>NW_027397077.1:24417362-24874801 GCF_003265705.2 Callorhinus ursinus | reverse complement strand
AAAGAAAGAAAGAAAGAAAGAAAGAAAGAAAAAAGCCACATTGAGTGGCATTGTAATTTAGCTACAGATTTCAAATAGCAAAGAATCCACAAACGAATGTGACTTCCCCTGGAGCTCTGAACTACATGGGGATTGTGTGGGGACATGACTCAGCAGGAAGGAAGAAGAATCCACCTCACTTGTCACCACCCACACCCCCTGACATTCGGTAATCCCGCGATGAACAAGAGCCTGAACAGACTAAACTCTAAACTTGTACTGCAAACTACTTAGGTCCAAATTCTCTAGAGCACTGAAGTTTTGAGCATCTCTCACTCTTAAGACAGAAACAAGACAATCCTGGTGACTTGATTCTTCAGGGACACTCATGTTTCTCCCCAAAGCTGCTATTTCTCTTGGCTTTGTATTTTGTTTGGTTTTATCATGCAGTAGAAAGAAGATGGACCCTAGTTTTCTGAAGAGATTGAATTATAACGGTAATCTGTACCTCTATTATTATATCGGACTTCCTTTGGGAATATGATGGATGCTGTGGACCAGCTACTCAGGAAAATGTGTGCACAAATATCGGCACACATATTCAGTCACAAGGCAGCATTCATTTTAGGGGAAATTCACTGATCCCTTGCAGTTTATCTGCGGACCTGTGGTCAAAAGCATCTATACTGGTTGATTTCTAAGATTGTGTCTCTGTGTGACATTCATTTACTGATTCATTCAAGATTTCCAGGACCACTGTGTTGCAAGCACCAGGCTAGGCCCTGGGATTACGAAGGTAAATAAAGCATTGCCTCCCCTTTTGATGAATTCACAGCCCGCCTGATACAGGCTGACAATGTGTGACAACTGTCTCTATAGAGGTATAAAAACATACTGAGGGTATATAAGAGAAAGAGTGACTAAGTGTGACTCAGGAAGTCAAGGAAGGCATTGATATTTTTGTTTTTGTTTTTGAAAAAGAGAGTAGTTATGAGTGGCGAGGAGGAGCAGAGGGAGAGGGAGAGAGAATCCCAAGCAGGCTCCACGTTCAGTGCAGAGCCCAATGCAGGGCTTGATCTCACAACTCTGAAATCATGACTTGAGCTGAAATCAAGAGTTGGATGCTCAACCAACTGAGCCACCCAGGCACCCCAAGGAAGGCATGATTGGGGAAGGGCTATTTGGGCACAATGTTCAAGATGTGTAAACACGGCCAGAGGGCAAGGGCAATGACATCATTCCCGACAGACAGAACAGCAGGGGCAAAAGGTCGGAGGGGTGAAAAGCCTGGCATCGCTGAGCAGTACTAAGAGTTTGGTTGACCAGAACACAGAGCATATAAGGGGGAGACATGTTGAGAGAGGAAACATACAGATTTTGTGGATCCCGCTCTCATCAAGTTTGGACTTCATCCTGTAGGTAATGGGGACACCATGAAGGATTTTAAGCATGGAAGAGGGACAAAGGCAGGTTTATATTTTACAAAGGTTATTCTGTGATTTGTGTAGGAAAAACAAACCCAAGCCTCCCTAAAGTCAGTGGAACTATTATCATACTTGACTTTCCATTGCTAGTGCCACACAAAAATAAAAGCATTCAGCTGAATCAGTTTTCTCAAAAAGCTCAGTGGAAAAGGAAATATATTTTTAGAGTAATGCAGTGTCTGGTACCCAGTGGGGATGGACATGCAATATTAACAGATGAGAACGGGGGCTTCACAAATTTGAACCAAGAAAAAACAGCTGCTACCTAGAACTAGTCCTGAATACTATTTAGAGTTAAACACTAGCCCGTAGAACTTGGAGGATTCCGTTGCCACCGTTGAAAAGTGTCAAAAGGAATTTGTTGTAAACACGGTGGAATTTTAGCTTAAGATGGTGGTGCTGGTGGGGCTGGTGGGGCTGGTGGTGCTGGTGGTGTGAGGCGGAGGGGAGATGCTGCCTAAAGCAAAAACGTGATTACAGACAGAATTACCCTTATAAACTTCTTCAATTGCCCGTGAAGTACAGTACACACAGGCAGTAGAGAGCTGGAGTATTATTTATAAATAATCTGTACACAGTAAGGTTTCTAAAAGGGCACATTATTACAAGTTAATTTTGCAGTAGTTTTGCTATACTGATGTATATTGAAATTTGCGTAATTTAAATGCATGTATGTTGTGAATGCCACTGTGACATTTGTAACAGCAAACTTGGCAAATAAATGTTATTTATTTATTTATTTATGAGCGAGCGAGCGAGCGAGAGAGAGAGAGAGAATGAGACTGTGCACACGAGTGGGGGAAGGGAGGGGAGAGGTAGAGGGAGAGAGAGAATCTTAAGCAGAGTCCATGCTTAGCACAGAGCCCAACGCCAGTCTGACGCTCAGCCGACTGAGCCACCCAGGCGCCCCAAAGAAATTAGAAGAACTTCCAGATTGTCCCCACCATAATCTAACTGTCTTATATCCTGATCTGCTGTCCTGAGTGGTCAAAGTTAGCACATCCAACATGGGGAAATGCACAGGCAACTTCTTTGCTCATAAAGTGCCTTAGACGGTAATGAGGAACTAACTGGAACCGCTGTATGGTTAAGAGTAATCATAGAGATCAGAGGCTATTGTAGGCATTTATTTTTCTTCAAAATATTTTGGGATTTGGGTAAATCCATTGGAGGGAGCCTTGCACTTGAGCAACATTTGCCACATGTCCTGGAGACAGTACCCGAAAACGATTGCTCCCTGGGGCCTGGTGTAAAGAGATCCACAGAGAGCAGGATGCCAGACACAGTGGAAAATTCTGCACTGTTGATGCTGGGACCCCAGTCAACACTTGGCCAAAACAAATGTTTCCGTTTAAGGGTTCATGTCACCCTCTGGAGCCATCCCCTTCCCTGGCCCTCCGGCTGCCATGGTCACAGGTGGCTGAGGTCTACCCACTGCCTGGCGGGGGCTGGTGGATCTCTGCTGGCCAGCCACAGAGGAGGACTCCACTGCCAGGACAGCCCATGGGAGATGTCACTCCAATTGCATTGTAGAGTATCTTTTATCTGAAACCCAGGAGGTTGACCTCAAGGGCTTGTCTTGTGTGAATCTAGGCTCAGCAGTGACCAGAAGTTGACTTTGCAGGACCTTAACCAAATATGTTTTTACCTCTTACTCTCATGCCTACTGTTGGAAATGGCAGAGCAGATCAGGACAGTAAGAGACCTGTCACCCCTGGAAAGATCGATGCGTCCTTGAAAATACATGGGCATCATCCCGGGTCACCTCTTCTCCTTCTTCGCCTCCTCTCCCCCTCAACTCTTTCCTCCTCATTCTTGCACCTTTTGTCTGTCTTCACACACTCACACCCTGGATCAAAGCCTGAACTTTTGGATGCACCTGGATTCTAATCCCAGCTGGATCCTGAAAGAGTTATTTATGCTTCGCTTTGCTCAGCTGTAAAACAGGACTAATACAACAGTTGCTAGGGTTGTTTTGGGGATTGAATAAGATTGTCCAGTGCCTGTCACAGGGGCAATGCTCAACCAGTACTATTATTATTTAGCCCTCTTATTATTTTTATTGTAATTATATACTTCCCTGTAGCCTGCCAATGTTTAATTGTAAATACACTGTGCAAATGTTCTCGTATCACTAATAGTCTTCCCAAACAGAAGACTGAGTGGTGGCACAGAATACTGTCGTACAGATAATGTAATTAGCAATATGATTTCATGACTTCTTAATCATATTGCTTTTCCTTAGTAAGCAAGAAGAAACGTTACTAAGGCAGCTAAGTGCGTAGCCATATGCACCCAACATAAGGCTTTGTTTTCTTTTCATTTCAAATAGATCAAGTAGCAGAAACTATCTTTTGCTAGATTATGTTCCTCTGTATGTCAGGATAGATTCAATACAAAGGAGGCGATTTTTTTTTAATAACTCTTAAGGAGTTTCTCTATCCTAATTATCAAATGACCTTTAAACAAATTATTTCCCCTCCGCTGATACTGCCACAGGGCTCTCAGCTTCACAGATAAGAGTGGGTACAGCTTTGCCATTTCAAAGAGTTTCAACAGATGCCTTGAAAAGATCATAATCATCTGAGCTCTGTGGAACTATTTAAGCTGCTTAATGATGATGATATCGATGATAACAGGAAAAACAGCTAATGTGGTTGAGAACTCATTACCTGCCCTGTTTCAAGCATTTTGCATATGTTAGTTTATTTACTTTTCCCAGGAATGCTTTGGGGTAGGTGTGGTATTTATTCCCATTTCACAGATGAAGAAGCAGAGATGCTATTTCTTCATGTGTGAAAGGGGAATGTTACCATGTACTGGGGAGCATCCCAGGGCAGAGGGAAAGGGAAACGCTCTGAAAATGTAAATGCAGTAACATTCAGGGCATTATTAACACCTCCTGACATGAGTAAGGCCATGGTGACGACCCTCATTCTGTAGATGAGAAAACAGACATGTCTGCCATGGTAATGATGAAGTTGTAGCTCACCCTTGAGTCTCCCGGCTCCTGAGACCCAGGACATTTTTGACAGTGCGTACAATGTCGAGTTTCACCATCTACTCTCCTTCACAAATCAGTAAGTCCTTTACCAAGTGGAGGAACTCATGCTCCCGTGTTAGCAAATAATTAACAAATAATGTGAGTTTTGCAGAGAGAATAATTTTTCTCAAAAAAAAAGGCTTTCAATGATAGAAATGACCCATGATGTTTATAAAATGCCTAATAAAATGGTGAAGCATAAGAAAGAAAACAAAAAATCACATCTTGGTAATTCAGAGAGAGCTGTTGATAACGGTTTTGGTGATTAGCCCTTCAGTTGAGTAGTTACATACAAACGCACACTTTACTGACATGAAACCTTACAATTCCAGAAGGTGCTTTTCATGCAATAATATTAACTTATGAATATTAGTGTTGATACTAATTAATAATCAAAATGCAAATGAACCTATTTCATTGTTTTTTATTTTTTTAAAGATTTTATTTATTCATGAGAGACAGAGAGAGAGAGATAGAGGCAGAGAGAGAAGCAGGTTCCCAAGGAGCAGGGAGCCCGATGCGGGACTCGATCCCAGGACCCTGGGATCATGACCTGAGCCGAAGGCAGACGCCTAACCATCTGAGCCACCCAGGCACCCCCTTATGTCATTGTTTTTAATATTTGCAAAGTTCAATTAACCAAAATGTATTTAACTAATCCCCTATTGATGGACATTATGCTATTTTTTTGTAATATCATAAAAAATTGGGTGAACCTCTTTGACATAATCCTTTGTGTACTCTCCTCTGATTATCTCCTTAAGGTAAAGCCCGAGAAGGGGAATGGCTAAATCAAAGGATATACACATTTGGCATTTCCACTCATAGTTAGGGTCTGAATACCTACATAACTGGTTTTCCCAAAGACAATGTAGGAGAGCTTCCAATTCTTTCTGGTTTGTGGTAAACAGGGGAGAGTTAACACGGCTGGGAAACACTGGTAAGACAGTTTTCCTGGGTAAACACGGTCAGAGGCACAAATCCCAGAAGGCCTGAGGCTTTAGATCCTATTTTCCCACTAGTTTCCCAGTTCATGTCTCCTAATGGAGTAACAGTTTGCAGTTTGGGTTAACTCAATAGCCTGACTTTGAAATACTGTTTCCAGCGGCTGCAGAGATTCCTATGAGATCCCAGGATAATACAATCGAAGATTCTCACTGCAATCCAGGAAGAAACTACCCTTGCTGACTGATGATATTTAAAACTCAAAAAAAAAAAAAATCTGGGTTGCTGCTATGAGGTGTCGTATGTATTTGTAATGTCATCTTTGTCTCTAGAAAGAACCAGTCAGTTATTTGCAGACTGTTCACTGTGCCATTTGGGATAGAAATAAATTCTCCATGGACCTTGCCAGAAATCCAGCTTAAGTATACACACAAGGATTATTGTCATATTATAAACAGGGAAAAGTCACCACATTCCATGGCTTCACTGATGCCTTGATTTTTAGAATGAATCAACTATTACTTGGAAGTCTTTCTTGCTTTATTAACTCAGGATCACTTATAATAAGGGAAATTCTTAATGATTCTCCATTCTGGGGTGACACGCAGCACAGATACACTAGGGACATGTGGGTGAAGAACACTTTTTATTTGACATGCACTGCCTCATTGCATTTTAATTACATTCACCCTTTGGTGTCTAGGCATGAGTAGAATATCAATGGCATTTGAAATGTTCCAAAAGCAGAAGAGCAAAAAATTTTTAATCTCTAAAAAGTGTGCTTTCCTAAGAGATTAGTTCAGTAGTTTGGCATCCTACAATAAGCCAGTAAATTTTGATGTAGAAAAAAATTAATAAATGCCTTATTTGAAATATAGAGATAGCATTTTTATTGTTTACAAATTTCCACCTCTAGCCTAGTCCTGGGTGGTATATATTCTTCTTCCTTGACCCTCTCTCAGGAGAGACCAAATTGGTTTCTATAAAATTGCAAATTATGGGCACACACAAAAAGAATAAAGGTGAAGAAAATTCAAATTCTGGGAAGTTCAGAAACAATAAGCAACCTGTCCGTTCCAATTTCACCAGAGAAATGCTTTTTGTCTTCCAAATACAGCTTTTCCAGCACTTCTGAGTTCACAGGGTGCCCCAGCAAAGGCTTACAAGGAAGAATGGAGACGTCCTTCTCTCTGCTTCACCCCAGGTTTATATTCCAAGGGAAATTAATGACGATGTACATCACAATTTTAAAAGCACATTCTCTTATATTCTCTTATATTACCTCATTTGGCTCTCATACAGGAGGGGGAAGGTATAGGAGGTTATTAATAGTTCAGTTTGGGGGCGCCTGGATGGTTCAGTCAGTTGAGCAACCAATTCATCGTTTCAACTCAGGTCATGATCTCAGGGTTGTGAGATCGAGCCCCAAGTTGGACTCTGTGCCCAGGATGCGTCTGCTTGAGATTCTCTCTCTCCTTCTCCCTCTGCCCCTCTCCCTGCTCATGCTCTCTCTCTCTCTCAAGTAAATAAATAAATAAAATCTTTAAAAAATAATGTAGTTTTATCAGAAAAGAAAAATTAAGCCCAGACATACTTGCCCAAGTAGCGTGAGCAATGCTGCTTAGATAATGTCCAGCTTCACTAAGTACAAATCAACAGGTACTAATATTATTGGTATTGTTTTTATTACCATTACTGGTGGCCTTAACAAGGCCAAGGTCAATAGTTGACTATCAAATGCCCCTAATTCTTTCCACATCCAGCCTTTTCATGCATCTTTTAGAAAGATGCTGAAAATCAATAGAACCTACTCTTGTAATCACATTACCCTGTTTTATAAGCATACCCAACTTCTGATGTTCAAGTCTTGTTATAAACAGAATACAATGGAATTATTTATCCTCTGAGAAGCCATAGTCACCATCTAATTCATGCTGTTTTAAAGAAAAGAGAGTGGAACTGTTGTCTTCCTTAAGTGACTGGTTTGCAAGGATTAACACTAAAATATTTAAATGCTTAAAATATCATTATTTAAAAAATATATATCCTAGTTTCAGAGCATTTCCCACAGCTTTCTTTTAAAGATCAGGTATTTATTTTGTAAAAGTAACTCTAATAGTTTTTGTTTCATTCTAGATCATATTTATTTTCAATAATCCTGATATAATAAGTGTGATATGTGGAAAAAATTTGGTAATAGTGAATAGTAAATGATATGGTAAATATTTCCCCAATTTTGCTTTTATCACAGGTTTAGTGTACATTTCAAAGAGGATATTATGAAAGTGCTTTGAAAAGCCTAAATTGGGGGCACCTGGGTGGCTCAGTCGGTTAAGCGTCTGACTCTTGGTTTCGGCTCAGGTCATGAACTCAGGATCATGAGATCGAGCCCCGTGTTGGGCTCTGGGTTCAGCGGGGATTCAGCTTGAGATTCTCTCTCCCTCTGTCTCTGCCCCTCTCAATCTCTCTCAAAAAAAGAAAAGAGAAACTTAAATTGCACCTTAAAAACTGATAATAGTAATAGGAATTACTAAAGCTTAGAGGCATTAATTATCTAGTAATAGGTAATAATAATTACCTTTGTAATTATTACAATGACAGTAATAGGTAAGAGTAAAGTACATATCAAAATACATGCTTTACATGTGTTCATCTTATAACAATTCCATGGATTAGAATTATTATTAACCTCTCTTTACAGATGAGAAAATCTAAGTGCAGAGAAGAGTAGTGACTTGACCAGCCACTAAGTGGTAGAGTAGGGACGCAGGTTTAACGCCAAAGTGCCTTGGAACACCTGGGTAGCTCAGTCAGTTCAGTCAGTTAAGTGTCTGACTTGATCTCAGCTCAGGTCTTGATCTCAGGGTCATGAGTTCAAGGCCCAAGTTGGGCTCCACGTTGGGCTCCACATTGGGTGTGGAACCTACTTAAAATAAACGAACAAACAAAACAAAGTGCCGGCTCTTTTTTCCTCAAATTTATTAATAGTCAAACATAGACAAAAGTTGAAAATCAGCAAATACTCATTCACGCATCACATAACACAGATTTAACTATTTTTTCTTCTCTTTCCTTCCTTCCTTCCTTCTTTCCTTCCTTCCTTCCTTCCTTCCTTCCTCCACCTCATCTCTCTCTCTCTCTTCTTCCTCTCCTCTCTCTAGTTGGACAATTTCAAAGTAAATTATAGGCAACATAGGCTTAACCACCAACACTCCAGCTTACAACTCCTAAGAATAAGGACATCCTACTACACAAACACAATACCATTATCAAACCTAGATAATTATCAATAATTTCCTAGTATTATCTTATACTCAGTTTATATTAAAATTTCCTGAATTATCTCCCAAATGCTTTTTATGGCTATGTTTTTCAAATGCAAATCAAGTTTCATATTTTGCATGTGGTTGTTATGTCTTTTTATTCTAGGCCAGTTTTTTTCTACCAATTTTTTTTAATGACATTGACTTTTTGAAGAGACCAAGCAAGCTATTTTATTGAAGGTCCCACATTCTGAATTTGTGAGATTGTTTCCTTGTAATTTCTTTAATCTTTTTCTCTATTCCCTAAACTTTCAAACACGCTTTATTGTTAAATGTCTAATTCTTAAGTAAAAAGTACACCGTGTAAATAAATAAATAGCAAAACAACCTTCACATTTAATTCTGTTGTTAACTAATAATGTTTGTTCTGATGGTGGAAAGTTGTTCAGAGCTTAGTTTAAAGGAATGATAACTAGTGAAGGCATTCCATGCTTAGAATCCTTTGGTGTAAAAAGCTCATGTCTGACATTTTCAGATTTGGCTATGATTTTATTCACATGCGTTAGTTCTGAAGAGATTTAAGCACATGTGTTTTTGGAAACATTGCCAAAAACACTTGAAAATCCTATAGCTTCTGCCAGTTATGGCAAGTTTGGCTAGAAAATAGAGTGTTTTCTCTGCTATTTAGATGAAATTGAAGGAAATCTTGGAGTTCGGTCCTGCTCTCAAAGTCTCAGAAGAGCCCATGAGCTGCTTTCCACTACTTATATGCTATTTTTACAAAACTAAACTTCTCTTTGGACTTTATTTCATTGGCAACATGTAACTAACTGCCCTTATTCTGGGCCCACTAAATCTAGAAATCTCATGAAACAATGAACAAGCTAACACCCACTCACTTTGTAACATGTTGCAAAACTAAAGAATAGTTGTATAATTCTAAATCTGACACTAGATAACAATACAAAACAATAAGAAAGTGGGGGAGTTGACATTTTGTAAGATTTGAGCCACATTCTAGTTGCTGAATATGTTCTTCACAGTGCATATTCACAAAACAGTAAGAATCATATTTCTTTGTACACTTTTTTACTCCATCAAGCATATGTAGATTGGTTCCTCTGTGCAAGATATCTAGGGAACATAGGCGTAAACCACAGTCTTCAGCCTCAAGAAATTTACTAATGGGGAGACAGTCACAGTTATTTTCAGGATGATGTGGTAAATAATACAATAATGTACCGTGGGAGCAGAGATGAGGGGTACTTAAGCTGGTCTGTCAGGTCTGGAAGTCTTCATGGGGAAAAGGATGACGGATCTCAGTCTCCAGCTTATATAAAGGTCAGAACCAGGAGGTGGAAGGAAGTGGGCTCAGTCCTAGAGCCAGGACCTGACAGGGGTTGGAGATCAATGTGTGATACCCACCACCTGTCTTTGGGGGACAAGAACCACATGAGATACAACATAACAGGGGTCTGGGCTAGAAGAACAAAGGTTGCTACATTGTTGCAATTACAAATAGGATGGGAGAGAGACAGAAATAGAGACAGAGACATCAAAAAAGCCTCCCACTTAAAAGGATTTCAATCAGAGGAATAACATGGTCATCTATGTATTTTATGTACTTTATTCTGAACCCTGAATGGGAGATGAATTTGTGTGGCTTACGAATGAGCAGACCAACCAACTAGAACACTACTGAGGTCATTCAGGCAACAGGGACTGAAGGCTGACCTTAAGCTAGGCTGGCAAAAGAACAACAATAAGGAGAAGATTTTGTCCAATCTAATGTTTAGGTGAGTCAATGTCTCTCAAAATTCAGTCTGCCTCAGAATCACCAGGAGGGCTTGGTAACACAAATTTCTGGGCCCCAACCTTAGAGTTTCTGATTTTGTAGATCTGGCATGGGTTCCCCAAATCTACATTTTTTTTTTTAAGATTTTATTTATTTGTCAGAGAGCGAGCGAGAGAGCACGAGCAGGGGGAGCAGCAGAGGCAGAGGGAGAAGCAGGCTTCCCGCGGAGCAGGGACCCCGATGCAGGTCTCCATCCCAGGACCCTGGGATCATGCATGACCTGAGCCAAAGGCAGACACTTAACCAACTGAGCCACCCAGGCACCCCCAAATCTACATTTGTAACAAGCTCCCAGGTGGTACTGATGCTGCCAGTTGTGGGAACCACACTTGAGAAGCAAGGCTAGCATATATCTGTGGGCTTTTTCTTGCCTAGTCTTCCAGTTACAACCTTTGGTTTTTAGCTTCCATGAACTCCTTCCACATCGTTGGATACAGTCATGGAGGAACTGTCAGTCAAGATGTCTCACCTTCCCTTTACCCCAACGAGGCTAATCAGATATGCTGTTTTATTCTGGAATTTGATTCCAAAATGAACCAAAGACTGGAAGCAGCTGATTTTATTCATCCTGCCAGCCACCTCCCACAGAGATTGCCCATTAGTTTCTGCCCTGGTTCCTTCCCCAAGACCAATCCTTCAGCATTTCCTCCAAAATCACCTCCTCTCTTTCCATTTTACATACCTGTTTGTTTAACAAGTGGTTTGTTTTGCTTAAGTTAGCCAGAGTTAGATCAAATACCCCAACTGGTATTTAGGGAGCGAGGGAACCTGGGTAGAGTGATTGTATTTGTTTCTTATGACTGCTGCAATATATTACCGCAAATTTGGTGGCTTAAAATAGCAGAAATTTATCCCTGCACAGTTCTGGAGGTCAGCAGTCCAAAATTAATATCACTGAGATGAAATCAAGATTTTAGTAGGGTCATGGGGCACCTGGGCAGCTCAGTCGGTTAAGTGTCTGCCTTCGGCTTAGGTCATGATCTCAAGGTCCCAGGATCAAGCCCTGTATTGGGCTCCTCACCCAGCGGGGAGTCTGCTTGTCTCTCTCCCTCTGCCCGTCCCCTCCTTGTGTTCTCTCTCTCAAATAAATAAATAAAATCTTAAGAAAATAATATTTCAGTTGGGTCATGATCCTTTGGGAGGCTCTAGGGGAGAAACTATTCCTGGCCTCTTCCGGCTTCCGGTGGCCACGGGCACTCCCTGACTTGTGGCTGCATCAGTGGAACCTCTGTCACCATGGCAACATTACCTCCCCCGCCTCCTTCTATGTCAGTTTCTCCCTGCCTCATTCCTGTAATGGCCAGGTGCTAGGGTCCACCTGGATAATCCAGAACAAGGTCCTCATCCCTAGATCTTAATTTAACCAATTGGCAAGTATCTTTCTTTCAAATAGGTTCCAGGGATTGGAATGTAGATATTTGGGGGTGAGGACACCACTTTTTACCTTGCTATAGTGATCAAGGATTATCCTGGTTTGAGCACTAAAAGTCTTATGCTCCAGGAATGTCCCAAACAACCTTGGACTTGTTTGTTTGCTTCTTAAACTCTTGGTGTTAGCAACAAAGGTGGGGTGACCGCCTGTCTCAGTTTACCTGGGACTTTCTAAGTTTTAGTCCCACATTCCAGGCAGCCTCTCAGTTCCAGGCAAACAGGATTGGTGGGCCCTAACTCAGTTTCTCTGTCAGTTTCAGAGCCGTGGGCCAGGAAGAGCTGCCCTCTTTAAACTCTGTCCTAGAGCAGAGAAGACTTCTGAATAATTGGAGCACGTGCCTCAGGCAAAATGAGCCTGGAGAGATTTCAACAGAGCAACAAATCCAGTAGATAGCTGTTAATTGCCAGTGGTCAAACTTGAAAGCGGGGCTTATTTCCCAAGAAAGACATAGGAAAAAGATTTAATAGGATGGTTTTTAATAAATGGTGATCAGCTGCTCAGAAACATCCGTAAGGAGAAGGTAAACAAATTGGATGATTGTTGCAGGTGTAATTTGGGGCAAGTTTATAGCCTCATTTCTCTAGGTGTGGGCTCCTGCCCCCCCGGGCTCCCAATAAACCTTGGGTATCTATTAGATATGCTGGTTCTTGGGCTTCCCCATAGAATTTATGACTCAGACTCTCTGGGGTTGAGGTTCAGAAATCTGGGTTTTACACAATCATTATAAATGTGTTTTCTAGGGACAGACAGGGGCCCCTAATGATTTTCTGCCCTGTGGTGGCCACAATTTTGTGTAATCTCCTCCCTTGGAGTCCTGGCAAACCTGTGACTTGCTTCTACCCAATCGAAGAGGACAAAGATGATGGGATGTCACACCCATAATTACATTACCTTTTGTAAGTCTCCATTTTAACAAGGAAGAAGAAACTTGTGTGTGAGAGAGCTACATAGCAAGAACATCGGAGGGTCTCTAGACCTGAGCATGGCCTGCAGCCAAGAGCCAGCAAGACAACCACTCTCTCAGTCCTTCAGTGGCTAGGAGAAGAATTCTGCAAACAACTTGAGGGGGCTGGGAAGAACCCCCAGGCAAACCTGCAGATGAGAATGAAGTCCCAGCTGACCGCTGGATTGCAGCCTGCTGAAACTCGGGAGCAGACAACGTGCTGAGGCCATCCGTACCCAGATTCCTGCCTCAGAAACTGTAAGATACTACACAACCCAGGAATTACACTACTAGGTATTTACCCCAAAGACACAGATGAGTGAAAAAAGGGACACATGCACCCCAATGTTCATAGCAGCAATGTCCACAAGAGCCAAACTCTGGAAAGAGCCGAGATGCCCTTCAACAGATGAATGGATAAAGAAGATGTGGTCCATATATACAATGGAATATTACTCAGCCATCAGAAAGGATGAATACCCAACTTTTACGTCAACATGGATGGGACTGGAGGAGATTATGCTAAGGGAAATAAGTCAAGCAGAGAAAGACCATTATCAGATGGTTTCACTTATCTATGGAACATAAGGAATAGCAGGGAGGATCATGGGGGAGGGAGGGAAAACTGAATGGGAAGAAATCAGAGAGAGAGACAAACTGTGAGAGACTCTGGACTCTGGGAACCAAACTGAGGGTTACAGAAGGGAGGGCGGTCGGGGGATGGGGTAACAGGGCGACAGGTATTAAGGTGGGCACGTGTGGTGTTGCGCACTGGGTGTTATATGCAACTAATGAATCGTTGAACACGACACCAAAAACTAATGATGTACTATATGCTGGCTAATTGAACCATAATAATAAAAAATAAAAATAAAATAAAATAAAAAAGAAACTGTAAGATAACAGTGTGTATTGTTTTAAGATGCTAAGTTTATGGTACTTTGTTACTCTGCAGTAGATAACTAACCAATACAATACCTAAAACCTGAGAACCATGGCACCGAGGCAGAGGGCATGGGCTCTGAAAAGAGAAAAAAAGAAAGAAAAAAAGATCTGCTTCAACTCCAAGGTCTGCCCTGTCTCAGCTTTGTGACCTTAGACAGCAGCAAAATCTCTTTAAGCTTCAGATTCCTCATTTGTCATTGAGAGTGTTCAATGAGACAGGACCTGCAAAGCCCGAGCACGGGGTCTGTCACCTAGTAAGAGCTCAAACACATTCAATGGTGTTCTTGGTAAGAACTAGCCCAAAGATGAACCTAGTCTAACAAAGTGGCCTGTCACAAACAATTTATCAGAGTAGGATGGAGAGCCCCATCAGCAGCTATTTCTAGGATTGGCTAAACAGGCATAGCAGTAGGATCATGAAAGAACCATAAATTTTAATAGGTCCAATTAGCTACCATCTGTTTACACAAGTGAGTGATTAGCAGGCATCTACTTGTGTCACTTCTTAGATCAGGCTTTAGGGTCAAAACACAGTGGATGACTCATTTGATTTGAAGTTGGGAGGATCCAAAGCACTCAAAAGGCATGTGTGAACAGACCAAAAAATGGACAGTTTTTTAATACTTGGCTATGATTTTCCCCAGAGGTAAAATAGCCAACTCCTGAATGTTTTGGAGAATTCCGAGTACCTCATGTATGGGTTTGGGCACCGCATGACTGAGAAGTCATCTTCTCAAATCTGCTTCTGGTGGCAGACATCAGAATCACCCAGAGGGCTTATGTAGTCATGGAGCTCTGGACTCCACCCCAAGGCATTCTGGTGTTGTAGGTAGACCCAAGAACTTTCATTTATAGCAAGCTCCCAGGTGATGCTTCTGCTGCTGGTCCAGGGACCACACTTGAAGTAGCTCTGGCTTACAATGAAGCAAAGAATAAATGAGTCCTGGTAATTCCCTTCAAATATTTGGAAAATCATGTTGCATCATGAAAAACCGCAGAAGTTAGACCAATGGGCAGAAGTTAAGACAGATTTTGTCTTTCTATAGCAAAAAACAGTTCTAATCATTAGATTTGAGCAACAATGCAATGGACAGCAATTTCACTACTGGATATTTTCACCCCAAAGACACAGATGTAGTGAAAAGAAAGGCCATATGCACTCCAATGTTCATAGCAGTAATGTCCACAATAGCCAAACTGTGGAAAGAGCCGAGATGCCCTTCAACAGATGAATGGATAAAGAAGATGTGGTCCATATATACAATGGAATATTACTCAGCCATTAGAAAGGATGAATACCCAACTTCTGCATCGACATGGATGGAACTGGAGGAGATTATGCTACATGAAATAAGTCAATCAGAGAAGACAATTATCATATGGTTTCACTTATTTGCGGAACATAAGCAATAGCACGGAGGATATTAGGAGAATAAAGGGAAAAATGAAGGGGGGGGAATCAGAGGGGGAGATGAACCATGAGAGACTATGGACTCTGGGAAATGAACTGAGGGTTTTGGGGGGGGGGGGTTAGCCCGGTGATGGGTATTAAGGAGGGCACATATTGCATGGAGCACTGGGTGTTATACGCAAACAATGAATTATGGAACACTACATCAAAAACTAATGATGTACTCTATGGTGACTAACATAACATAATAATAATAATAAAACAATGCAATGGACTGTTTTATTAAATACTGAGTTCCTTGTCCTTGAAATAATCAAATACAAAAAGTTGTTGCCACAGGCAATGGGTGGAAATAAATCACTGTCACATTGTACTTGTTGGGTGTCTGGCAGGTGGAATAGCCATGTTGCTTCAGTGCAATTGATTCCACATCCTGCTTCATAAAGGCCTCAATTTCTTCATCTGTGAAGTGGGGTAATAATTTGAAGCTTGCATGTAAATTATGCATTGTCAGGTTAGGAGTCTGGCGGAAAAAGATTCCAGAAAGATGAGAGGCAGGAAGTTTTTCTGGGAGTGCCCTCAGGATCAGCTGTATCAGCGAATATACACAACAGAAATGGATCAAGGAGAAAATAAACTAGGAGGCAATTGCTGGAAGACCTCTGCTTGACCACTCAATCCCAGGACACTGTGATCAGGACCAACCACCACATTGTAGTGGGATGCCACCACTTTATCCTCTCACATCCACCACTCTTTGGAAACAGGCTGTCCCTGTAAAGGGGCTTCATCTTAGGCAATGCAAGTTTCTCCAGCAAGGGAAATTCCTGGTGAGGGCTGACTGCTGAGAGATGTCAGACAGTAACAGTCCTAGAGGATGACTAAAATACACATGTTTAAAACAATGTCTGAGGACACCTGGGTGGCTCAGTCGTTAATCGTCTGCCTTCGACTCAGGTCATGATCTCAAGGTCCTGGGATCGAGCCCTGCATCGGGCTCCCTGCTCCGCGGGAAGCCTGCTTCTCCCTCTCCCACTCCCCCTGCTTGTGTTCCCTCTCTTGCTCTGTCTCTCTCTGTCAAATAAATAAATAAAATCTTTTAAAAAAAATGTCTGGCACAAGGTTGTTATTATCATTTTTATTACAATTTGCTTAATGCATATGGAGTTTCCAAGAGCATGCTTTGCTCTTGGATGGCAACTGCTGTTATAGTCTGAGTGGAGACACTTACCATGGCTCCTCTAGTCATCCATTCATTAATTCTTTAAAAAACCCTTAGAGCTATTCATTTTTTTAAAGATTTTATTTATTTAGGGGCGCCTAGGCAGCTCAGTTGGTTAACTGTGTGCCTTCGGCTCAGGGCATGATCCCAGGGTCCTGGGATCAAGCCCCAAAGGGCCCTGGGATCAAGCCCCAAATTGTGTCAGTCTCCCTGCTCAGCAGGAAATCTGCTTGTCCCTCTTCCTCTGCCCCTTCCCCTTGCTTGTGCTTGCTCATTCTTCTCTATCTCTCAAATAAATAAATAAATAAATATCGGTAATAAAAAGATTTTATTTATCCCAGAGCCCTGCGGGGCTCAATCCCATGACCCTGCGATCATGACCTGAGCCAAAGGCAGCTGATTAACTGAGCCACCTAGACACCCCAAAGCTATTCGTTCTTAAAGATACATGCAACCCATGATGGGATAGTTAAAAATTGAGATGAAAGAGGAAAAAAAAAAAACCAATGATAGTGGCACAACATGCTAACCCCTAAGTTAGCATCCGGTGTTTTTAAAATTCTGAGCACTAAGCACCATTTAGAAGTCTATTTGCATGACCATTTATTTAATGCCTAACTCCCTTTTCCAAAAGTATAGGGGTTAAGGAATCTTTTTATTTTTTTAAGAGTATCTCAAGCCTCTGGCACAGTATTTGGCACATGGGCACTTGAATATTTGTCAAACGAATGCATGCATAAAGGAGGATGCAGAAATGAAGCTAAGAAACAAGGATGTCATAATCAACTGACACATTTACTATGAGTAGAGTGAAAATTCGAGACAATATTTCTTGGCTGCCAATGGCAAAAAAGCAAAAACGAACAACAACAAAAAACCAAACCAAACCAGGACTCCTGATCAAATAAGCAAATCAGAACCCATTGCTCATAAGAAGTACAACCATTCCTGGAATTAAGAAGTGATGAAAACCTCCCTAGGGACAATAGCCCCGGACGCTGGCAGCAATCACAAAACATCCTCCATAAGGTATGTGTAGTCATGTTTCATGAAGCTGTTCCTGACATGAAGCTGTTTCATGAAGCTGTCCCATGACACACACTGATGGGTTCACAGAGAAGCGCTGCTAGCCAACAGCAGGTAACCAGGTGTCTGCTACTCTGACCTGATACAAAGTAGATTTTAGAATATCTGTTAAGAGCAAAGAGTTATATTCCCTGGCAACTACCCACAGCCCTGATTCAGCCGGTGTATCCTCCACACCTGTGTGCTGAAAAGCTTTCACAGAGGTGCTGTGAAATTGTGTCCAGTATCTGGAATGTTACCTGTGGTTGTAGTAGTTGAACACTGAGCCGAGTGCGTCAGGGGACACTGTGGAGAGGGAGGAAAAATTTACTGCAAGACTGAAGGAAAGAGAAACCAGGGGCTTCTGGAACCAGCTCCAGAAAACGGATTATGCTCATGTCTTTCCAAGTTCATGCTCAGTGACTTCATGTTGTTGGCTTAAAAGTAGCCTTGGTGGGAGTATTTACACTATAGAAATCAGCAAAAATGATACATTAGGGTTTTCTTTTTCCCTCAAAGAGCTTGTTTACCAGTACCCCACTGGAAGTAGCTAAAAGCAAAGCCTGGACTGGATAAAGGTTGAAGGAGAAAGGTGTTTATTCAGTATATGAGAGCATGGTTAGAGCTGAGGATGGTTCTGTTCACATTGCACTAGAGCACAGAGGAAGTTCAAGTGAATAGCTTGCTAAATGAAGACCTTTCTCAACAGTATAAGACAAGGTTGTGCTGTCGCAGTGACAGTGTTGTAATTGTTCATGACTTGTTCAGTGCCATTTTGAGCCTTCTAAATCCCTTTATTGAGGCTGCCAAAATTTCCATGCCAGTGAAGTCTCCCGGCTCCACGGGACTTGAGGAAGACGAGAGAGAAAACAACTGAACAGTGAGCCATTCACGAAATGGACAAGCACAATAAGGCTAAGGTGGTAAACACGATCTGTCTTTCAGCTGATATCATGTCCCTGGTGCTCCTTGTTGAGTGAGAAGCTTCTTGTCCTGAGGTCTGATCTGGTGTATAAAGTGATATATTTCTCAAACAACATGGCTTCTCAGCGCAAGCCAACTACTTCATCTGGTGTGAACCACAAAACCAGCCATCTGTTCCAAGGCTGGAAGAAAAACTGACTCTTGGCCCTAATGATGGATAGAATAACACTGCACCTTATGGTAACTTCAGAGTTTTTTCCCAAGGAGATTTTTGACTTTACACAATTTTTTAACTCTTGAATAAGATACGATTCCATGTCCTAGAGGGCCCGCAGAGAATACCGAGTGGGATCTTGGCATACAAAGCAGCTGTTGTATTTCCGGGTGAACTCAGAACCCCATGACTCAGGAAACCCAGCTGGAGATAGGGTCCTTTTAGCATCCTCTGGTAAAAGTTGAGAAACCTGGGGTGCCTGGGTGGCTCAGTCGGTTAAGTGACTGCCTTCAGCTCAGGTCATGATCCTGGAATCCCGGGATCGAGTCCCACATCGGGCTCCCTGCTCAGCGGGGAGTCTGCTTCTCCCTCTGACCCTTCCCCCTCTCATGTGCTCTCTCTCTCTTTCTCATTCTCGCTCTCTTAAATAAATAAATAAATAAATAAATAAATAAATAAATAAATAAATAAAATCTTTAAAAAATATTTTTAAAAAATAAAAAAAAAAGTTGAGAAACCTATAGAAAATTTGTGCTTGAATGGAAGATTGTGCCATTACCACACAGAGGAGAGCGGGAGGAATAATCCTTTCAGGTAATCAAAACTAAAGTGCCAACAATGGGAGGTACCACCTTGCTCACCAAAAAAACCAGCATTTCATTACATAACCGTCAGTGTAGATGTCAACACCCTCACATAGGCAGCTAAAAAGTCAATTTCCTTTTATTTTGTTCCCTGATTGGTTTTCATGTGAAGATACAATATGCAGACATTAACCTGATGGTATTCTACATTCTCTATCATATACTCATTATACTGGTCTAAATGGGCCTTCAAAATAGAATTGCAAAACATGCCCATCTACATGAGAGGATTCAGTATCAATGAAGACAAAAAGTGCTGGCTGTAGCCTGTTGGGTCCAGAGAATAGCAGACAACCAAGATTGTGGAGAAGAATTATTTATGTCATAATTTTTTACCTTTCACATCTCTTCCTATCTTTTCTGCTTACTTGGCACTATTTAACAGAGAGAAAATGGGCAAAATGATGTGTCCAAAATGGCGATTCACTACCTATCAATTACAACATTGATTTTAATGAGTCCTCAGAGTATGTGGATGACTTGATATAAATTTTAGTTACAGAGCTCCCTGACTGATTAAAACACTTAAGCCACCAGAGGCTTCTTGAGGAACAAAGGCAACCTAAAAACTTCCATTCAATTTAAAAGTCCATATTCCCAGCCAGTACACAGTCTTCTTGGGGTGGGTTTACCCTGCCTGGTCTTATGGTTGTGGATCTGACTGGGCTGGTTAAAGAATATTCATTTAGCACAAAGGAATCTTGTGGGCTCACAGAGTGACTGGATTTTCTGTCTCTTTAGTGGAGAGAAAGCAGGTTCAGATGGAGAGATGTGAAATATGGCAGCTCTAAAGGGACTATGAGAACGTCGCCTCCACTGTTCTAGGGAGGTCAGGAAACTGCTCTTTATTTCTGGGAGTAAGAACCAACCATGGGTGGGTGGAGACTGGGATAAAAACATGATTTAAACAATATTTGACTAATTAATAGTGTTTAGAAACGATACTAGGGATAGCTAACATTTATTGTAATGGCTTTGAAGCTCTTTCACTGTGCTTCCTGTGAAAAAGGAATTTTTCAGGATGTATGAACATAAATATGAATATACACAAAACCAACCTATGTTTCATGAAACCATACTCTGATATTTTCTATTCTGTGTTTCTAAATGCTAGTTATGACCCAATCAATTGATTTCCTGACTCACTAGTGCATCATGGCCTGCTGTCTCAAATACTGATTTATTGTGTGCATATAATGAGCAGAGCAGTAAAGACCAAGATTATGGCACTGTGGTTAAAAGTGCTCTAGAGTCAGACTTCCTAGTATCTGAGCTTTGGCTCTGCTGCCTACAAGCAAGTTTCTTCACTGTGCCTCAGTTTTCTTGTCTGGAAAGTGAAGGTTATATCTCAGGAAGTTTTTGTGATGATTAAATTATGTAACGTGAATACATATTTATATATTATATAAATAATTGAGTTATATAATATATATAAAATCTCCTAGATCAGTAGCTAGCACATAGTAATCATTCCATAGATGTTGACTCCTTTGTCAGTTATCTGTGGTCACAGTAGTGCTCTCATAAATCATCCCCAAACTCTAAGGCAAATTTATTTAGCTCATAATCGAATGGGGTTTGGGATCTGTGGGGTTTAGCTGGCTATTGGCTAACTGGCTCTGCTCCATGGATCTCATCTTCCAATAGGAGAGCTCACCCTCCAACAGAAGGCATGTCCTTGTCATGGTGATGGAAGAGAGAAAGAGAGAGCCATAGCAAGTTCAGTCCTCTAAGCATCATGTGTGGTAACATCCACTGGCTAAAAGAAGTGACAAGTCAGAGTGGGAGGTTGCTACAGTTACACGGTGAAAGGGCATGGATAGGTAGGAAGTGATGATAAGTCAGGGTCCTTTTTTGCCATTAACCAGAGCTATGATGATGATCCTGGAGTCTCTCTTTCTCTCTCTCTCTCTCTCTCAGCTTAGTGCTTTGTATAAATCTGTTTAATCTATATAAATTGTGACAATAATCCATTACTATAAGGATTCTTGATTGCAAGTGACAGAGTGCCCATAGGAACAATTTCGAGCAAAAGTCAATTTAACTGGGAAGCAAACCATTCAAGGTTACTTAATAGGTCTGAGTTGTGGCATGGTTGGATATGGGGGCCCAAATGTGATCTTTGATGCTCTGTCTCTTTCCATCTCTCAACTGTTTCCCACTGTGTGTTGGATCGATTGTGGAGACAAATTTTTCCCATGAAGTTCTTTATAGCAATTCCAGGTTTAAATCCTCTCACAGCTTGCAACTTGTGTGACCAACCACCCTGATATGTCTAAGATTGAGAGGTTTCTTGGGTTGTGGGACCGTCAGTGTTAAAACTGAGCAAGCCCTGAGCAAATACAGGTGAATTCGCCATCCTACTTGCAGTTCCAGAGGTGGAAAGGTCAGCTTCCCAATGGATCTGGCAGAAAAGTCCCTTGACGGTCCTTCATTAGCTGAACCTGGATCATAAGTCTATTCCTGAACTAATGATTATGACCAAGAAGATGGAGCCTCTGGACATGATTAAGTCATTTTCCAACCTATTTTGGGGTTAACTCTGAATCATAAAAAGTGAGTGGAAGAGATAGATACCCAAAGGAAAGGATCCAGGATATACAATGAAAGTCATTTGAATATCATTGTCCCCATTTTATAGACAAGGAAATAGACTCTCTGGAAAATAGAATCTCTGAAAGGATGAGTGACTTTCCATGGTCACATCATCAAAAAGAAAAACTGAGCCAAGGTTTGAACCACAATCTCTCTTCTGGCTTTGAAGTCTGTACTCTTTTACAACGCCCAGGGCTGCTTGCCTAAAACAGTCACAATACAAATTTTCTCAAAGCCCAATGTAGCCCTTAAAAAGCAAAACTATACTTATTAAAATAGTGAGAAACTGTAAATATCCTACTTTGCAACTCACAGGGGGAAAATACAGAAATAAAGGCCACTTGTGGAAAATTACTCCCCAAGAATTTTTTTGCCAAAATATGAACAACTTAAAATTGGACAACTTAAAAATTCTTTTCGCTGAAACACAAACAATTGATTGGACAAATTAAAAGTTTCTTAGGTGGTTTTCAAATTTGTGCAGAGGTACCAGAAAAATTCCCCTGCCCCCCATAACCACTGAGGGAGATGGAGAATAATTGCCATTAGACACATTTGTGTCAAGCTCCACTTCCATTGGCTCCTGACACTTGAGAAACCAGCCCCCTCCCAGCACCCCTGCCAGGAGCCATTGGCCACGTTCAGTCACAATCTATCCCTTTTGAGTACAGAGATACTTTGGATCATCCCTATTTGGGCAACACAGAGGAGAAGGACCGAGAGTTCTGTTGCTTAGACTAAGAGAAAATAGAACTCTCCTTGTCCATTCTTCAAGGACCTCTCTAGTCCTTGCCCAAAATAACTCTTTGGCCCTTCTGAGAGTTGAGCATTGGCCAGAGCTGACAGTTGATGGTTTGGGTGGTGCAATCTGCTCGCGCTTTGGGAAACATCCCACGGCTCATCCCAACCATGCTGAGTTTGCCAGAGTAAAACGGGCTAGAGCTCTGTGTAAGAATTGGAATAAAAGAACAAATGGTCTTCGTGTCCTCTGTGGGTTCTAAAACCACTGCTATTCAGCCCAGTCATGAATCGCGAACAGCAGCTGGTGTCAGCGGCCGGAAGACAGATGAGCCTGCTACGCTGGGTGGGAGAAATGACAGGTCATTGTTCTTTTCAGTCTCGACAGTGCACAGAGCAAGTCACCCCACCAGCAGCAAAGGTGATAAATAGCTCTGGCCTGAGTGTTTGCCTACTAAAAAGAACAGAGAGTGGTAAGAGAGAGGCAGAGTGATTGTCCTGGATAGAATGCTAAAAATAATACAGTTAAAACCCTTAAACATCCCACTTCATTGTTTTATCTGGTACTTGTATTAACTAAATGCTGGTTGTTGGGTTGGTTTCTTTTTTTTTTAATCAAAGGCATTGAGAAACTATAAAAAGTTGGTGAGTGAACAAAAATACCCCTTAATGTGAAAGTTCTATAAAGTGATAGAGAGCCAAGAGGAAGGAGAAAAACATCGATTGAGCACCAGCTTGGTGCCCAACACCTTACATCCACTATTTATTCAGCCTCTACAACAACCCTGTGAGGTAAGCATCATAACCGAGTTGTACAGAGGAGAAATTACACATACACAGGGTAAAACTCCTAAGAGCGCACAGCTAGTAAATAGAGGTAGAATTTGCATCCATGGCTGCTTGACTGAAATCCCATGATCTTTCTTTGAGGCACACGGCTTCCCACACATAAAGACCATGAGGGAAATTTTAACAGAAAATATAGTTCAAGAGTCAGGTGATTTGTTCTTGTAATGGATTGTCATCTTTCCGACTGCTTATTTATCTTCCTGTCCCTGTGGTTACTAAACATTAGTCTGCAGACAAACACAGCTGACTCTATTGAGAACATTCTGGAAGCATTTTATTGTGTGTGTTCACTATTTTCCATGGCTTTCTTCAAGACCTCTGCAAAGGTGAGATTGCACATGCCCTGGAACAACCATGACCGGGCAGGTAAAAACTTCATCATGAGCTGTGTCCCCAGCAGGATCTTTGGAGAACTTCATCGTGAGCTGTGTCCCCAGCAGGATCTTTGGAGAACAAGTGTTCCTTTTCAATGTAATTAGCTTGGCCAGTCAGGATTGCCACTGTCAAACATGGACTACTACTTTGTTCTTTGCCAAACCAGTGAGTGAGGATCCAAAATATTAATGACAGTGCAGAAATCACCCACCACATACTACAACGAGCCTGTGAAGACTACCACGGTCATTCCTTCTGTTTGTAACATGCAGCCATGAGATGTGTCAAAACAGAAGAATAAAAGCCATCAGCACTTAGGAGCTAATGTTAACCCATCCGGCTACATGTCTGCTCTAGGATATAATGGGTCTCATTTCAGGCAAGTAAAAGTTGTAGGTTCTATTCTCATTAGAGAAGGGCAGCGGTGGATAATTTGTACCTATAAAGGCAATTGAATGTGTGCATATAATTTCCTTCAGAGCCTCTGCCAAAAGTATGTAGAGTCTAAGAATAAAAAACTATTGTGGATGTTAAAAGGTTGCCTTTGGATGAGATCATTCCATAATATTAATTCTATTGGGTCAGCTTTGTTGTTTAGCAGTAATAACCTAAAATGTGCCCTTCAAAACTTACCTAGGGCCAGGGCTAGTCCTTTTATAGAAAACAGAATTTTAGGCTTTTTGAGCTTAGGCTGTATGGTGTCTGGGGACCTGGAGCAAATTTGAGACCTCTCATTTTCGCTAGGACCTGGGACAGTGCATGACTAAGGTAGGCTTTTAATCAATGTTTACAGAACGAACAAAGGAATGAGACATTTGTGACTATTTGGTTTGAGTTTATAAAATTAGTTCAGTAGGTACTGCTTATTTCTGCTTAAATTATTAAATCCTAGTTGTGTAGTGCTTATGTAAACATTTCTGGTGTTTTAGTTAGATCCTGAAGGCAAAGCCAAGCTGAGTTAGGAAAGGCACATGTCCACCATTCCTCTCTTCTGTATCCATGGCAGACATTTCGGTCAACGCCAAGTTCTCCTTGGCCTCAAGACCCTTCACAGTCTGACCATCCTGACAGCTCCCACCAGTTGGCTGGATCTGGCATAATGGATTAACCAACTGACCCTCCTTTAAGCTGGGATTTCCTTTTGCATTAGAAAAATGAGATTATCTAAGTGTACATAATAAAATCAATAGGTGAATTCAGATTTCCTACCCAAGATGTGATTCTACTGGCAACACAGTTCTCTTACAAGACAAACCTAGTTTTGCTGTTTCATTTGAGGAAGGGGACAAGGTTAGAACTATGGGGTCTGCTTGGTCCATCCAGCGTCCTCCTGCACCAGCTTCCAAGTGGTACTTAATGTGTACTTGTCCCAGCTCATCGTGAGTGGGGCATATTATCAGATACAATAAATACACTGTAATGATCAGATTCTAGTATTTCTAAATGTGCAGTCTACTACAATGCAACCAGGAGACAGCAAATAATACCAGAATAATTTTAGAATTTTAGAACTGAAGGGGCCTTAGCAATGACTTTGTTCAGCAGTTCGCAAACCCTCTTGGCCTCGGGACTCCTTTCATGCATGAGCCATCTATGCCAGACAGTGAGAGCTTCCCAGGGACATTGGGAATAAATCGATTCAGAGAGATACCCTCCCTGTCTTCCTCCAGGTTTGCAAACTCAGAGGATCTTGTAGACCGGAGTTGCTGTGAGACAACTCTTTCTGCTTCAGAGAAAATGTCATCTGCAGAATGGATTCAACATACCAAGGAAACCCAAACTGAGTGCTGTAGACAGAGCATCAAAGACCTCTGGTGGTCTTCTAGACCCATCCAGCCACTGAGACATGTTAGATAACCCTAACAGTTTCGCTTCTCAGGTACGTGACTGAATAAATACACTTTTGTTTGATCTAGTTTGTGTGAAGATCCCATTGCAATCCAGGATTCTTATTTACACAAATACCCACATTATAGGGTTATTGTGAGGATTTGATCTAATTTATGCAAACCACTTTGCACTGAGTGTCAGGCTCCATGATCCTTATAGCTCAGCTGATTGCAAAACTGACCTCGATGTACCACCCCACCCTGTAGCCACACTGTTGGTTGTGTAACTTTGTTCTCCTCCCTCCTTCCTCCACTTGGACTCTGGGCTCTCCTGTGTGATTAGTTGTTTTTTTTTTTAAGATTTTATTTATTCATTTGACAGAGAGAGACACAGTGAGAGAGGGAACACAAGCAGGGGGAGTGGGAGAAGGAGAAGCAGGCTTCCCACTGAGCAGGGAGCCCCATGGGGGGCCCCATCCCAGGACCCTGGGATCATGACCTGAGCTGAAGACAGCTGCTTAACAACTGAGCCACCCAGGCTCAGTTTTTCTAATGGGATTTTAGCAGGCAAGATGCAAGAAAAAGTTTGAAATTGTCTTGGGCTACTGAGCTTGCAATCTCTCTGCTATCACCATGGGAAGACAAGAGGTAGTTTCTTAAAGATTAGATTCAGTGTGGAATCTGGAACCTAATCAATAAACTGTTTATATTCTGTTTCATTAAAATTAAAAGATTTTATTTATTTATTTGAGAGATAGAGAGACGAGAGGGAAGAGGGTCAGAGGGAGAAGCAGACTCCCTGCTGAGCAGGGAGCCCGATGCGGGACTCGATCCCTGGACCCCAGGATCCTGACCTGAGCCAAAGGCAGTCGCTTAACCAACTGAGCCACCCAGGCGCCCCAAAAGTATGGGTTTAACTTGAACTTTGAACAGATCCTTGAACCACGGGTGATTCCATAACATCATGGATCAAGCATTTGGAAAATCCTAGTTCACTGAATTATGCAGATCTTCCAAATGTTGCACATCTCATTAAGATATCAAAAATCACACACATAAATATTGCTACCAGTCTCATTAGAAAAACACATGATGTCAAGCTCACAGTGGTGCTTATAAAATTTTCCAAAATTCCCATTTGCACTTGCAACTTCAAATTTTACAATTGGCAACACATATTGTCAGTTGTTTTCCTCAAAGTGGCAATCTCACTTTGTTCATTTTGAAGAAACTGTCAGCCAAATATCCAAGTCTGAATAACCGTAGTTTGTCTGTCAGTAGTCTTTCAAACTGAGATCCTGCTCTGTGAAAGAAAGCAGTTAGTTGAGCTCTTAACTCAAACAGTTGCCCACAAGCGTTTTTTCTCAAGACAGTCATTGTACTTCAAAATTTAGCAAAAATGCTTCCTGTGTACTTTGCATTTTGTCACACAGAATACTGAGGGTTAGCCTTTGGTAAAATTAAAAATTTGATTCATCTAGAGCATTCTTAATGAAACTGGCATTTATTTTTACTTTTAGATTATTATTTGTTCCTCGGAGTGCCTACCAGTGGAAAAATATAACAACTGCAGGAAATTTGGTACCATTTGCTTGGATCTATGCTACAGCCCAGCAGTCTGGCCCATCATTGTTTTTGCACTAGACCTGAAAGGGTCAAAACCATTGTTCCAGGACTCAGTCATGTTCAAAGCATTATTCAAAATTTGAATATTTCAGCCTCTTTTGTATCTGTCTGCTGGGCATTCACAGAAAGATACTATGTGATGATGAGTCGATGCTGATGGAGGGCTGCAAGCAAACTGGCAAGCCCAGCTCTTCTTCAGATTCACCTGTTTGCAAAATATAAGTACACTTTTGAAAATGAGATATTAATGCAATCTTTATGTTTGCAGCTAAATTTTTAAATCACTGAGTTACTGTATCCCTGGAAAATGGCCCTGTGGCTGTTGTTTTTATGGACTTTTCATGCAGCAGGGATTGGGCACTGTCAACCGTACAGGATTTATTTATCAGGTGTTGTATGTGCTTCTCAAACCAATGAGATGCTTACCCTGGGAGATGCTTCAGTAGCTGCTTTGTTTCTAGGTTGAAAATCTGTATCGAACAACTTTTGACTTTTAAAGAGTTTATCACATCTATGGTTAAAATATTCAATTCCTTTTTCTTTAAACTTTTAATGACTGGCCTCAGAGTGATGTCTCAGTTGGCACCCAAATTTTGCACATAATAATATCCGAAAATCTTCTGTTGTACAAGGCACAGTGAGGTCATTGTTAACGTCTATAAAGATAGCTCATGTTGTATTTTTGTTATTTACACCTTTGCCTGTTTTGTGTTTTGCAATATATTCTTCCCTTCCATGAGACAGAATTCTCTGAGATATCAGTTTCATTTTTTCCAACATCTTCAGACGTACCTGGTGTGGTTGTGGGTTCAGAAAGCAAGCCTTTTAATCTCCCTTTTATAAGCCAACAATCCATCTTTCGACAAAGACAATAAATTTTTTTCATTTTGGAATAAAATATAAATTCTGAAATAATTTTGATAAAAATTTAAATTGAGTTCTTGAAAAAATTTATAACATTCTTGCAAAATAGGACAACAAGTATAGTCTAGGGACTTCTAGGTTTCCCACCAGCCTTTCAGTAAACTCCCTTTTACTTGTGTCTTTTTGTGTATACAAGGAAAATTCAGGGATTTCAAAATTTGTTGGATGTCAGTGAGGTTATGATAGTGAGAGCATAGTAGGAGTATTGAAAACAATCTGAGTTCTCATCTCTGAAAAGATACGTACTTATACCTTTCAACCTACTACCTGAAGAATACAGACAGCACAAGAATATTCAAGCCCATATTCCGTTACCTGTTACAGTGATGATGTCATTACCCGTCCTGTAGTTTGGAGAACTATTTGTGAGGGAATGACTGTAAAAGACAAATGTATTTTAAAATTACTATGAAAATAGTTTTCAGCCCCTCGACTATACTTGGAGGATTACTAAACTCCTATTTTAGAGGCAGAAAAAGAGACAGGCAAAAAAAAAATGTGCTTATCCAAATTGGTTCCAAAGGTAGAATTAGCAGTGTGAATCCCCTGGCTTCCACTCCTGTAGAGTACCTTCTCTGTCTTTGTTTCTGTCTCTCAGTCTCTCTCCTCATCCTTCTTGTCTTACCATTCTACTTAATTATAAGTCCCACCAAGATAGAAACCTTCATATTCATCTGTGTGTATCCCAGCACTTAGTAACTAGAGCAAATTGATAGTAACTGATTTGTTGTATTGGATTCAGGATTTGGTGATAAGGCATTGCTTTTGTGCACTCACATGAAAATCAAGCCTTGGTTAAAATGACCATATATTTAGAGGTAACCTAAGAGTTCCCCTAGTTTGGCCATAACATACAGTCTTTCTGTCTTTCTTTTTGGCAAAAATGGTTTCAGTTACCAATGAGAGAATCTAGCTGAAACTAACTAAAACCACAAGTTAGTTCATTGGCGTATATAAGTCCAGTGATGGGTTTGGCCTCAGGTACAGGTGGATCCAGGAGATCAAACAATAGTGCCAGACACCACCACTGGTCAGGTCTCATTTCTCTTCTCGTGGCATTTTGGCTTCATTTTTAGAAAGATTCCTCTACAAGTAAGGGAAGAAAACTTCCAGCAGCCAAATTTATATCCATACCATTTATAATTCAAAAGAGAGAGACATGCTTTCTCTCAGTTTTCATTTGTCAAGTCACATTGAAGGACTCTTATTAGTGCTTTCCAAGGCTCACATGCCTACCTCTGGATGAATTACTGAGGTTTGGAGGATGTGGTTCTCTGACTGGCCCAGACTTGAATATGTGCTCACCTCTGAAGGCAGAGATAAAATAGACCACACCGGTGACTACCCTTCTAATTTTTCATGGAATCAAAGTCAGTGTTAAAGAAAAAACTGCTGAATTTAATTCACAATATTTTTTTTTACAAATCTACATATATTTAAGAACACCAAAAAAAAAAAAAGGAAGAACATGAAAACAACCTGAAATGTTACCATATACAGAGATTCCAAGAGAAAAATGTGTATTTTTCCGGTTTTTCTATGGGTTGGAAATGAAAAAAGATGACAGCTTTTAAACTTAATATATATCCAACCATTTCCTCCTATTCTAAAGTATTCTTTCAGAACCAAACTGCAGTGATTGGTTCAGAGAGCAGTTTTGGGGGATGTTCTAATGCTCACAAACCTCCTTCTTCCATAAAAGTAATTTCAGTCTTCTTATAGGTGAAGGGACTAGTTTCTCTGCAGTGTACCTTGGTGCTTACAGGGCAGAACCTGAGCATCTCATGGAAAGTCTTCTCTTCCCTATGCACAAAAATACATTCACTTTCAAATACTGAATTTAGGGAAAGATTACAGTCACATCAGCACCCGTCTGGACTCGGAGAGGTTTCAAAGACAGCTCACCTGGAGGCCTTTCTCAGTCCCACCGTGTTGCTGAGAGGGCTGTGGGGCCAGAATCTCACGTGCCTGTGAATGCTGGGAGTGGTGAGCATGGAGCCAACCCGATTGCAGTCTCTGATTCTTGTTACTTGTTAAATAACGGCACAGTAACCATCTGGAGCAGACGTCCTTGAAGTTACATGGAGCCAGTCATGCCTAGGAGGAAAACTGCATGAAAAATTCTTTCTTTCCTTGCACAAATACAGCCGGATGCTAAGACCTTCAGTGAAAACTTGCCTAAGGAAGGAAAGTAGGGGAGCTGAGAAATAAGACAATGGACAGAAGGAAGTGATCCAAGGGTGTGTTATCAAGCAAACTGCCAGAGTAAGCATCTGGAACTGAATTCTCCCTGGGACTCTGAGAGACTGTGTTGAAAAGGCCCCTCAGACTTATTGAAGAGGAGGGGCTATTGGGGTATGTATCCAACAACTCCCAATGGCCATTTGTTGAAGCCTGCTTCCAAGGGGTATAATTCCTAGCATTTTGGGCCTGCAGGGAAAATGGAAAGCATACCCTCTTGTGGCAAAGGAAGACCATAGGCAGGGAGACTCAGGGATGGCATTTGGAAGTCCGGCCAGCTGGTCTGGAAATGGTCTGTGCCAAAGGCATGTGTGAAGGGCACTGACAATGTCTGCTACATTGTAAGTAAAAATTAAGTTGGTATATGTATAGAACCATGGATGGTAAGTAAATACCTTTGTAGAAAATGTATTTGAGTCTGTTGAGAATTGGCTCAAACACTACAAGTGTGCCTAAGCAACACATCATTATCTACGGGGCTTCGGCAGCTAAATACGTTTGGACACCACTGTAATAATAGGTCCCCTAAAGCAACATGAGTTTATATTGCTACCCATAGGTAGCTCTTGAAATGTCCAATCTTTAACTTTGAAAATGTGCAGTTGGTAAATTTGTGTTGAATTAATATCATCTGTCAGCCTCCTCTCTGACATTTTCTTCTTTCCCACTAAAGCCTTTTATTTTGTCACCAAACTATCTTCACTTCCTCTGACTATACATTTTCACAAAGTCTCTGCTAGGATGCTTCTGCCTTCCCCTTCTTCCCTCCCCCACATACACACACACAGTCTGTCTGGTGAACCCCCACTCATTCTTCCATACCACGGTCCAGCATCAGCTCCCAGGTAAAGCTGCCTCTGACCCTCAGGATCAGATAAGCTTAGGGTTGCTACTCGACATTCAATGTGGCAGTGGGTGGTCAAGAACAAGAACTTGAAACACAAACTGCCCTCCCCTTTTATTGAGGTAAAATTGAAAGGATACAAAATTAACCCTTTTAAAACGTACAATTCAGTGGAATTAGCACATTCCCAGAGTTAGGCAACCATGACCTCTATCCAGTTCCAAAACATTTTCAACACCCTAAAAGGAAACCATGTACCCATTAAGCAATCTCCCATTCCCTTCTCCCTCCTCCAGCTCCTATAAACCACTAACTGCTTTCGATTTATTTATCCTGGATATTTCATATAGATGGAACTAGACCAATATATGGCTGGCTATTGTGTCTCACTTCTTTCTCTTGACACATTTTCCAGATTTCTCCATATTGTTGCATGTTAGTAGTTCATTTTTGTGACTAAAGAATATTCCCTTGTATGGGTATACTGTACTGTGTATATGCATGTATCATTTGATAGACATTTGGGTTATATCTACCTTTTGGCTATTGGGATGAGGGCCACTATGAACACTCATGTACAAGCATTTGTTTGAAAACTTATTTTCAATACTTTTTGGATACCTCCTCGGTATCCACCTAGGAGGGTGATTTCTGTGTCTCATGGTAATTCCTTTTTTTTTTTTTTTTAAGCCTCAGTGTAGAGCCCAATGTGGGGCTTGAACTCACGACTCTGAGATCAAGATCTGAGCTGAGATCAAGAATTGGATGCTTAACCGACTGAACCACCCAGGCGCCCCTGGGTCACATGCTAATTTTACATTTAACTTTTTGAAGAACCATTGAACTGTTTTTCACAGTAGCTGCACCATTTTACATTCCCATCTTCAATGTAAGAGGTTCTAATTTCTAGAACTGCCCAGTTTTGAGTATAGGCCCTGCTGCTTACTAGCTGTGCAGCCTTGGGCAAGTTACTTTCTATGCCCACTTTTATCATAAATAATTTATTTATCATAAATAAAGAAGAGTAGAACTGTACCTACCTCATATGATTAGACAATTAAATGTGTAAAACACTGAAATACTGCCTGGCCTATAAGAAGAACTCAGGGTTTCCTGCTGTTATAGCACTCATACAATTCTACATGAAAACTCAAAACTTACCCCCACTTTTTAACACAGTACCTGGCAAACAGAGTATAGTCAACAAGTGTTTGGAGAATAAAATAGGTAATAAAAGCTAACAAACTTCTCAAAGGTAAGTAGGTATTATTAATAAGCCATATTAAATATTAAAGTATATAGCAACAAGTGTCTAAACTGTGTGGCACTCACATAGTAATAGATACATAGTTTTGTGTAATAATTACCTAGTCCATAATGGACCCTACTATACATAAGTTCTTAATATATGGAGAACATATGATAAATGATATAGAAGAATGAATTGTGAAAAGTGATCCAGAATTGTCTATATATACAAAAAAGGATGAAGAGGTTTCATATCTAACACCCAATACCAAGGTCAAACCAGATGAATGTAAATTTTTATTTAAAGATTAAATTCTAAAAATTACAAGAAAATTTAGACAAACATATTTGTTTCTCTACCTGTGGAGATAAAAGTATGGGATAAATCTCAAAGGAAGAGAGCAATGAATTTGGCTATCGTAACAGAAGAAGGCTCTGTTCCTCAAAACATAAATAAACTCAAAAGGTAACAAAATGAAAAAAAACACTTGCCACAAATATTACAAAGTGTTTATGACCTTAATATATAAAGAACTGTTATAAGTCATTAAGGAAAACAGCATGGCAGTAATAGAAGAATGAAAAAAGTTGAATAATAATTTCCAAGAAGACTATGAACTCTGAGAAACAAACTGAGGGTTCTAGAAGGGAGGGGAGTGTGGGGATGGGTTAGCCTGGTGATGGGTATTAAAGAGGGCACGTACTGAATGGAGCACTGGGTGTTATACGCAAACAATGAATCATGGAACACTACATCAAAAACTAATGATGTAATGTATGGCGATTAACATAATAAAAAAGTAAAAAAAATAAAAGGATGAATGAAATATGAAAAAAATAAATAATTTCCAAGAAGAAAAAATAATTTTCAAAAAGCAAAAAAACCCATGAAAATGAAAAAGATTTGATTTTACTAGGAAACAAGGAAATGCAAACTAAAACAAGGAGAAGCTATTTTTACCCAATAAATCAACTAGATTTTAGAAACTGGTAAGCCTCAGTGATGATGTGGGTGTACTGAGACAGGGCTGTCAAACATTGCTAATTGCTGTGCAAATTGTTGCAAATTTTCTGGAAATTCTAGAATTTCTTTTAATGCAACCATATATCCTCTTTTATATCTGGCTTCTTCCACTAGTTTAATGTTTTTGACATTCATCCAAGTTATTGTATATATCAGAAGTCCTTTCTTTTATTTGTGAAGTAATATTCCATGGTATGAATATACTAAAAATTGTTTACCCATTACTATTGGTGGACATTTAGGTTGTTTCCAGCTTGGGGTTATTACAAATAATGCCTGCTGTGAACTTTCTTGAACAGATCCTTGTGTGGACACATGTTTCATTTTGGGGGCTCAAACTGTTTTCCAAAACATTTGACTAATTTACATTTCTACCAACAAAGTATGAGAGTTGAAGTTGTTCTGCATCTTTATCAACACTTTATATTGTCAGTCTTGTACATTTTAGCCATTGACCAGTTGTGGATTTCTTGTTATAAAGGAAGAACATTTTATGGGTGGTGTTATTTTGTCATATTGCTTCATATCTTGGCCCATGATATCTGGTTGTTCCATTCTTAATAGACTAAAGGTGGAGCAACTTCAGGTGGCAGGAGCCTGATCTTTCCAACCTTTCATCAATTGGTTCATCTACTGAAGCTCTTTGAATCAATTACTTCATTAAGGAGTACAAAATGGTAATTTTAAAAATTCTCTCATTCTTTCCACATTTTTAGCTAGAAGGCTTCTATAAATAGGAACTTTTGCATATCAATCATGGCTATTTCATTGCCTTGAAATAGAGTTTATACAGGAAACAGGACAAACCCTTAATTCTTTCTCTTCAGTAGCCAATACATTGAATTGCCAATAATTTTTTTGAAGAGTTCTCTATTGACATGAGAAAATGTTCACAACATAATGTTGAGTGAGCAAAGCAGGACAAAACTATGTTTAGTAAGACCATTAGTTTTCTCTGCTTTGTGGGATTGTGGGTAGTTCTTATTTAAACAACACTTGCTATATTTTTGTAGTTTCTGTAATAAGGATACAGTAGTTACACAATCTGTCCCAAAAAAGTTACAAGTTTGCTGACTTATTCTATGGATGCCTGGATTAAGTTGGGTTTTGTTTTGTTTTGTTTTTTTATATTTCCCATTTTAATAGTTGTTTGCAGCTGTCTCTTGTACCTATTCTAAAGGGGGGTGTGAGCACTAGACAGGGAGAAGGCAGGGGTCCCACTGAGCCCACTCTTGAGTGTCTCCTATCTAATACATTTTCTTTCTTTAGGTCCTGACATCTTTTTAAAGATTTTTTTTTATTTGATAGAGAGAGAGAGAGAGAGAGAGAGCACAAGCAGGGGAAGGGGCAGATGGAGAGGGAAAAGCAGACTCCCCGCTGAGCAAGTCCCAATGCGGGACTCGATCCCAGGACCTTGAGATCATGACCTGAGCCGAAGACAGATGCTTAACCGACTGAGCCACGCAGGCGCCCGTAGGTCCTGACATTTTTTAAGAAGAAGTGACATACAACGGGCTTTCCTATAAATAAAACTGCTGGCAAGAGAAAACATTAGGGGTTGCTACCATAAAATCCTACAATGAAAACCTGAAAAGAAAAATGCCGGTAAAAGACCTTATGCTCCTTTTGGTGCTTGTTGATAACTAGGATATTTAGAGACATCATATCAACTCCGATCTCTCTAATGTTTTTATAGCTCCTGCTGATATTCAGGTACTTGGGACATGTTAAAACCCTATTCTGTCACACACTGAATCAGTCAACATGCTCAAAAGAGAGCCATTTACTGATGTGTGCCTTTTAAGTGTTCACATCTTTGCACCAAAATGGATGCCACTTGGTAGGAAAACAACTCAGCAAGGAGTTTTTATGCGAGAGTAATGCTGATTGGAAAATATGGCTTCCTTTGATCCAGGTACCCAGGTCTTCCCTGGAGCCACAGCTTATTTATGGAAGTTGAAGGCTAGCATTTTCATCTTTAGCATTTGATTGTCAGAATCTCAGCCTGGCATACAAAAATATCTGAACTCACAAATCCCCCCCGCCCCCAACAGGCTATTCATTCTTTAGTGCCGTTTTCATTTCCCTTGGGAGATATTCTTTTTGGCCGTCTCAGCACTATTAGACTACAGAATGCCTCAAAGCATAAAATGATGTTTGTTGAGTTTGTCAGTCTATGGGAAGCAGGCTTTCATGCTGGTTTGACTGAGTCAAGTATCTCCCCCATGACAGTCACCCCATGCAATTATTTGGTCAGAGAGAGGCTTCATGCTGTTTACCAGTGTGGTGATCCCAGAAGTGAAGATTATGAAAGAACTCCTCAGAGTAGAGAAAGGTACTGACATTTCAACTGGCTGTTCTAAGCTGGACTTTGACTATTGTGGCCATTTGTCTGTTTTCTTCCAGCAACCATCTCTTCCTTTGTACCACCTGAAGTATCCAGTTTTCCTTTAGAGAACCAACACTCTCTACTTGCAGCCATGAGGTTTAGATATGATTGAATTCATCCTTCTGGGGATGGGCCCCCATAGCTTTCCAATAAGTGTATTGCTTTCCTCTAACTATAGTGACTGATTTGAGAAGGGGCAGGTAAATAAAGCACAGTGATTCCATCCCAGGTACTGGGAGAAGTTGTCTCCTTCTTCCATGGAAAGTTCCCGAGAACTTTCTTTTGGCTGGAGAGTAAGTATGAGGATATATGGCCTGGAACTTCTGCAACTATTGTTGAATGATGAGGTGAGCCATTCTGGCAGCAAAGCCAAGACACAGAGGGAGATCCCTCACGACTCCACGGACTCTGGATCGCACAGTAGCTGGAGCCAAAGCTCCTCTAAGATAAGTGAGCTATTAAATGGGTCCATTTTTCTTCAGCTAAGTTGGGTTGAGTTTCCTGTTGTTTCCAATCCAAGATGACTAGCTAATGTACTATCTATAATTTACCATATTTCTCTCATCATAAGCTTATGCAGTATTATTGTACTCATTTTAGGGCTGAAGACACCAACTCTCAGAGAAAGAATCTCAGTGATAGTGTAGTTGGGAGATGAACTTAAGTTGTTTAAAACACATATTGTCAAGCTCTGTGCCAGCATTTCTTAAAATATGGCCTAGGAACCGCTGAGCAGGGTCTCCAAGACTCTTGCTAGGTATTTGAAAAGTCAAAACTATTTTCATATAATACTAAGACATTATTTGTCTTTTCTACTCTCATTCTCTTATGAGAGTACAGTGGAGTTTTCCAGAGAAATCTTGACTTGTGATGACATTATGTCTCTGATGGCTAGTGGAATATGTGCTTCTGTGTTCTAGTGTTTTCTGGAATTTTCTAAGGCAAGCTCTTAGGGGTTCTCATTATCAGAGTAAAAAGGGGTCTTGAGACTAAAAAGTTTGAGAACCAGTGCTCTAAGCTGTACTGTATGGTTCAAAATGCTCAGCATTCTCAGAGATACTTTTCATCTAACACAGAAAATTTTTACAAATACTTTACATAAATCACATGTCACCTCATTACCATCTCTTGAAAAATGGAACAAGTCTTCCATTAGATTTTAGTGAGAATTTATCATTTTCCTTGGTGTATAATTATTTTTCCTATGACATTACAGAATTTTTGAGTTATGGAGAATAGAGGTCCCTTTCTGAACTTCTTCTCAGGCTCTACTTTTAAGCTACTGTCATGGTTGCAATAAAAATTTCAGTGCTTCCAAGTGGAGGTGCATCCAAGTGGGTACGGTAAGCCTGGGTATAGGCATTTTCTGTAGAGACTTTTAAAACAATAATAAAATCAATGAAAAGTCTGTCTACTTTTTATTAGGACCATGCTCTGACAATCCTAAACAACACCAGTGATAAAATACTTTTCTGGCCACCTGTTCAAAATAAAAGATACCTAGATGTGAATTGGTATCCTAGAGTTTGAACTGCTATTGGAACTGCTGAATTCCATCCCACCATGATCCCCCAGCCTGGATATAAAATCACTTAGATAACTCAAAATAATGGTAATAATACTCAATATTTATACAGCATTTCTGTCTCAACATGTAGATAGAACACATTCTTTTTTCCTCACAGGCCCACTGTCCTCCAGGGGCCTCAAGACACCCTTGACAGACTGACTCACTGTAGCCCAAAATTCAGTGGGAACTCCAGATCACCAGATACTCAGGATTGAAATCAATGTCAAGTTTACAGGTGCAAGTTGTAGAGAATGCTTTAGTATTTTGCCTTTACCCACTCCCCAGTCTCAAGCCACACCCTCACCTCTCTCCCTCAGTACATTAGGAGCATACTGTCCTTCTCTTAGTTTCTCCATGTGTTGTGCTCTTTTACCTCAGGCCTTTGCATATTCTGTTCCTCTGGCCTAAGTTGTTCCCCTGACTCGCCTCCTGGCTGGCTTCTTCTTTTCCTCCAGGCTTCAACTTAAATAGCACTTCCTTAGGGGTGCCTGGGTGGCTCGGTTGGTTAAGTATCTGACTCTTGAATTCTGTTCAGGTCATGACCTCGGGATCGAGAGACGGAGCCCGTGTCGTGGGCCTCTGTGCTCAGTGGGGAGGCTGCTTGAGATTCTCTCTCATCCTCTGCCCCTCCCCCCGCTCGTACTCTCTAAATCAATCTTTAAAAAAATAGCATTTCCTCAGAGGCCCTCTCTGACCAACCCCTCAGAAATATGATACCTTTGTTACTTTTTTCTTCATCTCCTCTACTTTTACCTCATAGCACCTACCACCATTTGTACTTGTGCTTGGTTTTTGTTTATCTCCGCATTGGACTAGAAATTCCTGAGGCTGGTACCATGTCCATTTTATTCTTCAGACCCTACATCCACCAGTGTTGCCGCTGAAACATGGTAGCTGCTTAATACTTATTTTGTGAATGAACAAATAAATGAGTGAATAAATGTTCCACTCTTTAAAGAGTACAAAACTCCACCCAAAACCGTACAAGGAAGAGACATGTCATAATTTTCAAAAATAATCTCCAAAAAGAAAATCAGGGAAACTAGTGATTTGGTCCAATTCTGTCAAAAGACAATTGAATGGCAAGAAGTCGGTCTTATGTTGGCTCTTTTGGTAAGGCCAACGTAGGAGTTCAGGTTGTTGATTCTGTTTATGAGGAGTTCAAAGCCAGGAAAGAGAGGTAAAAGTGTTGGTTATATCTTGAGGAGGAGCAAGAGGAGCAATATCACCTTCTACGGGGCTGGAAATGCTCTTATCATCATCTGGACAGTGCTTACACAGGTGTAGACGTACATAAATATTCATCAAGCTGTACACTTAGAATTTGTACATACTGCTGCATGTATGTTATGCTTCAATTAAAAAACAAAAAACAAAAAACCTTTATAGCTAAGTTGAGAAAGAAGATCTGACCAAAAATGGTGGCTAGACTGAATTGATGCTGTAGCTTTCAATAGTACCAAGATGTAAATTGCTTTATCAAACTTCAGTGAAAAACCATGTCATCAGCTGCATCTCTGACAGGAGGGTATCAGTATATGCGTGACATAATTTAGATACACACACTTTGGGAAAAACATACACACACACATACATACACACCTTATGTGTATATATACCATATGTGTGTGTTATGTGTATACATATGCGTGTATATATACACATATAAACATATGTTTATAGTATATATGTATATATACACATAATACACCTACATACATTTTTAGGAACATACAGAGTCAAACTAAGATATAGTGGCCAGAAAGAACTCTGCTATGAAATAATTTAGTGTTCACTCTTGAAATCATTTTCTTTGTCAAAGGGCAGGAGTAGATGTCATAACTTTGAGCTTGTATTGTTTCCAAAAGAAAGAAACAATACAATTCACTGGCATACTCAATTGCTTCCAAACAAGGCTCTCCTCTGACAGACAAGTGGCTCACAAATTCATCTTTTTACATGGAAAATCTGTTGTACTTAATTTTTCTCAGGGCCAAAGCCATAAATAAAAAACAGGTCATTGTATCATGACAATAAATTATTATTATTTATGCACATTGAAGATGAGAGAGTGACTTGCCTTCATAAATTACCTTTTCTCCAGGATTCATTGAATTCTTCCCGACCCATGAATAATGAGGTCCCTAATTTCCTACAAAGAATTGGAGAAATGAAGACAAATTGAGGATGGGAGGAACCTGGAGAAAAATTATTGAATTAAGAATTTACATGAAAAAAATTTACATTTTTACATAGCAACTGTATGGAGAATGTTCCATGGCAGTCTGTACCAAATCGATGCTACATAATTTGAAAAACAGCAGCCTGATGCCTCTTTATTCCCCTTGACAAGTGTAAACGCTGTGATTCTGACAATGGCACTGAATACTTTTTTGAGACTGCTTGTTACATTAAGAAAGCCTCCTCCACGAAGCTCTTATGTTAGTAGCATGTGCAATCTGATCAGCTTTCATACAATCCCGGCAAAAGCCTGTTTTGCCTGTCACAGGCTCTGTTTGCTCCCGACTTCCAAATAAGCATTTAAAAATGGTGTTTTCATTAAAATCCTGGACTCTGTCAAATGCAACATTTACCAATAGAAAGTCTGTGAATAAGAATATTCCATGAGTTTATTATGTCACTTCATGGGGAGAAGCAAGAAATATTGACCATTTTTCTTAAACTACATACCAATAAATTCTTTAAAATGTGAGGTGCTAGAGTCATCCTTTGTCTCCTCTAGAGAATGAGAAATATGGAAGATAAGCATTTAGAGAAGAGAAATGAGTAACACTATTATAAAATAATCTCACTGTTTTATGATGTCAATAAATTCTCACAGTGTCATGATCACTTGTAATTTTATAGAAGGGCTATGGTATGATGAAAAAACAAAACAAAACAAAACAAAATGTACTATTGGATCCATTAGAGAATTTTATTTTTCCCCCACAAAAGGAAAACAATAAATGCAGTGAAACTGAGACACTTGTTCAATTTTTTTTTTAATGAGGATTTTTCTGCCCTCATCTTTGCATTTCAGACTCTACTAACATGACATTCATCATCATTTGGGTAAGTGCTCAGTGAAATTTTCCCTTGTGGCTTCAGATTTAGAAAAGCATCTGATCAGCAGCCTTGGATTCACACTCGCACAACTTGTCATTAAAATACAGTTGAAGAGGCGGTGCAAGGTGAAAAAGCTGAGCAATAACCCAAATGGTCCATCTAAGCCACTATCTTATATAAATTCCCACTTACTTAGTAATGCCTTTTTAATAGTCCATGAAAGACCTTTATCTGTCAGACCTCTCCTTTTAAAATACCAGACCAGCCTTTTTAGTGAACGAAGCTATGTCCCCTCCTGCCCGCCCTGCCCCCTGCCCGGCTCCACCCTACAGGTGTTCTTTTGGAAAAAGACATATTTGTGGTATTCCTTCCATTCATTCTCGCTCGCTCTCTACCTCAGTCAGGTCTCTCTGTTTCACATTGAGTAAGAAACCAAAGCTCCCAGAAATCAAATGGACAGGAAGCTGTGAGGAACGACAAGAGAAGACGTAGGAAATGCCTCCCCTGGGACTAGCTGAGAATTGTAGTTTTTCATGAAACACTTGGTTGTGGTTATAGGCTAAGATCAGATCAGGCCACCAGCAATGCATTTAACGCAGATATTGAGAATGGAGCTGGAAGCTGTACACGTGAATCGCTTTTCCCAGGTTATATCTTTGTCCTTTATCGAGGCTGTTTGCACAAAATAAGAGCCTCTATTGAGACACTCATGTTGGGGCACCCGGCTGGCTCAGTTGGTAGCTCAAATGACTCTTGATCTCAGAGTTGCGAGTTCAAGCCCCAAGCTGGGTGTAGAGATTACTTAAAAATAAAATCTTGAACGAAAAAAAAAGACATTCATGTTTATAGCATATACAACCAGGAGGACAAGTATGGATTCAGTGGCAATCCTTACACCCTATTGATGAGCAAAGAAGAGATCAGATGGACTCTGTCATTCTTCTAAACAAAAACAAGACAAACCCAGGGTTCCTGGGTGGCTCAGTCGGTTAAGCATCTGCTTTGTTTCAGGGCATGACCCCAGGGTCCTGGGATGGAGTCCTGCATCAGGCTTCCTGCTCAGCTGAAGTCTGCTTCTCTCTCTCCCTCTGCCCCTCCACTCATGCTCTCTCCTTATCAAATAAATAAATAAAATATTTAAAATTAAATAAAATTAAATGTTAAAAAAAACCCTAGAAATTTATGAAAAATATGTCAGAAAAGGGAAAGGAACTGTTAATCTGAAAATTCAGAAAAACTAGCCTCTGAAAGTGACTTACCACAAAAACAGGGTGAAAAAATGAGAAAATCGGTGTCCTTAATTGAACCACAAGAAAGGCTGCCACAAGGAAATCATATTGAAATGAAAATAAAATGAAGTACGATGAAAAATGAGATTAACGGGACAAGGAGGGGTAATGAGAAAATCAAAATTGCAATAGCAGAATGAAAAACTTCAGTGAGGATAAAAATGGAGACAGATAGTCACTGTTGAAAATGAAATCACTGTGGTGGAGGATGGAATTAAGATCCTCTTCCATTCTCAAAAGCAAAGGACAAAGATAGTAAGACAATTCAGTGGATCCGGAATGGAGATTATACTTAATCACTAGCAGGTACTTCTGAGGAAAGAGCCAGACTATTTTGAACAGAAGCAATCCTGAATAAGGACACCTGGGCGGCTCAGTCGGTTGAGCGTCTGACTCTTGATTTAGGCTCAGGTCATGATCACAGGATCGTGAGATTGAACCCCGTGTTGGGCTCTGTACTGGGCATGGAGCCTGTTTAAGATTCTCATTCTCCCTCTCCCTCTTCCCCTGCCCCGCCCCCCCACTGTCTCCCTTTATAAAAAATTTTTAAAAAATTAAAAAAAAGAAGTAACCCCGAATAAATTCAATGGAGCAAACCTCCTATAGCTGAAACAAGACAACCAATACCAAACCCTGGGTAAACAGCTCTGGAAGGGGTTGGGGTTTCCGTTGTGTAAATTAATCGGTGAAAAATTTAGCATCTCTTGGAAGATTTTTTGAGTTGCAAGAATAAATATACACATCCTCAGAAGCCTAGAAAGGTAGTGAGGCAAGGTGGGGGTTGTGGTGGGGAGAGGCCAAGTACAGGTTAACAAAAATTGAATTTAACGTCAGACGTCTCTTTAGCAGGAAATACATATGTTCATAGTATTTTATGGGAAAAGTATTTTAATACAGAATTGGCCCTAAAGGAGTAACATATCTACATTAATCATTTCTTCAAATTGGCTTTGAGACCCGAGAAATATGTAGGTGAAATGTTATTTTACAGAAGTGTTAACCTTCCCCTGAAGGCAGGAGGCGAGGAAAGCGGTGAAGAAGAGAAGGCTTTTGACTTTTTGAAGATGTCAACCAACAAAAGACAAAACTGCAAGCTGCAAAATAAAATATGTGCATTTATTTGGGGTCTTAGGGATTGCAATCCAGGAGGCATAGATTCTACTGAAATTGAAAGCATGCTCTGGGGAGACAAAAGGAGGTTAGAGCTTTTAAAGAGGAAAGAGGGAATGTATATAAATTGTTTTGAAGGAAATGTGACTGGTACTGGTCTAGCTACAGTTACACTAACCCATAGGTGGTTGGTTGCTAGGGCAAGTGTTAGGTGGAAAGTTCATTTATATCCATTCTCACCTATAGCAGATGCCTGGGCTTTTAGCTGAGTTCAAGAAAGAATTCTGAGAATTTGGGACAGAAGACATGCCTAAGCCTCACCTCTTCAAAGTCCTCCTGGCTCCATTAGAAATAACTCTCTTAGCAATGCTTACTCCATTTATTCTGCATTGTCAAAGAGAAGAACCATTATTTTCCTAACAGTTCTGTGATGATTAATTGTAGGTGTCAGCTTGAATAGGATAAAGGATGCCCAGACAGCTGGTAAAACATTATTTCTGGGTGTGTCTGTGAGGGAGGTTCAGGAAGAAATTAGTACTGGAATAATTGAACCAGGTAAAGATGGCCCTCCCAAACATGAGTGATATCATCCAACCTATTGAGGGCCCAAATAGAACAAAAAAGTGGAGAAATGGTGAATTCTCCCTGCCAGAACTAAGACATCCATCCTCTCTCCTGGACTCCTGGTACCCAACCTTTGGGACTTGGGCTGAATCACACCACTGGCTTCCCTGCGTCGTCAGCTTGCAAAGGGACTTCTCAGCCTCAATAATTGCATGAGGCTATTCCTGTCATACATCTCGAATTATATATGCCTATGTATTCTATGTGCTCTGTTTCTCTAAAGAACTCTGAATCATACAAGTTCAATAGCCTGTATGGTATGGAAACAGGGGGAAGAGAATTCTCCCTTTTTCGTTAGGCAAATGCCAAAGCACCATTTCTGCTGCCTCAGTACTTTCAGCACAAAGACCTGAGACTTTCTATTTTCATACTCTTTAATTTTTGAAAAAAGATTTTGGATAATTGGTAGTTTTTTCCTTAATTATTTCACAGAAGGTAACTGTGAAGCTTTCTGACCTTAGGCTTTTCTACATACGAAGATTTTTACTCACTAATTTGATTTCTTTATATAGGTCTATTCAGATTTTCTATTTTTCTCAAGTCAGTTATGATCGCTTGTATCTTTCTAAGAATTCACCGGTTTCTGCTAAGATAGAGTTTTATACATGGAGTTGTACGGAATATTCTCAGATAGCCTTTTAATCTTTGTAGGGTTGGTAGTATGATGCTTCTTTCATATCTTTTTTTGATCATTTTTGTCTTCTCTCTTCATCTCTTGTTTAGTAACCAAAGGCTTATCAATTTTGTTGATCCTTTTAAAATGCAAACTTGGTTTCATTGAATTTCTCTATTGTTTTTCTGTTTTCTATGTCACAGATCTCTGCTCAGCCATTTTTTTTTTTTTAGTTTCTTAAGATGGAAGCTTCTATTATTGATTGACATCTTTTTTGTCTGCTCTATTACCAGCATTTGGTGCTATAAATTTCTAAGTTTTGCCTTATCTGTACCCACAATTTTTGATATTTTATACTTTTATTTTCATTCAGTGAAAAAGATCTTCTACTTTCTCATGGGTTATTTAGAATTATATTGTTTGATTTCTAAATATTTGGAGATGACTCAAATTTCTTTCTGTTGTTGAGTTCTAATGTAAGTGTTTTGTAGTCAAAGAACATTCTTTGATTTCTACATTTAAAATTTATTGAAACTGTCTTAGTCCTTAGCATATGGTCTATACTAGAGAATGTTCCATGTGCACTTGAAAAGAATGTGTATTCTATTGTCATTGGGTGGAGTATTCTATAAATGTCAGTTAGGTCAAGTGCTTGAAAGTGTTCAGATCTTCATTATTCTTGTTGACAAGATTTTCTGGCTTATTTTATTAATCATGTACAATGGTATATTGAAATCTCCAACTATGATTTTCAAATTTTTGGTTTCTCTTTTTAATTCTGTCAGTTTCTGCTTTGTGTATTTTGGGTCTCTTTTGTCAGGTACATATATACATTTATAATTGTTAATACCTTCATGATATATTGACCATTTTATCATTATTAAATCTCTCTTTTTTATCTCTAGCAATATTTCTTGTCTTCAAGTCTATTTTGCCTGATATTAATCTTGTCACACCAGCTCTCCTAGGGTTACTATTTGCATTTAGTGTTAACAATTATTGCTTTATTCACTCCTATATTATCTAAGAAATTAAGAGTAGAAAAGAGAAAAATACATCCATATAGTCTTTTATTTTTACCATTTCTTGTGCTCTTTTTTTCTTTCTCAAGGATCTGGGTTATTGCCTGAAGATATTTCCATGCAGCCTGGAGAACTGCCTTTAAAATATCTTGTAAGGCAGGTCTTTAACAATGGATGTTCTCTGCCTTTGTTTACCTGAACATATTTCTGTTTTGCCTTCTTTGTTCAAGAATAATTATGGTGAATGTAAAATCCTTAGCTGATAATCATTTCCTTTTAGCAGTTTGAGGCCTTCTGGCCTCCACTGTTCCTGATAAGTAGTCAATAGTTAGTTGGATTTTTTGACTCTATATAATGAGTCCTTTCACTCCTGTTGCTTTCAAAATCTTTTCTTTGTCTTTCAATAATTTGCCTCTGATGCGTCTAGATGAGAAATTCCATGTTTATCTACTTAGAGTTCACTGAAACTCTTGGATCTGTAGATGAATACTTTTCATCAAATCTGGGAAGTTCTAGGCCATTATTTCTTCAAATGATTTTTCTGCTCCTTTTTCCTTCTCCTCTCTCTCTGGGATGCCCATTTTACATGTGTTACACTTGATGTTGTCCCATAGAGCTCCTAGACTTTCATTTCCTTCAGTCTTTTATTCCTGTCTTCTAGATTGAATCAGTTTTCTTGATTTACATGTGAGTTCACTTATTCTTTCTTCTGCCGTCTCAGTTCTGCTAGTGTGTCCATCTGGTGAGTTTTTCATTAGGGTTATATTATTATTATTATTATTATTATTATTATTATTATTTTATTTTATTTTCAACTTTAACATTTCCTCTTTTTTTTTCAAGTAGACTCTACACCCAACATAGGGCACGAACTCAGGTCCCTGATATCAAGAGTCACATGATCTACTGATTGAACCAGCCAGGCACCCCTCCATTTGTTTCTTTTTAATAGATTCTGTTCCTTTGTTGATATTCCCTATTGTTGAGTCATGGTCATCACGTTTTCTTTTGTTCTTTAAACATGGCATCTTTCAATTATTTGAACACACTTGTAATAGTTTCTTTGAGATCGTTTCTGTTAATCCAACACCTAAACCCATGAAGAGACAGTTTCTATTAACTACTTTTCATCTTGAATATGTGTCACCCTCTCCTGTTTTTCTAGCTCTCAAAACTTTTTGTTAAAAATTGGATATTTTAGATAATTTATTATAGCAACACTGGATTGTAATTTCCCTTTTTTGCGATGATTGTTTTTGTTTGTTTCTGTTTGTTTTTTGCTGTTTTAAGTAACTTGCCTGTACTTAATCTATAGAATTAGATTGTCACCCCACAGTGTGCAGCCTCTGCTTGGTTTTTCTCCGTTTATTTTCATTTTCTGGCTTATGTCTACATAGCCTAGTGGCCAACCAGTGATCAATCAGTGAGTGTGCACAAATACCTTCAGCTCAGAAAGCTTCCACCCTCTGCTGGTGGATCTATGTTTGGTTTGAGGGATGCATTCAAAATTTAGGCAGTTTTCAATTCTGCTCTAGCATTTACTTTCCGTGGATTCTCTCAATTCTCCATTGTGTAGGAGCATAGGCTCCCAGACAGCCAGTGATCTGTGGAAAGGTTATTAAGCCTTCCAGTTGCTAAGTGGAATGGTTATTAAGACTTCCAATGGCTAATTCATATGCCTGTTAAAGTTCTTGATAGTCCTTCATTCTGTCATCCCCCACCCCCAGTGCAACTGAAATCTTGGGCTCAGAGAGCTCTAGCCCTTTCCCATTCACCTTGGCTGCAAATTTTCCACTCTCTGCTCTAAATCAAGTTAGTCTCCGCCCCTGCAACAAGGCTGCCAGTTTTCATGGTCAGTCCCATCTGATAGAACTGCATGCTGGCCAATTTGGCATGGGGTGTGGGAGTAGCTACAGGCAAGAAAGCCACAGACTCCTACTGTTCTTACCCGAAAATCAGCAGTTTTTTATGAATATGTGCTTTTCAATTTGTTATTTCCTTTTGGTCCATTTCCAGAGCCCTGAAATGACTGTTTTTGACAATTTTGTTTCTTTTGTTGTTGTTTTGGAAAGAGGATTTATCAACCTCTTTACCCTCTCAGAGCCAGAATCTACACCACCTTCATGTCCATATGTGTTCTCTCTTCTGCTTCCAGGCTACTCTAACCACAGCATTGTCAGAGCAGGTTCTAGGACACAAACAGCTCTTTCTAGGGCAGATGCTTTTGTTCTTTCCTAGGCAGATTCTGACTTGAAAATATTTTATTACCTTTTGTTGATTCCCAAGTGATCATTGTGCAACTGATTTGAGATCCGCATCTTCTCCAACCCTTTCCATTTGCCTTTCCCTGCTTCCCCTGCACAGGTAAATGTCTACCAACCCCAAAACAGGAAAGAGTGATGGAACATTGATGGGAGTTTTCTTAGGCAAGATTATAGAGAGGATTTTTTTTTAATTACACACCATTCAGCAAAAAACCATAGTAAATCCTCTTTCACTAGTCATTTCTATTCTCATCGAATTTCCACTTTGAGGTACTGCAGAGAGACATTCTTCCCTCACCGTGTCTCTAAATAGTGCTGAGGTCTGTTGTAACTCTTCTCAACATTCTGTCTATCCATCCCCCAACATACACCAGACACAATTCCTTCCTTCCCTTAATTGTACAGACTAGCTTCCCTTTTCCTGTGAAAACTGGACTCAACTTCTAAACCTAGGTTCCAAAGACTTGCAGTTGGTTCCATCCAGGCATCTCCTAAATACTGTTTGGTCTTTCTCTACAGATCTTGCACCACAAGATCAGGAGATAAAAATGTCTTCAAATGTTAAGCCCTTTTTATAATCACATTCTTCCACCTTATACTCGGCAGAGCGTCCAACTTCTTACTTTGTTCTGATGCTTGAGGTCATTTGACCTGAACACTTTGATCTACCTGTAATTTTGTGACTAACAACTATCCCTTATGCTTCCCTTGGGTCCCAAAGAAAGGAGAGTGGGTCTCTGCATCAACGTTTATAGCCCCCACTAAAGTACTGGTTAATGTTATTTTGGTTTCATTTAACTTAATGTACCTCCAGCTAGTTTGGGCAAAGATTGATTTAGCCAAGAAAGTTCCAAAAAAAAAAAGAAAAAGAAAAAACAAGACCTAGGAAGACGTGGCAGTAGAACATGTGGTTCTTTCCTTTGGGATGGTGCCTTAAAATGATAGCACCAGAAATAAGAAGTCTCTGCTCAAGTTTCAAAACCTCAGAAGAGACAATCTGATTGGCTAGCTTGTTTCAGAGGCCCCTCCATAGACCAATCCCAGTGGAGTGAGGTGAGGTTAGGGTCTGTTCCTGGAAGAAAGGGGAGCAAAGGTGCTGGATAAATAAGAGTAGTATGAAAGTAGGACTGGACCTAGAGGGTATTGTGCTAAGTGAAATAAGCCAGGCAGAGAAAGACAAATACCATATGATTCCACATATATGGGGAATCTAAAACACAAAACAAACGAACTAACAAAAACAGGAACAGACTCATAAATACAGAAAACAAACTGGTGGTTGCCAGAGAGAATGAGAGTGGAGGGATGGGCAAAATAGAGAGGATTAGGAAGTGCAAACTTCTGGTTATAAATAAGTCATGGGGATGAAAAGTGTGGCATAGGGAATAGAGTCAATGATATTATAATAACATCATGCAATGACGTATATTAATTACACTTATCATGGTGAGTGTAGCATAATACACAGAATTGTTGAATCGCTACTTTGTGCACCTGAAACTAATATAACATTGCATATCCACTGTATTTCAATAATAAAAGTTAAAAAATAGAGTAGAACCACAGTGATACTGACAAACTCTTCCCTCCTGACTTTTCCTTAGCTGTCTCCCGTTTGTTTATCTGATTATTAGTGTCTCTCTTTCAGTTAGTTATTCCTTTTTGTCTTCAAATGAGCACAGATGTCCCCTAGTTCCAAAGAGAATTTTCCTAACTTTGTAAACTTTACTTCTCATCTTTGTTTTTTCCTTTCCATTCATCAAAATTTTCTGTTAAACCATCCATCCGGGTTCTCAGGCAGCTGTCTTGTCTCTAAAGAAAACTTGCTTCTCTTATTCCTATTCACCTTCTTTGCTCTCTCAAACCCTGTCTCGTTACCAGAAAGCCTTCCTTGCCTCCCTACTGATGCAAATCAAAAGCTTCTAAAACACCATTTGGTTTCAGCAACATTATTGAATACATCAAATGCTATCTATTTGAATTTTATTGATTTTATAGCTTTTTAATTTTGCCTATTTGCTTTTTTTTTTTTAAACTAGGCTCTACACTTGGCATGGAGCCCCAACGTGGGGCTTGAACTCACAACTCTAAGATCAAGACCGGAACTAAGATCAAGAGCTGGATGCTTCATCAGCTGAGCCACCCAGGCGCTCCTCTTATTTGCTTATTTGTTGTTGTTTTATGGTTACTTGAGAATAATAAGAGGTTTATAACATGCTTCTATGTTTGTACATATTTAAATAGTATTACGATAAAAATAATTCAAGTCAACCCTGGGAGTCTGAGAGAACAATTTTCTTTAAAAAAAGGTCTTACATGAGAGACGATGGACTCTGAAAAACAAACTGAGGGTTCTAGAGGGGAGGGGTGTGGGAGATGGGTTAGCCTGGTGATGGGTATTAAAGAGGGCACGTTCTGCATGGAGCACTGGGTGTTATACGCAAACAATGAATCATGGAACCCTGCATCAAAAACTAATGATGTAATGTATGGTGATTAACGTAACATAATAATAAAAAAATAAAAAATAAAAAAGGTCTTAAGTTTCAGGAAATGTAGGTCTATGATAGCAATTTATTGCTTAATCACAGTATTTCCTGGTAGGGATTTGAACCTCACCTAGTGATAGTCCCCACAAAAGCACTATAAATTCTTCAAAGGTAGGGAAAATGAGGTCTCTATCATTGTGTATCTACCTCCAAATACCCAGTAGCATCTCAAAACTAGATTTTATTGAGTGGACACAGGGAAGCTTTGATTAAGAATTGTATGAAATTTTTTTATAGGTAAGAACTATCTTTTATTGAGTGCTAATTCTTAGTCAGTGCCAGGAATTGTACTAGCTCTTTAGAGTATCTCAGTTTTCCCAATAAACTAAGAATAGGATCTAATTAAGATAACCATTTTACAGATGAGAAAACTGAGGCTCAGAGAGATTAAACGAATTGCCTAAGGCCATATACCCAGGAAATACTAGAGCTGAGACTGCATATGAAACAATTGTTAGAGAACTCAGAGCAAAACTCTTACAGTATAATTTTCATGATAATGTAAAACTCTTTCTTTGGTAAGATTTATATTTAATTCAGTCCTTAGTCTGTAAAAATATTGATAGATTTATTTGTTTTTCTCACTGAATATTTGGAAAATGATATAAAATTAGTCAGTGTTTATATAGTCATGGATACATTTCCCCTTAATACATTTATACTGTTACTACCAGCATTGAGTAATTTATACTCATTTAGTCAAACAACTTTGTTTAACTTTGCACTTGATAAGAGGATATTTTAACAGTTCAGACTGTATTTTGTAATATAGGAAATGACATGCCAACACATCGTTAACAGCACATTTCTGCCCATTGACCTTCCATCTAGAACAAGGAAATATGTGTTGTGGTGAGTACTGTACAGAGAATCACTGTCGCTAATATTTCAACCAGTGAGTAACTATATAAAACACTATAAACAAAATCTTAGTATAAACAGAATAGGCATGTCTCAGCTCAATCTTTGCCTGATAATTGCTATATTTATCAATTTTTAGGCAAATATACATTATAAGAAATCATTCCCAAGACTTTAATTCCAGGACTTTAACTCTTAATGACTTTGTTTCACATTCTTGATAGCACGGATTAGCTAATTGGAAGAAGAGAGGGCTGTGTGGTTAGTGAACATTAATGCATACCTTGGTCATGGCTGGGTTTTCCATTCCTTATGGCTATAGTCAAATGTGCGGTCAAGACCACTGTGCCCATCAATTATGCTACTCTTGATAATTTTTTTAAGAGAGAGCCTAAGAGTTAGAGTGGCCTTTATTCTAAGGAATAAATATTTAAAGAGAGGGATTTACTTTCCATGTTGTAAGGAAAAGAATCCAAAATTCTTATCATGGTCTAGAAGTTCCTACTTTAGACCAGCCTAGGTAGCACCATTTGCCTCTCCTTGACAACCTGTGTAAAAAATGCTGTTTCCTCTGCTTGAAGCACTCTACCATTCCCCTCACTGCCCTGTGTTATCCCTACTCATTCCTCAGATCTCAAGTGAAGGTTTACTTCCTCAGAGAAACCCTCCTCAGCTAAGTCAGGACCCTATCATAGGCTTCCATTGCAAGCTGAACTCTTATTTGGTAGCATTTATGAGTAGAATTGGGTATTTATTTTGAGAGCAGGTACTTTGTCTGACAGACAAAAGAACAAATCTTCTTTCAAGTCTACCTGGAGAGGGAGACAAAGAAAGGGAAAGAGACACAGAGACAGAGACTGAGAAGGGGAGGAGAGAGGAAGGCAGAAAAGTATGATATAGTTTGCAGGGAGAAGCAAAGACAAATGATGGCTCTCAGAGAGAAAAGGGAGAAAGCATGGCCACTAGGGATCCTACACATTCACCAATTTTTGTGTAGTCCAACCTACATTTCCTGCTTATGACAGAGGTTGCTACTGCTCACCAGTACCTACATTCTCCTCTTATTCCTGGGCACACACTTAGCCTACATTTCTAAGCCTCCCCTGCTCTTAAGTCATACTATGTGACTGAGCCCCTGCCAATGGCAGAAGGAAGGTTTACTTCCAGACGTGTCTCCCTAATTCTCCAGTGAACTCTCTTGTCTATAGGGGACCCACTTCACTTTCAGACCTCAACCTCAGAGTAAAACATTATTACCAGCTATATTTAGATGTATATAAATACATGTATGTACATGTAAATACATGTATGTATAAATATACATAAATATAAGAAATATAATAGCTTAAAGCATATCTATATTTTATATATAAATTAATAACATATTATATAATATATACTTTAAACTATTATTTTTAATGTTTCATATACATTTATTTTATATTTTACGCAAATATACTTCCATGTAAACATAGAAAAAGGTTAATTTTGAAACAGGACATAAAACAAGAATGACTTTAAGTTCATTTATGTGTTGAATTGTAAATCATTCTAATTAATCTAGTCTGATTAGTATAGGATTTATATCACAGTGGATCTTTTAGCTCACATTCATTCTATTTTGATATATCCCAACTTAAATTCAACTCTCCTGATACCAATTAGAGAGACCTTTTCCATTCTCTCCCTTACATCCTCCCAGGCATCTTTTGTGCTTCCAAACCCTGCCGATTCGTGTGTGTGTGTGTGCGCGCGCGCGCCTGCAGTATGTACACAAGTGGCTTCTGTGGGAAATGACCCCAGGGAGCAGGTGTGAGAGACAGGCGGGGAGTGCCACAGAGAAGGTGGGACAGATAATATAAAGCCACCATTCCGTGTGACCATGCAGGGTCCTCTGGGACCTCCCAAGGAGCCTTATGAAATGCATCTCAGAACCGTCTGCCAAGGGGTACAAAAGGGGGACGGATTTCTCCCGAGGCACCCATCATTCATTGTGTACCATTCACTTTTGGATTTGCTTCTTAATGGTCCTGAGGCAAAACTGTCTGGTTGCACAGATGTTAATTATTTGAGACTACTCTTAATTAGTTATGTGAGTTATTCATTCTGGAACCATGACAAAAAAACCTCAGCTGCTTTGGTCCCTGAAGACATAACCCCAGGAGCTTTCCAGGAGCTTGGTTTATGACCCCTTCCCCGTGTCTCTCCCTTCTTGAACCAGAACATTTCAGCTTAGTCAACCTCACAGAGGCCACCCCCCATGGGGACCTTTAAAATTAAATGCTCAGGATGTACATGATTTTTAAAAGCCCCTTGCACATCCAAGCTAAAAGCTTCAGTGCTGCTGCCCAATGAAATTATTCAGCTCCAAATCAAATGGCACTGGGGAGGACCTGGTCTTCTCTTACTGTGAGCTGACCATTCATTTTCCTTTGACTTGTAATTTCCCTTGCTCCGGTGATTTGCGCATTGCGCTGTGCAGTGTATTAAGCATGTTGGCTGACTTCACTATCATCTAAATAATTAAAGCTTTATTGAGGAGAGCACCATACAGATTAGCGCATTAAATACTAATCTGCTTGTTCATTACAGTCTCCACACACAAAAATTGGGAGGTGGGTATGCCACAGCTCATAGTAAATTACCCGTTCCTCATAGAATACTCATATGGATAAAGATGGTTGCATAGGTGGTCATTTTGAAAGGGTTTACGGGAAGACAATGCTGGTGCATTAATCTGGGAACCCGCAACGGAACAATCGGTAGCAACAAAGCTTCCTTCACGCTGAAGACCAGCTCCAGGCAGGAAGAAATGAAGCACTCCAGGTAATAAAATATATGCAAGGGAAAAATTATTTCCACTGGAGTTTTACCAGGAGGGGAAATAGACTGGTGCTCATTTTAAAGAAGTTCAGAACCAGCATTCTTTTTATGAACTTGGTATGAGTGCTAGATCGGCATGGGTGAAAGGAGAGCATGATCTATTATAATCACAATTGAAATTCTGCTTTACAAAATACAGTGGATCATTAAAAAGAAAGAGATAGTTTTTGTATATATCACCATGGAAGGATATCCATGATCCGATAAAAGGATAAACAAAGAACAGAGTAACAGGCATAATATAATCCCATTTTAATAAAATCAAATTATTTAATACTTTATATACAGGGTACATATGTTTATGAATGTATGAAATAATGTCTGGAGGGTCACACTTCAGCTATTTGGGTGTTTGCTTTGGGAGAAGCAGTTGATATTAGGGGAGGGGAGAGGAGGAGAAGCTTTTATTTGTTATATTAGACCAAAATTTAAAAAATAAAGACAAACACATTGTAAAAATTAGCCAAAGAATTTTATTATTGTAAAACATTGTTATTACAATTGAACTAGAGTCCTAAAACGTTTGGCAACAAAGGAATATTAGGGAAAACTGATTTAGATTTCATAGTTCTCAGAAAAATCTTAGAGTATTAAACTGCAGACTTAAAGGAAAGTGTTTTTTCAGAAATCTAGTTTATTTTCCCCACCTTTCTCTGAAATATTCCTCTTATATATATAAAGAAAGCAGCCAGTAATTTAAGAGGAAGCAGGCATGGGTTTGGAGTCAAGGGGAATGAGGTTGAAATCCTGCCTGCACTGTTTATTAACTGTGTGACTTGGAGCAACACACTTAGTCTTACTAAGCCTCTGTTTTCTTACCTGTAAAATGGGAAGGATAACAAAACTGGTTCATTATAAAAATTAAGATATTGTCTATAAAGGGCTTAGCCTACTGGAAGATGTAAAATAGCACTCAATAAATGTTAGCCATTTGTAGGTGTTGTAGAATATATTATTGTCCCGAATTGCCTGTCTACCTTCCAAGGGAAGTTTATGTATCTCAACCTTGTTGAACTCAAGAGTGGCCAAATGACTTGCTTCTGCCCATGAATCACAGATAGAACTCTGGCTTCCAAGAAGACCCATTAAGAGCCAGCTCCTTCTTCATTTTTATCCTCCTTTGTCTCTCCTACAACAACCATGTGTCAGATAGAAGCTGTTGCAAGAGTTTGAATTTTGGAGTGGAGACAAACATGGAACGCACAGTCAATCAACAATAGCCCTGATGTGTAGCATGAATGAGAAATAAACGTGGATGGTGAAAGTCAGTGAGGTTTTGGATTGTTTGTTACTGCAGCTAAACCTGCCTTCCCTGGCTGATACACACACCTTCCCTTCTGGCTAAAAATTTCTGGGCAGGTTTTTATTTTTTGTTTGTTTCTTGTTTGTTTTTTTGCTATTTACGGTTAGAGCTCTTAGTTGTAAACACCAGAAATATCTCTACTTCGTTTAAGTAGAGATATAGTTTATTGAACAATTTTAGATGGTTCACTACGTGTCTGGATGGCCCATAATAAAGCTGGGTTTACTCAGCCAGGAAAAATGACCAAGTTATTTTGCATGCCGGCTTCAACAGAGACAACACAGCTGATGTGTTTGGCCATAGGCTTTCATTTGCACTGCCTATGTTTGACCCTGATCCAAACCCTTCCACTGGACCCTCTACCATTCCTGCATTGGTAGCTGGAAGTGTCTGCCACCACCTCCCCAGAAGAGAGTCGACCAGGTGCTGCATCTGATTGGCAAAGCCTACATCATATGCCTACATTTAGATACAAGGGAGGCTGGGAAAGTGTATTCCTGGCTTCCACTTTGGGGAGATGCAAACTCAGAAAGTAGACCATTCCTCAAACACAGAGAAGGGTTCAAATATTAGGGATGACAAAACGCAATAGGCACATACATGCCACAAACCCCTATTAAGAAATGAACAGCTTGCTATGGTATAGAAGTGCCTGGGTTAAGGCAGTGAAACACTAGCCGCACGTGACTATTTACATTTCATTTAAGTGAAATTAAAAATTCAGTTCCTCCACCTCACTAATACATTTCAAGTCGTCCATTGCCAAGTGTGGCTAGTGGCTAATGTATTAGAAAGCGTGGTTATAGAACATTTCCATCATTGCAGAAAATGCATTTGCACAGTGCTGATACGGAGACTGGAGCTTGATATTGTCTTGAAATAATAATCTGCAGTGTAGAGAGATGGCTGCTGGTGCAGTGAAGGGGGCAATAGTGAGGGGCCACAGGCTCTGTTTCCACAGACAACCCCACCCCTTTGTGGCATTAGGCAGGTCTTTTAGCCACTTCAAGTCTTGATTTTTCCCACCCATCAAACAAGGGCATGGTAATTGTCATGGAGTCAGTCCCTCCAGGCAGCCCCCAAACAAGACTCCTGTAATTGGCCTCCTGCTGACACTTGTACTGGGCAAGTTTCTGGATCACAGGGCCAGGTAGTGATGAGGAATGGGTGAGGGGTGGATTTCTACTCTACAGATGAACACTTAAGGATTGTAACCTTGGCCCCTTTTCTCTCTCTCAGGTGGGTACCTTCTTGTCCCATTTCCCCAGCAGAGCTGAATTCACCATGATCTTGGCCAAGTGTGAAGGAATTTCCAGGCTAGCAGTACATATGGATAAGGATAATTATCAACCACCATCTCATGTGGTATAGATAACAGTTTCATTTCCTGGTGGTGTTTGGCTTTTGCCTCACTGCCATTGAAAACAAAAATGGTAGACGCCGGGGTGGCTCAGTCAGTTAAGCGTCTGCCTTCGGCTCAGGTCATGATCCCAGGGTCCTGGGATCGAGCCCCGCATCGGGCTCCCTGCTGAGCAGGGAGCCTTCTTTTCCCCTCTGCCTCTTCCCCCCACTCGTGCTCTCTTGTTCTCTCTCTCACTCTTGCTCTCAAATAAATTTTTAAAAAATTTTAAAAAAAGAAAACAAAAAGCTATAGCTTTCAGCCCTGTTCTTTCTTGCTGATTGACCCAACTTTATATCCAAGGCTATGGTCTTTTTCTTATCCTCCTTTCCCAGCCCTAGAGGTCAAGGGTTTTTTTGTCTGAGTATCAGTTAGCAACAAGACTCTAGGTAACAAAAAGACAAAAACAAAACAAAGAGCCGGTTCTTTCATCCTGAATCCATTCACTTTTTTCCATCTTCACTGCCACCATCTCCTGGTCCAAGCCACCACCATCTCTCATTAGATCACCTACTGGATGGCCTCATTGATTACTGAATTAATAAAGTCTTTAACAAAGGCTTATTTTATATCTGTGTGAGAATCATGATTTTTATTTTTATTTTTTTAAATTGTTTAACACAACATTCCAGCTGCTTAGATGTTTCAACACTCCATAAAAGTTGGTTCTTCACCCGGCAGCCAAAGTGGTCCTTATCAGATGGGTAAACAGATCCTGCATCTCTTTGGCTTTAAAACCCTTTCATAGTCCCCTATTCCCCTTAAAACAAAGTCTAAAGTCACTGCTTGGTCCCTGGGCCATGCAGGATCTGAGTTCTGACTACTTCTATCTCATCTCCTATTATTATCCCTCTCAATCAGACTATAGGAGAAACCTCGTGCTTCCCTGGAAAGCTATACATTATCTAGACTTTAGAGGACACTCCTCCAGGATATTTGATTCTGATTCTGTGGAAGCTATTTTCACAACCCTGTGAGTTGGCAATGCAAAATAATTCTTGCCGCTAGACATGCAAATCTGTTCTGTCCAGCAGAAGTGTGATTGCCCTCCTTTCTCACCTGTGGAAGAAGTTAGCTTTGCCTCCCTGTGCATGTTCATTTCAACATTCTTTTACTCCATATAAATATGTGGTGTTGTGACTTCTTTGAACCATTGATAACATCTGCCAGGTTCCATTGCTGATTAATAAATTAAATAAAATCCTTACCAAATGTTTCTCTTATACCTGTATATAGTCATACTTTTATCCTTTTTAGAAATTATCATTGAACACTCCATTCCAGCCACTTGGGTCTCCTTTTTTCTCAACTAGTCCAGTTTATTCACATCTTGGAATCGCTGTACTTGTTCTCTTCATCCCCAATTCCTTGCTCTAAGATTCTTCCATCGTTGACTGGTCTTTATTCAGGGATCAGTTCAAATGTCACCTCCTCAGAAAGATCTTCCCTTGTCACTCCCACACTTCATCAATACCAGTTCCTGCCTAATGTCTTCTCAGCAAAATTTAAGCTGAAGGGGTAAGACCATTGGGACCGACCTTCTGCCAGCAGAATTCTCTTGGGTATATGTTTCCGAACATTCTCCACCACCCAAGGTGAGGCCATCCCTTCCCACTCTTCCTGGGTAGTCTCTGCAGTTTCTTCTTGCCTCAAGTTCCTACCTTTTATCCTTCTACTGGTTGCCCCTTCTCAGCTCAGCCTCTCCCAGGGACACTTTACAAAAAAGGCACATTACTTAGTAGTTAAAAGCAAGGGTTCTGAGATCAAATGAAATCTGGATTTGATCCCAGCTGTGTCACTTACTACTTATGTGAGCTTAGGCAAATGTTTTAAACTCTCTAAACTTCAGTCTTCTTATCTAAAAGGGGACATTACTAATACCTTTAACTCCAAGATTTTCATGGAGATCCAAGTAGATAATGCATGCGAAGAATTTAACCAATAAGTGGCATAGAATAAATGCTGAGAAAATTAAGACTGTTGGCGTCATTTTATTCTACCTTGATTCTTGAATGCTTCACTCCTGTTACATCTTCTCTCTGGAGACGTTACAAAGGAATTACATGAGAGGTCGTAGAAAGTAAGGTTTTTGAACTTGAAATGTGAAAGTGTATTCCGTACTTGGGGTAAATAACTTATATGGTCCCTTCCTGTGGGAGAGGTTGACAGAGGGTAACTGGGACATCTCTCTCTCTCTTTACATGGAGTGTCCCTGGGACAATGGGGTTGACACTGTCTCCCTTGGGAATTCTTCTGAGGCCTTCTCTTTCTAGGCTTCTAAGAACTAAGGCAGTATTATCTTCTATCTTATCTCCTATTATATGGGACAGTGGGTAAGATAGAAAGGAGTTCATTTTAATTTTAAGTTTAGTAGAAAATATTTGTGGAAGTAAAAGGACATTGACAAAAGAGATGGGAAGAAGTCTAATGAAAGACAGAGGAGTTCAGCATTTGGAAAATGGCTTGGTGGGGTGGGGGGAACTGACATCAATTTTCATTTCAAAGTGAAGGATGGAATTAAATAGGCCATAAAGCCATCCTTTGCTCCCTAGCCAGCGTATTGACCAGCAATGGCTGTGCTCCTAGAAAAGGAAGCATATGGTCACATTCCCACTCAGAAATACCTGATGGCCAAGACATATACACGTTAACCTTATGTCTGCAAGTAATATATGAGGGCTGCTCATGAGGGCTGCTCATTTTCATTCTTCCCATGCTTATGATTCTCAAATAGAATGCGAATTCTGCAATCCTGTATTTTTGCTCATGAGTGCCCAACTCAGGTGAACGTTTTCTCTCAGTCTTTATTTCTCACTCACGGTATTTTCTCTCTCAAGATTCTCCCCAGAAAAGGTTATGGGATGCATATCTGGAGCTTTGTTTGCTGGTAAATTATGACCAAATCTATCTACTAATGAGCTGGGTTTGATGCATATTTCTGTTCCCATAAATGAGTGGGATATATGTAATAAATTATGTCACATTCACATGTATGTTTCTTTTCACCCTTTTGTACACAGAATATAATTTTTTTAATGGTGGAAAATGGGAGCGGGTGGCCGATCTCAGGGATAAGAGAGAGTAGAAGATGCCATTGAACCCAAGGTGATCCCCTTCCACAATTAGAGGGATACATGCTGTATACCTGGTACTGATAAGCTGAAAAGAAAACATGGTCACCCACTTTGGTTGCTTCATTTCTCTCTGAGCCACCATGATCCTGAGCCACATTTCATGGAACAAACCCTGGATTGTTTGCAGTGGAATTCTTGTCTTGGTGGTGGTCCCTAGGATAGATCATACATTCTCTGCAATTCCTTTTTTTTTTCATCTGTGAAACAAGAGGAAGAATCAAATTATCTCTTCATTTGTTTTGACCCTAATGTCAGTTCTGCATGCTGGCTCTCCTTTGCTTACTTACATAGAAAAAAAATGATTTCACTAACATTTGAGCCTGAATTGGAGGGTTAGAACAAAGACTTTTACAATCCATTCTTTTATTTTAGATGTGATGGAAATTTCCAACAAAAGAGCAATGATGAAATCAATCATAGTATAGCTTACATATAATTAAGCGGTAATTAAAAGTGACACTTGCAAAGAGCTTTAGGGGCCTGGAAGAATGCTCTCTATATAATGGTAAGTAAAGAAAACAATCAGAAACAAAACAGCATAAAGAGAATTAAAGCAATGATAAATATTATAGAAGATCCATGCCCACATTTTAACAGTGCTTGACTTCTGCTGGTGGAATTACGGCTGAACCTTTTTCAACTTCTTAAATATTCTTTTTATATGCTGTTCACCTCCTTCAAGGAGCATGTTCTATTTTCTAGTTCAAGGCATGTCCTTTGAATAGTTTTCCCTAGCCCTGGATTTCTTTGGAATCGACGGTTCCATGTGACAAATGTCAGGAATCTGAAAAACAGCCAGCCAGCTGAGTTGGAGATACAGCCTCTGGTCACTCAACAGGGCAAAGTACTCTCAACTAAATAGCTATTGAATCCCTGGCCTTGGTGTTATGAGGGCCATGCATCCATGGAACTAGACATCCATGCATGACTTTTACAGTATTAAAATTGAATGGGTCTCCCTGAGCTAGAAATAGGCCATTGACACTGCAGGTAGTTCAGTTGCAATTCAGGTGTTTCAAGGAACTTATTTATGATACAATATTCTTCTTCTACTAAAGGAGAATACACAGTGCCAGAATTAAGTGTCACTAGGCATTTATTGGATGTGTGCTTTGTGCCAAGCCTTGTGCTAAGCACTGAGGTTATAGGATGAATAAGATCCCGTTCCACTCATCAAGGAACTCGCAGTCTAGTACTTGATACAAACATAAAAACAAATAGTTGGGCTGCCATGTGATAAGAGTGATGATGGGAACAGGCACAGGGAATTGTAAGAACTCAGAAGGGCACCTCTGAGTTAACCAAGAGATGGGGAAGACTATGAGAATTCTCCCTAGAGGAAAAGGTCCTTGAGCCAAGTTGTACCAAATGCACAGCAATTGGTCTGGTGGAGAACTGAGGAGAGAAAAGGAGCATGCCAGGCAAAGAAAACAGCATAAGCAAAGTCCAGAGGCAGGAAACATCATGGAGAAAGACCCTAAAAGCCATGCAGCTTTGCTGAAGTGCCAAGTGGAGGCAGACAGCAGTGAGAAGTGAGAACGGAGAGGAACAGAGGGGCCAGATCAAGCAGGAGCTTATGCACCCTGTGAGGAGAATAGACAAGACCAAGGGAAGGTAAACTAGGGCCTACTAGCCAAATTTGGACTGTCATTGGTTTTGGAACAACCCATGAGTTGCAAATGGTTTTCACTGTCTTAAGTAACTATCTTTTAAGTATTTATATAAGTGCCTACATAATGTCTTCAATTTTGTGTAGGTCTGCAAAGCCTAAAAGATTCACTAGATGGTCTTTAAGAAAAAATATCCTGGAATATACCCTGAAAGTGATAGGAAATCACGGGCTTGGGACATGGGCTGGGGAGTGAGCTTGAAAAACAAGACAGGCATCTGGGGGATAGCTGGAAGGCTGCTGGGGTGAAAGATGAGACATGTGTTCATTATGGCAATGCTAAAGGGAAAGTAGAAGTAGATTTCTGAGAAGGATCCAGCGTTCAGTTTTGGATGTGTTACCCTAAAAGTGCCTAGGGACATGTGCATAGAGAAGTCTGCCAGCTGTTGCATATATAAATCTGAAATGCTCTGAAGCGAGGTCAGGGCTGAGCAGCTCTAGTCTTAAGAGGCATCAGCAAATAGGTGGAGACTAGAAATATGTAAGTGGATGAGATCATCTGGATTAAGTATATCAGTTAAGTGAGGCGGTCAGAGAGCCATAGGCAGAATCTTGGGGACCACCATATTTAAAGTTCTGGAGTTGGATGATGAATCAGAAAAGAGCAAAGAAGGAGCAGGCACAGAGGTGAAAGGAGAACAAGGCATGTGTTTTCATGGAAGCCAAAGAAGTAAAGAATTTCAAGAAGGAAAGGTGGATCAATAAATATTTCCAAAGCAGCAGACTTCCATAGTGCTAAGGACTGAACAGATGTCCTTTGGATTTGGCAAGTGGGATAATTTGGTAAAGTTACAGAATTTTCCATAGAGGAGACTGGATTTTTTTAGAAGAAAGGTTGGATGAAATTTTCCCACGTAATTTCTGTCTAGATTCCTGAAGTTACTTGTTGATCTTGAGGTTTATAGCATCATGGGATTTGTTCATTGTCATTTGTAAGAAATGTTCAAAGAGCACCATAAAGGGTATTTAAACAACCTGAATTAAGTGAGTGGATCAAGCACTTGAATCATTATGTTTGAATTAGTGTTGAAATTATTGTCCCAGTAGGTCTTATAGGTGCCTCATACAAAGATATTATGACTTGCCAAAAGAATAATTAACACACATGCACACACACACACAACTTTAAAATTAAAGAAGCAGGTGGTTAATTAAACAAGAAGGCTAACAATGATCTTGCCAGCTACCAGCTGTGAATCCCTGGAGAACAAGGAAACAACCAAAATTAAGAATGCAATGATGAATAAGTTTGAAAAAAATTAAGAAAGCAAAGTACTGGTAAAGAAATATGTTGGAATATTAACAAGTAGGTGAGTTTAGGAGCAGTCTTTCTTTTGCTGGCCCAGAATCCCCTGCAGATATAAATCCCAAACCTCCCTACTGGGGAGCCACCCTCCTTTCACTTCCGGTGGTTCAAGACAAACAGATGCCATTGGCAGCTCTAGGTGGAGTCATGCCCAACTTCTGGCCAGTGAGGGCCCTCATCTCCCATTCCCCAGTGATAGCTTCGGAGATGGGTTCCCGCCCAGCCTAAACCAATGAGAATCAGGCGTGGGTGTTTCCCTGGCACAGTCTGGAAAGAGCCGTTCCCTTTGCCTTGCGATTGCTAAACCAATAGTGTGCACTCAGAGAGCCACTGATGACCAAGAATAAAGCTTCCAGAGAGGGAAGTAGAGTTAAGAGAGGGAGAGAGGCACTTTCCCGATGACATCGTTTAGGTCACCAGATCCAGCCATGCCAGAAGCAAGGCCTGGACGTTTCAATTACAACCACCAAAAGAATTTCCCTTTTACCCTTGAGCTGGTTTGATTTCAGTTTCTACCATGTGCAGTCAAAATAGTCCAGATCGATAAGCCAAGCTAGGATATTTAGGTATGGAATGCAACTGGCTCTAAGGTATCCCAAAATTATAACTTTTGTACTCTCCAAAATATGGCCATTAACTTAGTCAAGGGTTTTTTGGTTTAAAGCAGGGAAAACACTAAATTTGCTCAAATGAAGAGGGGTTCATTGCATCAGGCTAACAGTCATTCACAAAACCCAACGGCAGGAATTAAGGTCAGTCATCACAATGGAGAATAAATGACCTCTAGAAAGATCTCAGAAGTCAAGAAAGCGGGCGCCTGGGTGGCTCAGTCGTTAAGCGTCTGCCTTCGGCTCAGGTCATGATCCCAGGGTCCTGGGATCGAGCCCCGCGTCAGGCTCCCTGCTCCACAGGAAGCCTGCTTCTCCCTCTCCCACTCCCCCTGCTTGGGTTCCCTCTCTCGCTGTGTCTCTCTCTGTCAAATAAATAAGATCTTAAAAAAAAAAAGAAGTCAAGAGAGCTATTCACTCTTCTCTCTGCTTTGGGATTCAGAGGGTATGTCTATTGCTCCATAAACATCCGTTCTGTTCTCAGTTTACCTGGTGCCTAAGAAACCATCCCAATGTGACTTCATTCATTACTGATGCACATAAAGAAAGCTCAACACCTGCAGGTAACTGACCCAATCTTCCCAATATTTTCAAGTACCAGTTCTGAATACGGGGAGGGGGGTGCAGGGGGAGAATGAATTTGATTAACCTCATCTAGCATGTGTCAACATCTGATCCAATCAGCTGTGACAAAATGGTGATGTTCCCAGCTCTATTGCCCAGAGGGCAAAGCAGTTATTACCCCCTAAACCTACAGAATCAGAAAATGAAAAAGACATGAAGAAGCACAGTGACACAGTAAGAAAAGCCCAGGATATGTAACTCAAGTTCCAGGCAGAACTGGCTGAGTGGTTTTCAGTGGTTCACTCCCCTTCTTGGAGCCCTAGAGCCTCTATTCTGCCATGCTTAAGCTCTCCATGCAATCAACACTATTGAATGAGATCATGTGCCTGAAAATGCTCTGTGGGAAAAAAAATCAGTTATTTGAATCAGTGTGTTCAAAACACAAGTCCTGAATGAATGCATAGAGTAGAAAGACCGTAACTTTGGAGTCAGTTATATGGACTCCAAATCCCAACAGTTAATTCACCTCCAGCCGTGGGACCTGGGGCATGCTCTCTGAATATCTTTTCTTCATCACAGAACAAGGATAATAATATCTAGCTTACTGGGCAAATGTAGAAATTAAATAAAGTGTCCCCAGATATGAATTACCCAGCCTAGTACCTATGGCACTCAGTAAATACTAATCGTCATCCTTATTAGTTATTAAGGCACATTATTATTATTTATCCCCAGGTGTTTCCACCCTTAAGCTAAAATTTTTTCATGGCAATGCTTTAAACAATCACTTCTGTTGGAAAAAGCTCTGTGTCAAAAGATTCCCTTTACACGCTGGTTCCAAACCATTCCAAATACCTGGAGGTCTTTTTAGAAATACCAATGCCTGGGTCCCACTATACACCGACTGAATCAGCATCCCTATTTTTAAAAGCCCGACAATGAAAGATAAAAATCTCACTAAATGTTTGTAGAATGAACATGTGAATGCACGAACAAATGAGCAAGTGAGAGAATTCTACAGTGAATGCAATATGTTTATAATCGATTGAGGCAAAAACGTTAAATTATGTCCTCTGATTTAGAGTTTAAAAGTAGAGTAACACACAAATAGAATGCTTAGAGCAGAGACACGAAAGAGTCATGGTGGCCATATCAAAATACAGACGCTTGTGTGCTGGTAGTGTTTGTGCTTTCTTCGGTTGGTTAGATCATTGTTGGCAAACCAGATGTTGTCGGTGAAAAGTGCATTACTACAAAAACACATGGAACTGTATAAGACTGCTGTTCGGGGACACAGGCATTTGCTTCCAGGATGAAAATACCTCCTCTTATCTGCTGCTGGGTTTGCTTTGCATTTGTTTTCTTAGATACTCATGCCTTCATGGAGCTGTTGACAGACTAGAACGCCCCTACCAATTATATTCGGTGAGCATTTCCTTCTTCTCCCTGATAAAGCTCTTGAGATTTTGAGTTTCATTTACAACTGGCATGCAGACCACTTCTTTTTCAAGCACTTAATCCACCAAGTACTGCAAGTCAAAAGGAAAGGAAAGAGCTTTATATAGACCCCCCTCAGCTCAGTTTAACCCATACAAGGTCAGAGGGAGGAAAAAAGTCCTCACATAATCATTAATCAAAACTCCGAACTGCGAAGTATAATTGATATGCCCTGGCAGTGTAGCTCAAAACTACAGGTTGGAAGAGATTAAATATTTTAAGGCCTAGCAGCATATGAATTTCGGAAATGGAGACCCTAAGGAAATAAGCAATGAATTAAGAGGATTTTCAGTTGAAATATAACATAGCTATTGGAAGAAGAAAAAGAAAATTGGTTTCATTTTTATTGAAAGTGAGTAAGTTAGTCTGCTAGAGAAATTGAGAGAATAAGGAAAAAATAAAGTAGTAAATTAAATTGGATTCACAAGTCACTCTTTAAAATGATCCTATGAATGAGTGAAAAGGGAAGGTTCTGAAGAAACACCCGAGGCTGTTAGGAAACACAGGGACTCAATGGGATCAGACACACCACTCATCGGGGGTCATGGGGTCAAATGTCTACAGGGCCTTTGAATGAAGGGGTTTGTGTATAATATAAAAGGGAGAGCAGGAAACTTAGGCAAAATGGATATGAATACCATATTTTAGAAAGTATCCACCACTTAGTATCAGTAGTGTCAACATGTTGGATATAAGCCCACAGCCATTAATCTTTTAAAGAGAAGTTAGAAAGGCAGATTTTTTAAAATAAAGGTCTCCCAGTTTAAATGCTGCAAACAAAATCAAATATTTTAAGAATACCAAATTAGCCACAAAACATGTCTGTGAGCTGGAGGCCCATGGGCTACCATTTTGAGAATTCTGGTGTATGGATTGGTATGTATAGTCATTGTACCCTTCCAGAACTGTTTTTTTTTTTCTAAGATCTTATTTATTTATTTGAGAGAGAGAGTACGAGTGCACCAGTGGGGTGGAGGACCGGTGGGGAGAGGGAGAAGCAGACTCCCCACTGAGCAGGGAGGCTGATGCAGGGCTCAATCCCAGGACCATGAGATCATGACCTGAGCCAAAGGAAGACGCTCAACCGACTGAGACACCCATGTGCCCCAGAACTGGGTTTTAATTCCATCTACCACACACCAGCTATGAGGACCATGGGGAAATGAACAACTTAAGTGTTCAAAACGGTTGCTTTATCTGTAGCAGGAGAATACTAACACCTTTCTCCCTGGTGTTACCATGTACCCCTGATCCATGGAAAAGGACCATGAATCCAAGGAAAGAAATACTCTTCCAAAGTTTCAAAATATGAAAGAATCTTTAACATAAGAATATATGAAATAAGATATACAAATGGGAAATTTGGAGTCATGATTTACCACATCATGATAAAATAGCTCAAACTGTGTCACATTAGAATGTAAAAACAACAAAAATTACCCCCTCCCCTCCCCCCTCAAAAAACATAAAAACCAAACTAGAAGTTAGCTATGTCTTAGAGTGGTGTTCCTCAATTTTTTCGTCATTATCACTCCCACCAAGGAACCATTCTAGACATTTTATTGTTCCTAATCACCACTCTCCATAAAAATTTTAATACAACAGATACCCATCATATCTGTTTATATCCCGTATGTGTGCCTGCCTGTGCTTCATATACTAAAAGAGGAGGTATCTTAATGGACTGGAATAATTAATACTGTGAAAATGTCCATACTACCCAAAGCCATCTATACATTTAATGCAATTCCTATCAGAACACCAATGGCATTTTTTTTGTTTTTTAAAGATTTTTATATATTTATTTTAGAGAGAGAGAGAGTATAAGCAGAGAGAGGGGCAGAGGGAGAAGCAGACTCCCTGCTGAGCAGGGTGCCTGATGAGGGGCTTGATCACTGGACTCCAGGATCATGACCTGAGCTGAAGGCAGACGCTTAACCAATTTAAACAGAAATAGAAAAAACAATCCTAAAATTCATACAGAACCATAAAAGACCCCAAATAGCCAAAACTATCTTGAGAAAAAAGTAAAGCTGAAGATAACCCACATCCCGATTTCAAACTATACTACAAACTTGTCCTAATCAAAACAGCAAGATACTAGCATAAAAATGGACATGAAAACCAATGGAATGGAACCAAGATCTCAGAAATAAACCCACCCATATACAGTCAACTCATATTCAGCAAGAAAGGCAAGAGAATTCAATGGAGAAAAGATAGTCTTTTCAATAAATGATGTTGGGAAAACTGGATATCCATTTGCCTAGGAATGAAACTGGTCCCCTATCACAAAAATTAACTCAAAATGGATTAAAGATTGAAGACCTAAAACTGTAAAATTCCTAGAAGAAAACATGGGGAAAAAGCTCTTTGACATTGGGTTTAGCAATGATTTTTTTGGATATGACACCAAAAGTGCAAGCAACAAAAACAAAAATAAATAAATAGGACAACATCACACTAAAAAGCTTTTTTTTTTTTTCTGCACAACAAGAGTCTAAAATGAAAAGGCAACTTATGGAATGGGAGGAATAATGGCAAATCGTGTATCTGATTAGGGCCTAGTATCCAAAATACATAAAGAACTCCTACAGCTCAAGAGCAAAAAACTGAATAATCCAATTTAAAAAATGGGCAAAGAACTTGAAAAGACATTTTTTCCAATTAGGACATACAGATAGCCAACAGCTACATGAAAAGGTGCTCCACATCACTCCTCATCAGGGGAATGCAAATCAAAACCAAAATGAGATACCATCTCATACCTGTTAGAAAGGCTGTTACCAAAAAGACAAGTAGTAACAAGTGCTGGCCAGGATGTGGATAAAAGGGAACCCTTGTTCACTGCTGGTGAGAATATAAATTGGTACAGCGACTCTGGAAAACAGTATGGAGGTTCTTCAAAAAATTAAAAACAGAACTACCATATGATCCGGAAACCTGTATTCTGATTCTATGCCCAAAGGAAATAAAATCACCATCTTGAAGAGATGTCCGTACCCCCATGTTTATTGTAGCGTTATTTACAACAGCCAAGATGTAAAAACAACATATGTGTGTGTGTTTGTGTGTATATAAAAAATTGAATATTATTCAGCCTTCAAAAGAAGGTAATCTTGCCATATGTGACACCAGAGAGCATTATGCTAAGTGAAGTCAGACAGAGAAAGACAAATACTATATGATCTTACTTATACATGGCACCTAAAAAAGACCAAACTCATAGGAACAAAGTAGATTAGTGGTTACCAGGGGTTGGTGGGGTTGAGGAAAAGGGTACAAATGTTCAGTTAGAAGAAGAATAAGTCCTAAGCATCTAATGCACAGCACAGTGAAGATAGTTAACAATCCCATATTGTTTACTTGAGTGTTGCTAAGAGAGTGTATCTTAAAAATTCTCAACACTTACAGAAAAATGGTAACTATGTGAGATGGTGGATGTCTTAACTAACTTTATTGTGGTAATCATTTTGCAATATATACGGATATCAAATCACTGTGTTTTACACCTAAAACTAATACAATGTTATGTGTCAATTATGTTTCAGTAAAGCTAGAAAGACAAAACAGAACACCAACAACAAAGGGAGTTAATTTCCCTCACCCCTAATCCATATATTCATCTCTTTGGGAATGATAGTCCTGTTGAGAATGCATATTTTTAAAAAAACCCACAACACAGATTGAATTCTGACATTTTTGCCTCACTTTGGAATTAGAGATAACGGATAGAAATCTTATTATTCAATGTCTGGAACAGCATAAATGCACGATAAATTATGGCTATTATAATACATGTTAATAAGATAACATGGAGATTTAACAGGATATTTCTTTGGGGCACTGAGTATCATGAGATGTCCAGAGACATATCTCCCTTCTGTGTTTTATTGCCTTGCTTCCCAGATCTTTATGAAGGCAACTTTACAAGACATCAGAAAGCCTCTAGCAATCCCTCTGGAGATATCACTTCCCAGGAAACCATATTCTCTAAGGAATATTAGCAGCATTGCTGTTCTTTGCAATATTTGCAATATTCTGCATATTTGCAAAATTCAAGGGAAAAAAGTACTCTCAGCAAATATATCAAATACAAAAGTCATCTTTGCTTAAACTTACCTCTGGTCAGTAACAAACTCTCATTTGTTTTGCAGCCAAAGGCCAATCTTTATCTTTTTAGCCCGATGAAATCTAAGCCCCCAAAGGCCTGCTATGCAGGGCAGGGTTGCTGGGCTTGGCTTCGTGCTTTTGCAGCAGCTTTGATGGTACATTCTTTCCAGGCCTGCTCCATGGCGTTGGGTTAGCAGCCAGACTCCAGAAAGAAAGAAGTCCCACTGTATTGTAACCTCTTAGCGGCCTCACCAAAGCCCAATTCTTGGCAGTCTTCTCAGTTAACGAAAGTACAAATGTAACTGTGAGGACATTAGGAAATCATGCCCCAGGAGGAAATCTCTGCAGATGATGTCAGAACAATTAGATATTGAAAGTTTCAGACTCCACAGTTATTAACAAGCTCAGGAAAACTAATTAAGGAGGGTGAGTAGATGCTACCTGGCTCGCTCAGAGGTATAACTTGCCAATGAAGATTCTTTACCCAGAGATTTCACGAGTTACCCAGGAGTTTCTAACAGCTGAGGGCTGGCATTGATGACAGTGCACAAAGAAAAGAAGCTCAAGAAGTTATTATTCTGGGGAGATTTCTATTAGAGCTCTCATCTTGTGCTTTAACCCTTTATTCACATTTTATTTATTTATTTATTTGTTTATTTATTTATTTATTTGCCAGCCTGAAGACTCCAGCGTGGCCAGACTGTGCTTTACTGCCTAGTTCACCGCCAGGAATGCAGCTCTTAGCCAGAGCTTATTATCATGATTGTTACTATTATTGAAGAAATAATGAATCTTTGCCACATTGGTAAGGGGATATCTATAAACATTCCCTCTGAAGAATGTATGCTGTTAAGTGAGAGGGATGAGTTTCAATTTTGGCTCTGTCACTGAACAGCCATGTGATGGGGGCCAATTACTATATATGTTTACGAGCCTCTGTTTTCTCATCTGTAAAATGGGAATAATTCTAGGACCTGGCACTTTAGAGTTGCTGGGAACATCCAATAAGCCAGTGCATATGAGTCCTACATTGTAATGTGTTTAGCTCAGTGTTTAGCATATAATAGAAGGTACCTAGCAAATGACAAGTATTATCACTATAATTGTCATTATCAGGATCATTTATAAGAAGTTTCATCTCATGAAGAGTTCAGTTTTGACAGTCAGGGAATAAACCAAAGAAAATCATATATATTCAAAATATCCCTTGAAGATCCATTAATTGTCCTTAAATCAACAGAGCTGAGACTCCAGGAAGATCCAACACCAAGAATTAACTTCCTTTTGTTTCTTTTGCATTCTGGCTGTGGCTTCTCTCTTCCTGAAGCATCAGAGGCCAGAGTCTATTTTGTAGGGTGGAAGGGTGAAGGTGTAAATTAAAGGATGTTTTTCCTTTGGCCAAACTTGCGTAGTTAAATTTGAGAAAGGTGGGCACATGTGTGATATGATCCCCTGTTTCATAACTCATGTTTCTTTGAATGCCAACTTTAAAGCAAGTTGGAATCTCCACACATGGAGCAGAGTTGGCTCATACAAGAGTGAAGCATCTCATAGACAAGCTTGATAAATCAAGGTAGATAGGAAGCTACCTTGCCATTTACAGGTCACTTGAGTATTTTGTTACCATTCCCAAGAACTTAGAGTGACAGATTTTCCAGTTTTGTGAATTAACCACGATCAGTCGTTCTTGTCATAGTTCAGCTGTGAAATCTCCACCAGCCCTGGCCATTTCCTTCTCAAAAATGTCATCATGAGCAGACTCAGTCATCTCTCTACCACTTGAATGACAGTTCTAAAATGTCCCCTGGCTCCTGTGTCAGCTGTGGCCATCATTGTAAGAAACAATGGATTGCCTTAGCAATGGGGAACTGGCCACTCTGCTCCATCAGCCCCCCAGAATTCTAGGAATTGAAGGACAGAGTGATGAGAAAGAAGTGGAATGCCAATGAGACCAACATGGACCTGGGCTCTTTGGAAAGCCAGAGCCCTGCAAACAGGTGGCTCATAGGCCAAATCCAGCCTACGGACATTTTTAGTTTGGTTCACACAGTATTTTAAAAAAATTCTAATTGGCTGCCAACATTTAAACATCAGGAGATATCTCTTAAATTTTGTAGTTTCTGGTTTCTCTTGAAAACTCCAACGTTTGGGCAATACTGGGCCTGCATTCCCACCTGGTTCCAGCTGAGTGGTGGTTGCTCCCATTAGATTGGGTAGGTACCTTTCTCCAGTTTGCCAGCATCTTAAGCCCTCACTAATTTCTCTTTGTTCTACTTGTATTATGCATGTAACACTACTGTTCCACTAGATTATGACTTTTCTTATAGTCAAGAGAAAAATAAAATGTTCCCTGTTCCCAAAGCAGAGAATAGAAATGACTATGTGACTGAAGACTTTTAAAAATCTTATACCAGCCTCCTTTCACGTGTTCAGTTGATACACACATAGGGGACACGACTAGTTTTTCAAGTAGTGAAGTACCTCTATACCAATTGGTAAGTAACAATTGTCCCCAACTGCTCTGTGTCCTGTGCTACCCATGACCACTGCAGCCCCTCTCCTGAAACCCAGTGACTGAGGGTTAATGCTAATCCCCAGCGGAGGGTCTTTAGGACCTAGCTGTGGTGCTAGATGCCCACAGACACCATTTATCTGGTAAGTTGAGAGTAGCAGGTTCCTTGGCCTATATTCGTCCTTCTTTCTGCCTCTTTAAGACATCTCACCTCTGGTGATATCTACACTTGATGATGAAACCCATGGTACCCCAGCCCCACGGTCTCAACCCTCCAACCTAACAGGTCCCAAGAGCTTCCTGGTCCTCACTGGGGCAAATCCTGGGAAAACTATAAACTCTTCCCCAAAAGATGCTGTCCCCAGGAAATATTACAGTGGTGTCTCTGGCTTCAGGGAGGAAAGAGCCCACCAGTATTTGCTTAAAGAGTCACAAGTGAAACACACGCTTCTTTTGCTTCCCATTCCTCCACTACGTTTAGTTTCCAAAGTGTCCAACAGGACGTCATCCACCTTGATCCCCATGCCTAGGACAGTCTTCATGACCAACCCTGGACTCTAGACATTTCACCAAGCTAACTTACCCTTACCTTTCAAGTCTCAAACTCAACATTGCCTCCTTCAGGATCATTTCTCCTGGGCTGTTAGGGGTTCCTCCTGCAGCCGGCTGGCCCCTGACTCCAGCACCACACTGCCCTTGCCCGTTCGCTGTACACACTTCATGGTGCACCATTTATGTCCAGCTTACAGCACAGCTCATGGCACACAGTGGAAATGCAAAAAGTATTCATTGAGTGAACGATCGACTGCATGAAGGAAGATTTCAGATTCTGTAAACTGCGCGAGCTGCCGTGTATCAAGACTGTGATGCGGTACAAGTCACAGGTCCCCTTAGGACCCTGTTTACCACCGGTGTCTCCTGCCTGACTCTCCACTTTTCCTGCATGGGACTTTCTTCAGGGGATTGCCTTCGGGACTGCAACTCCCTCCCTGGAAAGTCAAAGGGCCAGGGAGTTTCCTGCCCCTACCCAGGGAAGCCGATGAGTGGTAGAGGTATAAAAACACAGCTCTTTTTACTTCAGGTGGGATGAGGTCAGAGGCATAGTTTCTGCTCCATTGCTCCCTGCACTGTCATGCCCAGGCTGGGGCTGGACCTGAGATACCACCTTTGTTCCCTTTCCCCCGACTCCTTTAGCTGTGTCTAATGGGAGAACCCGATGCTTCGCTCAGGCTCTGCCTCTGGGAGAATCCATTCTAGGACAAATTGGCCCGTGAGCATTTATCAAGCCCTCCGGTATACAGAACACAATTATCGGGTAACCCCAGGAAGCAGACTGACGCAGGCTTCATTCCCTTTGGCCCGCATCTTTAGGGATAGTGCAGCTCTAAAAATATTGAACCCTCAATGATACCATTTGAGCCAGCACTTAGTTATTTTGGCGTTTTTAGAATAAAAACTTACCACAATAGTGGGTAGTCCATTAAAAAAAAAAAAAAAAAAAGGATGCTAGAAAATCAATAGCATTTTCTCTGAAGTCTTAGAGAAGGTTCCAACTCCGGATTTCCTTGGATGATTCTTCCGGTGGAACTTGCACCAGCTATAATCACATGGTTTTCCCAGATACCAAAATAGAGGAGTTATTTTGAAAGGTCAGTAATGGAGTCTTGATGTTTGGAGTCTTAATTGAGGAAATCATTGATTGCCCCATTAATATTTTAACCTGCTTGAAAGATAAGAAAGTAAAGGCTAATCTTGTTTTAAAAATACGCTGCTGAAAACCATCTATCAGGCACATACACATTTGATTCCATTAATGCTAGTGATAAAAACATAGATCAGGGTTTCTCAACCTTGGCATTATTGACATTTGGGGCTAGATAATTCTTTGTTATGGGGGCTGTCTTGTGCATTGTGGAATATCTTGCTAAATATCTACCCAGGAGATGCCAGGAGCACATCTTCATCCCCCATCCTGGCCAGTTGTGACAACCAAAAATATTTCCAGGCATTCTCAAATGTTCCCTAGGAACAAAATTGTCCCTGGGTAAGGACCACTGATCCTAAGTGGTAAATTCCAGAGGTTTGAGGTTCAGGGGTGGGAAAGTGGGTGTCAGAAGAGAACTCTTATTGCTATTCCTTTAAGTGTAATTGTGAAGGATAAAAGATGTCATCTGGATTCTGGAGATTATAAATAGAACCCGCTCTATAAATTGGCACCGAAGTGAATAGTTGAGGTCTGCTTCAAGACCAATGCAGAGCGTTTTTACACAGTGTCCTTCTTTAGAAAGGAGGTTCACATAGTCTAGAAGATTGTTTAAAAATGTGTGTCATGATTTGTTCTGATGATTAAAAGACTATCTGGGAACTTGGTAGATCAAATCTAACTACTGATTAAACAGATTTGTCCCTAACACTTTTGGGTCAGCTTCTCTTTACTGTTTTAAAAAAAGCAGGTCACCAACATCTGTTTTGAGTCCTTGGAAACTTGAAAAGATTAAAATCAAAAATAAGAAGAAAATAAACAAAGTTTCTTTTACCATCTGTTTCCTAACGGTCTCTCACTTCAAATTATTGCGGTTGTAGAGAAGGACAGACATTTTCAGTATTTTGAATCCCTAAAGTGAACCAGTAAGGAGGCCTTTGCAGATAACTTTAAAAGCAGTGAGGATTACACTAAATCTTTTTTTGTTTGTTTGTTGGAAATCCAATTCAAAGCGTGTATTTCCAGTCGCTTGGTGATGTATATATTTGAGTGAAGTACATTGGCTGCCAAACTGTCTTTGCCACATTAAGCCTCCATCAACTTAGAATCTGTTAGTGAAATTGTCGAACCAACAACTGAGTCCCTGGATAGTTTGGACTCTTATTAAAAACAATCGGAAGGATACATGAATTTTCCTAACTTTATTATGACCTATTTGATGTCATAACAAATAAAGTGGATCATCCTCTTTGGACTCATCAAAATAGTTAAAGAGGAGGAAGCTTTTACCCATCATTACAGGTATTAAAGAGCTACCAGTTTCTAAAAAGGCTTTCTTTTGACCACTATGTAATCATTCTGTCTTTTCTTCATTGTAGGGGGTTTTGGGCATTCATTCGTTTTCTTTGTTGAACTCAATTCGTGTCTCAAATGGAGATGACTAGGTTTCCTTCTCTCAAATGGAGGGGATGCTGTTTTTATATATTTTATGCTTAGGTCCTTCTGGAGTCAATTTGCTTATCCCCTCATCAATACCCAAAGCCAAAGGTATGGCATGTCTTACTTATAAGAAAGCTACCGCACAATTCTTTCATTGCATTCCTGTGGTTGATCATTTTATATATTAACACTTGAATACTCCCCAGTGTTTGGCTCTTTGCATTTTGGGGTTTACTTCTCAGGCTCTGTTATGCACAGTTAAATGGTTAAATATCTACTCTGCTGTGTTTCTACCAAAGAGAACTAATGTTTGGCTTGTTTCTAATATAATTCATTATCGACTCCATCTAGGAACTGGCAAAGTCAACAGCTCAGTGAGCTGCCTGGTGGTCCCAATTTTAAAGTGGCTGGATAAGCTTTCATGGGTTTCAAATCCCAAGTTGTAGTGATTATTTTGCATTCTAGTAGGGGAGTCAGACATCAAGCAAGGAATTACACAAGTAAATGTAAAATTACCAATTTGTTTAGGGCTGTGTTTCTCAACCTCAGTGCTATTTGGTATTTTGGGCTGGATACTTCCTTGTTGTTGAGGGGCTAACCCGTGTATTGCAGGGTATGGAGTGGCACCCCTGGCCTCTGCACACAGGGGAACTCCACACCTCTCCCCTCCAATTGTGACCTCCAAAAATATCTCTGGACATTGCATCCTCTGAGGGACACAACCACCCCCAAATGAGAACCAAGAAGGTATCAAGAGGAGGGAGAGGTTCATGGTATTATCCAGAGTATACAGTCAGGGACATAACACAGCCTGGCTTATCTGGAAAGATTTCCCTGAGGCTAGGGTGTCTGAGCTAAGATCCCAATGGTCAATAGAAATTAACAAAGCAGAGAGGGAAAGGAAAGCATTTAATTCATTCATTCATCCAAGAGTTACTTAGTCTTAAAAAAGTAAAACGAGGTGGAAGGAACTATTCTACCTGGTTTTAAGATTTACTGTAAAGCTATAGCAATCAAGGCAGGTGGTATTGGCTAAGAGATACACACATAGGTCAGTAGAACCAAACGGAAGGTCCAGAAATACACAGAAATGGCCTGTGGAGTTTTTACAAAGGACAAAGACAACTCAACTGAGAAATGCTAGCCTTTTCAATAAGTGGGATTTGAACGATTAGACATTCATGTGTTTAAAAAAAATTAACTTCTTACCTAACCTCACACTTTATACAAAAATTAACTCAAAATGTACCATAGATCTAATGAAATGAAATGAAAACAGAGTCAAATCTGCATGACCTGGAGTTGGAAAAAGAGATCTGAAAGATTATACTGAATGTATGATAAGAGAATAAAGAGAGAAGGAGAAGTAGAGGAAGAGGAAGAAGGAGAAGGAGAAAGGAGAGGAGGAGGGAGGGGGGTGGAGAAGAACTTCCAGAACGCCTACTATGTGTCGGTTCTGTTCTAGGTGCTGGTATATAGCAATAAGTAAGTCAAAATAAGGTTTATGTTAATAATCAGGTAAAGCAGGAGAGTGTGTAGAAGACTATTTCATCTAGAGTGGGCAGGGAAATACTCTCATAAGAGGTGATCTTTTTGCTGGTCCCTGAATAATGACAAGAAGCCAGCCAAACAAAGACCTGGGGGAAATGAATTCCAGGTAGGGATAGGAGCATGCACATAGTGACCATAGGGGATAGTTAGAGAATGTCCAGCCCCAAATCTCCTTTCCATTCATTTGGAATCCTGGCCCCAGGGTTAAGAAACTGAAACCCAGAGCTGGTTTAATGGTTAAGTAGTTGCTTTAATGATAACTATTTCTGGTGTCCATTTATGTACAAATAGACCATATCACCATTGACACAATAGAAATCAAAGATACATTGTTGGCAGCATTGGCATTACTCTATTTTTCAGGACAGTTCATCCAAGATCACATTGTTTGAGTGGTCAAGAGAAGCTTTCACTGGCTGTATCTGTTCTGTGGCTAAGAGAAAGAGCTCCTAAAATGCCGTTGGCTATAAATCTAGCTCCCTTTCCTGAAGACAAAGTTTACAAGAGAGATAAACAGCCTGTAATTCCTGTTAATAGAGTCTACAAGATTGCTTTATAATGAGGAAGGCAATTGACAAGATCATTTAAAAAGAAGTAATGTGGCAAACCCATCCAGAGGGTATGTTTTCTGATAAAAAGGTTCTTTTGATGACATACAGTATTTAGCAGAACAACTTTCCCTGTGTTTATTTTTCCCAAAAGAGCAGCAGGTTCCAAATTCTAGTTCCCCACCCCCATCCTGATAGTTGCCCAAGGATTCAGATTCCCCAAGGATACTGTTGAATTTTTGAGCGGTAAGTATCTAACCATCCCATTTTACAAAGGAAGGAACTGAGGCTCAGAAGAGTTGAATGACTTGCCCAAGGTCATAAAGTAATTTGTAACATTGCCAAGACAAGAACACCCTCCTCTAAGTAGTCCAGTCTATGTTTCTTGCCCTGCATGAACGAATGCCTTTATTTTGCATAAATTGCTCACTTAAAAAAGTGTCTTATGAACTGAAATCCACACTTCCCTTTGGCGCTGCTCATCACATTAAACCAAGGGTAGATTTTGCCCCGCCACCCGCGGGACATTTGGCAATGTCTGGAGACACTTTGGTTATCACAGCCTGTGGGGAAGAGGCGACGAGCTTCTAGTGGGTAGAGGCAAGGGATGCTGCTAAACATCCTCTCATGCCCAGGAAAGCTCCCACGGCACAGAATTCTCGAACCAGAGGTCGAGAGTGCCGCCTTTGAGCGGTGTTGCTGGGCTGTGGGCACTGCCTTTCTTCAGTAAACTTTCAGGTCAGTGAGACTGGGCTTTCCCTGCCCATTCTTGTCCCTCCTCCTGGCAGCCCGTCTGCGCTGGCACTCAATACATTCTCAAAACTTAACTGGTAAATTCAATTTAAGCCACAATGAAAGGCAGCACTCCCTTCAAAATCCGGTGGTGAGAGGCAGAAGAATTGCAGAAACCGACAATTACTTCCCATAGTAAGTAGGAGACATTTTAAAATGACAGTCCTTCATCCTTTTTGGGGCACAGATGTCTTTGAGAATCGCACAAGAGTCATGGATGCTTTCCTCATAAAAATACCACCCGTAACAAATTTTCCACACAAAAGGGCCAATGTATTCCCTGACATAGTAGAGGGGTCAGAAGTTCTGGGTCTAGAAAATAGTATAGAATGTTTTTTTTTTTTTTTTTTACTCCTCCTCACCCTTTGGATAGTGTAGTGAACCACTGGCTCAATACCGGCTGTCATTCTTTCCAGGAAAATTGATTCCTACTTTAAATATTTTAAAATGATTCAAATATCGGAAAGGGCCTAGACAGCCATCCACTAAAACGAACAAGTCAAATGTAGAATATCACACTGGATCCATATACATCAACTTGGATAGACTTTTTAATAAAACACTCAGGCTATGGTAACTTACATGTTGTAAGATACCCTACATGCAAATTTTAAAACAAAGATAAAACAATACTATGTGATATTCATAGATACACATACCTATATAGAAATTTGGAAGACTTCATGCAAAATTCATGATAATAGCTGCTCTTGGGGAGTTGGAGGTAAGAAAAAGCCTGGGGTCCGGGCACCAGGCTGGCTCAGTCAGTGGAGCGTGTGAATCTTGGTCTTGGGGCTGTGAGTTTGAGCCCCATGTTGGGTGCAGAGTTTACTTAAAAAAAAAAAAAAGCCAGGGAATAGAAAGCAAAAGCAACTTCACTTTTCTGTAAAGTCTTATTTCTTCTGATTAAAAACAAAAGACAATGGGCAAACGTGCTAAAATTTCCAATCCTGATTAGTAGCTATAGTGATGTTTGTTATCTTATATTCTGAGCTAGTCTGTACTTTGAAAACATTTCTGAAAAAGGAAATAAAAAGTCAGATATATAATGGAGGTTTTCAGTTACTGAGACTCTTAGAAAAATTATCTCTACTCATTCTCCAAAGTGTACTAGGATCCTCATAGGTTTACTGTGCATTTTGTTTTCTTTGGCAAAACAAGCAAACTTCCCCAAGATGCTTTGTATGCATGGCTTAGTTTTCACAGTCGCTGATTCACAAGTGTATTTTGCTTTTCCTGCCCACCTAGTTCTTATTCATGGTAGGGAAGTCAACATGGTTCCTCTTAAATATTTTACTTTTTCTCTACATTTGGCCAGATTTAGTAAAGAGATGCAGGGAGAGAAAATGTAGAGAAGTAGAAATGCAGAAAGTTTCTTTAGTACATGAATGGAAATAGAATTATACTGGTCTTATAAATGTTAGAACCAATTTAGGCTATGTGATCATGTGACTGAAAAGCCATTTATTGGAGCACCAATTACGTGCTCCAAAGACAGTGAATACCATCATCATTTTTGTTAACAACACACAGCATTTGAAATCATGTAATTAGGAACATCATTTAAATGTTTGCAAGAAAATAGAAGCAGATGTTTGTATTGGAAAAGCCCTAGGCTAGAAGCCAAGCAGCCAAGATACCACTTCCTGTTCCACTATTAAATAGTCATGCGTTCTTGGGCAAGTCACCTTGACTGTCTGAGCCTCCCTTTCCTGATCTGCAAAATGCAAGGACTAAAATGGGTCAGGGGTCTCAAAGTGGGGGCCCTTGAGTCATGTCAGGCCTGCAGGTATGTTTTGTTTGGCTAAGCGGTTAAGATGGCTCCAAATTATTTGTCAACATTTAATAAAAACATTTAAGAAAAATCCAGGATTCTGGCAGCTCTTAGAAAGCAAATCTGGCAACACTATGCCCACAACATTGTTACCGAGTAGTGGGGGTTACTGTAGCCAGGCTGTATACTTCCCAATTTGCCACAATCTCCACTATTCCCTGTTATCATACACTTGACCCGTTGCACACTTTTATCATCTTGCCTGGCCCCTCTAGGCATTTCCATTTGTAACTCCTGGACCAGAAGTTCTCCAAATTCCTTCAAGTTTTCTCATTTCTTGATGCTCAGCACAAAAGGGGTTATGGTCAGTTAACAAGGTACCTAAACTGAAATACATATATGGAAAAATGAAACTGGAAGAGTTTCTATTCGTTTCTGGAGTGGAGAGGAAAACTATGTTGAGCTAATGGAATTTTTGTTTCCTTGTTTTATTCATTTTTAAAAGAAATCATAAAAAATAAATAAAAATAAAAGAAATCATAAAATCATGAATTTTTAATGAAATAATCCTAGAAGCATGAAAAGGAAGTGTAATTGTTAAAGAATGGCCAGTCCATGGAAAATCAGTATGTCTAGAATAACATTTAAAAATAGCTTTTTAGAAATGATGGAATAACATCCAATTGTACAGACTAGATTTTGAATCTTCCCTCCAAATACAGTCAGGTACATCCACACACGCATCCAGATGTTTATGTTAACATTTCCAAGTTTTAACCGCCAGCAACGTGGAAACACTATGCAGTCCAAAACATATGCCAGTTTGCAACCTCTCCAGCGAAAAAGAGTCCTTCCCAAAGTCACCACCACATTATCTACTCTAACAAGACTGGGATCTTTGTGATTAGGGAACATGGCTACAAAATAGCTACAAAACATGTGTTTTATTTCCCATGGAGTGTCCTTGCCCTTTGGAAGGAAAGACGATACTCTCTGAACGCTCAGCTTTAAGATTCCACTGGACGCACACTATTCACTAAGGAGCCAGACTGCAAGGCTGGCCACTTTCCAAGGTGTTTCAGTCCGTGAAATGCCAAAAGAACATTATTAAAAAGCATTTTCACGTATAAAAAGGCTTAGCGATGTACCCTCAAAAGACAGTTACACATGTATTACCGTGAGGTTCCTGTTCGATCACATTACTTCCGTCATCTGGAAGCAAACACAGTTAGCCTAGTGACACAAGTTCATGTTCACAGCTAATCATTAGTGACTGCTTCATTTTAAAAATTGCCGATATTTGACCTTTAACCCCCAAAGGCAATTTCCTATGATTTAACTTAATATCCACCTGTGTTTAAATGTAATTATTTAAGAGTTTTTTTTTTAATTTTCTAATTTCAGGACATCAGAACGAGCACACTGACAATGAAGCACTTTTTTATGTTTATTTACATCCTGCAACATAGGCAAGGATTGAAGATAATGGCTTACTACTTCTGTTAATGAAAGAGGTTTTAATTTATCTCAATGTATATGCAAAGGCCATGTGGTGAAATGAAAAGGCTTCAAATATAATGAGCATTCCCCATGGGAGTGTGGAGCCACAGGTCACTTTGCTGTTCTTTCTGTAGTAAGTGCTTTCAGGGTAGAGGTGTGTGTCCAGGGCTGCATACAAGTGCATGACGCGGAGGTAATGGGCAAAGTAACTTGGAGTGTGTCAACACACGGCTGTTATTCTCATTAACCCTTCTTGGTTACCTAAAATGTGCTTTAGAAAGAAAACACAACAATTGATCTTGAACAGCTAAGTAGCTACATCTATGGTTATTGATATGTCTAATATTACCGGGATTTAGTTTTGAAATCCCTATTAAGAATCCCAGAGGGGCGTCTGGGTGGCTCAGTCAACCATCTGACTTAGGCTCAGGTCCTGTTCTCAGGGTCCTGGGATCCAGCCCCGCATCCCACTCCACACTCAGCAGGGAGTCTGCTTGTCCCTCTCTCCCTCTGCGCCTCCCCCTCCCCCTTTCATGCCCCTTCCTTCTCTCAAATAAATAAATAAAATCCTTAAAAAAAAAAAGAACCCCAGAAATCAGTGTAATGTACTTAAGCCATTACATTAGTAACAAAACACCAAAAAAGGCTAGGCCTTCTGTCATAGTGCATGAGACTTCCATTCTCGGAGTCAGAAAGTCCTGGGATCGAATCTTAGCTCCTGACTTATTGGCTATGTAACCTGAAGCAAGTCATTTCCCCTCTCTGGGCCTTGGTTTTCTCACCCGTAGAATGGAGAAAACAAGAGTGCTTTACTTCATAGTGACTGACTAAATGAGACCTCATATAGGAGGTGCTTAGCAAACATGTGCATGTGTTCTTATTACAAATCTAATGGACAAGACTTTAGCTACGGAATATGCAAGCAGTATTCATATTCTTATCCCAAACCTGAGTTTTAGCACAAAGTTCTTGGAGCTAAGAGGACCAAGGTGTTGCAGGGATGGTGTGACTTCTCTTTAGATCTGGTTTTAAAATAGTACGTAAAACAAAAAATCAAAGAGGCCCAATTATACACCAATACATCAATAGAGAATTGAGTGTATGTATTACACTACATCAATATAGTAGATGATCTGTGTGTGTTTGCATGCACATTTTTAAAAGTCTAGGAGTACACTTGTTTGAGGTGGTCATTTAGGGTGGTGAACTTATGGGTGATTTTCAATTTCTATTTTATGTACTTTTTGTATTGTCAAAAACTTGCCTGAGTATATATCTATCTTTAGCTCAAATAAATAAGTACATAAATATGTACAGAAACCAATAAATAAATCTGTTCTAATTTGGAAATAAAATATTTATGAAACATGTTCTTATTAATTCAGTAGCTGAATCTCATGATGCATATACCAAAACATACTCCTTTATACTTCACAGAACTGAGATAAAGAGCTTGAATGTGGGGGTCCAAGGAGTTTCTAGCACCATCTGGCATCAAAGATCTCAAACTCCAACATCCCATCATGTACAGAGTGATTGGTGAGGCCCTCATTTGTCACCTGGAAATTCCACACTTCAGGACAGAATTGTTTCCTCTTGAAAGCTTATTGCTTTCTTTTTGCTGATATGTATTTATCTCATCTCACCAATTACTCTGAGTTTCTGAAAGATGAGACCCATTTCTTTTATCCTATGTGTTGCACTATTTCTGCCCAGGGCCCAGCCCAGTGTTGAGCATTCACTAGTGATCCCAAAAGTACAGGAACTGTTACGTTATTTTTAATCTGAGTGTGGTTCCTCCAGCAAGCCCATTGTAGAGATTATAAATGGGCAGTCCATGGTGGATTTGACCTGCAGACAGGTTTCATTTTAAGTATAGAATATTTTAAGAATTTTAGCTGCTTGCCAAGATTTTTTAAACACTGGGAGATTTCATACCAAAATCCAGGTGTCCTGCTTTTCTTGGTAAATCAAAACATCAGGTCAATCAGATCAACACTCCCACAAGGCAGTGTGCTGGGAACTGGCCACCTCCTTCTGAAGGGGACAATATATTCTCTGTTTTGCCACAGTCCCCACCATTCCTGATTGCTTCACCTCTGTTCTAGTTTACTAGCCAATGTTACTTCTCTGGTCCCTGAGTTTGTCACTTCTGAGTGGTTCTCCGCTTGGTTCTTCAAACTTACAAATCTCTGGGGCTTCACTGCTTGGCCCATATTCTGTTCAGGCTTCTGACCAGGCTCTCCTGTAACTGGAGCAATTTCTTTCAGGAAATACTTGGAAATGCTGCATTCTTCCTGAAGCTGTTTCTGGATTCCTTCTTCCAGATGTACCCTTTGAACTTCTCTTATATATTGCTTTCCACCTAGTCAACAGGTTAAGTAAGCACTTATCACAGGGCACTGTACATGGCAAGCACTCAAAACACCTTAACCTTATTATTACACCTTTTCATGTTCCCATTTTTATTTCCAGATCATAAACTCGTTGCTAGCATGAAGGATGTTACCCATCTTTAGGCTGAGTTGTAGTCATTTGCACAAAATTGGTGCTTACTAAATGTGCATTGAATTAAATAGGAATGAACACACAGGATTTAATTCATCACAAGAGTTTAACAATTTAAGGTGGGGGGAAAATCCCTGGGGCAATGAGGTGGGGTAGGCATCGAGGGATGTGGAGGAAGAACAAAGCAGTGTTTGTCAAGTGGACCCCTGAAAAACTTGTTAAAAATGCAGATTTCTGGTCCCTGAGCCTTCTGGAGCCGGGGCCCAGGAATGTGAACCATTAAAAACAAAAATAAACCCTCCCTTCTAATATGCAGCCAGAATTAGTAATTCTATACTAGAGTAAGAATAAAGAAAACAAGTTTTGTTTCTTTGTTCTGCTGCATTGTGTTTTTAAGTTTTGCTATTTTGGGTATTTTATAAATATTTATCAGAAGGTTGAAGTTGGAAAGAAAGCTGTCCCCTCTCCTTTAATAATAATCGCTAATATTTATTAGGCAGTCACCATGTGCCAGACACTATTTCAAATGCTTTCTATGTGCTAACTAATTCAATCCTTACAACAACCCTATAAGGCTGGCATTATTATTATCCCTATTTTAGGTTGAGTAATTGGAAAAGTTGGGCTTCAAACCCATTTATAACAGCCTCGAAGCTTCCATTGTCAAGCCAGAGCCTCTTTGCTTCAAGAAAATCCAGTAAATATCCTGCCTCTTCCAGAGAACTCTCCAAACTACTCTGACCGACCAAATCAACCTTACCGACATCACCTACATCACATTTTTCATTTAATAGTCTGCATCTGGTTTCCCCCGCCCCAAACATACACCAAGCACTTTTTGGATGGCCAGCCTTGTGCTATTCATTTCCCCTGCATTGTTCCATTTTGCTGTACACTCCCTGAGATGTTCTCTAGTGTCCATGCTATAGGTATTGACTTTCTCTCCAAAGAAGTTATGTGCACTTAGGAGGGGAGAGTAAGCCATTACTGTTTCACTGCTGCCTTACCTGGGGCCCTTATGCCGCCCTTCACACGGAACAGACAGTACTGCCCAGTGGTTAGGGAGTCTTCGGATCAGAATTTGAAGACAGGTACAACCACGTTCTAGTTTCCTATTCTCAGGCAGGTCAATTAACCTCTCTGACCCTTAGGTTTCCCCCTCTGCAAAATGGAAGTCCATTAAGTCAACTGACCTTGAATGAGCAACTGCTGTGTGGCAGGGGCTGGACAAGGCCACCGAAGACCCTGAACTCATGGGGCATCTAGTCCATCCCTTTTCTCCCAAGAGAATCAAATGAAATAATACCAAGTGAAGTGCTTACTTAGCTCAGATCTGGGGGGCATGTCATAGCTGCTCAACAGATGTCAGCTATCCATTCAATATATTCTATTTAATTAGAAACAAGCAGTCCATTCGACACCAGAAGAAAATTTAATTAAACTTCACACCACACGGATTATACATCACTCCATCTCAAGCCTTTACTGCTTCACATCTTGCTTTCCACTTCATATCCACAGCAGCTATGCCAGGGCCTGGGAAAGCCAGCGAGCCTTCCCTCGGCCACCGGGTCCTTTTCTGTAGCCTGGTGATCGTCAAAAGAAGAAGGAGACGGAGAAGAGGAAGAAGTTAAGAAGACAGAGGAGGGGGAGAAATGCCAAAACCAAGGTTGCCATTGAGGAATCAACTAAACTTCCGACAAAACGCAGAGGTATCTATAACTGCTCAGTCTCAGGACAATAACTTTTAAAACGAGGTTTAGTTTTAAAACAATTAATTCATCGTGTATAGAGAAGTGGGTCTGGCAATGGGACACACATTCAAAGCTGTTTGGGAATTTATTTTCTCTCGGTCTTGACGGGGCACCTCTGGCGCTCTCTACTCGGCAGCTCATTTGGAGATGATGTGAAAAGTCTCAAGAGCGGATCCTTCGAACGGTCCTCCCTCCTTCCTCCACTCTTCTCCTGTGCTACCTCACACGCAGCATCAGATCTAGCTGCAGTCTCTGTCTCGTCATTGATCAGCTATTTGAGTTACCCTCTGGAGTTTCTTCGTCAGTAAATAGAGCGTAACGAGACACCCCTGAATCACAGAACTGTTCTGGAGGGAAAATGCCAGGCACGGGCTAGGCTCTTACTCCTTCGACTCTCCTTTCCTCTCTTTCTCGCTCGTCCTTCTCTCTTACTACCCTGTCTCCCTTCTTTCCCTCTTTCCTCCCCTCTTTGCTCCTCCTTTCTCTTTCTTTCAAGGGGAGCCACCAGGTTCGCGGGAATCTCCGATCAAGTCATTAGCCAGACCCACTCCCGTTCCGGACTAGAGCCGCCCGCGCCTCACCCCCTTTATTCTAAGGGCAGTCCGGGCTTGGGATGCTTGAAGCCTGGGAGGCGAACCGAGTCCCTCCCCGCACTTTTCTGCCCCGGAGCGAGGGATGGAGAGGGGCGGGCTCGTGCCCCTCCCTTTCCCCCACTCCCGGCCGCGCCAGCCGCTCCGCGCCCCTTGGCACCAGCGCCTTTTCTCTGTCGGGTAGGCGAGCCCAGCCGGCAGCCGCGCGGCGGGGGCCGAGGGCGCCCCCTCCCTTCCTCGCGCTCCCCTCCCCTTCCTCCCCTCCCGATACAATGACTGGGCCGGAACAGCGCATCAGCCGAGTCTCATTGGCAGCGGCCGCCCCAGCCCCCGGAGAGGCGGCGGGCGGGGGCAGCTGGGGAGAGCGGAGCCGGGAACTCGGGGCTGACAGCGAGAGCCAGCGGGCAGGGCGGAAGGACGGGAGGACGCAAGGCAGGCGGCCCGGGCACAGCTGTGAGTGTGGACCGAGGCGAGGACGCGCGGCCAGCGGCGGCGGGGGCGACGAGCGACCCCGGGCCGGGGATGCGGCGGGTGCTTGCTGCCCAGCGACCCCGGGAGTCGGGCTGCGCGGCTCACGTGCTGAGCAGGAGCTTGGGCCGAGAGGAGGAAGAAGAGGAAGGCAGGCGCCCGGGAAGGCGCGGCGCCGAGCGGAGTTGCTCGCAGCGCTGGCGCAAAGCCGGGTCCCCAGGTCCCGCGCGGTGAGCCACAGAGACAATAAAGTAGCGATCGGCAGCGCCCGAGCGCCCGAAGGAGGAGGCGGCGGAGCAGGTAGGTTGGTGACTGCCGCGGGGGTCTAGCGCGCTGCGGGGGCGCGGCCGTGAGCGGGTACCACCGCGGGCGCTAGGCGTGCGCCCCGGGCGCAGCGCGCACGTCCGGAGACCCCCCTCCCCCCGCAGCGGAGGTGTGGGGCTCGGGCGCTTGGGCGGGCAGGAAACCCCGCCCACGGCTCCCGGGCTGCAGACTGCCTCCGCCCGAGCCTCTGGGGCACTTGGCGCGGCGCTCTGGGCTCTTTGGTGGTGTGGGGACAGGAAGTTTGGCGGTTTCGAGGCGTTGGCGCTGGTGGGGTTTGCAAACGCGCCGCCAGGGACCATGTGCTTTGGTTGTTGCGCGTCCGTGGGAGGTGGGAGAAATGCTGATGAATCCCAGATACTTTAACAAGGCAGGGCAAGGACTGGCGGGGGGTGGAAATCCCTGGCGTTAGCAGAGGATCCTCAGGGCTTGGTTTGTTTGCCCTTTTTTTTTTTTTTTAAAGGCTGTTTGCGTGTGGATCGCTCTGTTTTCTGGAGTATTTCACCTTTCACCTTCGTGTGTGTGTCTGTGTGTGTGCGCGCGGGCGCGTGTATATGTGTGTGTGTGTGTGTGCGCGCGTCTGGGTCAAGGGGAGGGGACAAAGATGATATTTTGCGAAATGCCATTCGGTTTGGACTGGAAGATAAACTCTTCCTTTGCATTCAATGACCTGTGCTCTGAAGGATACTGCTGAGTAGTGGTTGGTGTTGTTGACAAAAGGGGTTGAGAGCTCCTCGGAAATCTTCCCAGAGCCTGAGAAAGCAGCCGCAGGAGGAGGTCTCCCTTGCTCTCCTTTGTGTGGCCGCTTCCTTCCAGATGTGAGAGGGTTGGGCTGGGCGCTCCTGGGTGCGGTAATAATTATCCCGAACATTCCTGCGATCTGCTAGGACTTGTGAACATACCAGAGCCAACTCCTCTGAACTTTGCGAACCAACTTGGTGTGCTTGCTGGTACCCAGAGGGCTGCATCTGGAAGGTGGCCCCTTCAGAAGAAAGACTGGGGAGTGCTGACAGCAAGCAGCCTCCCCGGAAAGCTGGTTGAGCCTTCAAGGTTAGCTAGTGTTTGCCCCAGAAATTTACCGACCCATTTGGAGGATGTGTACAAGATTTTCGCGCAATTCCGGACATGCTGTTTTCTGTTCCAAAGAGAATGCATCTGTGGAACTTCCAAATCAAATATCTGGAGAAGAAAAGCAGCTTCGCCTTACTTAACCTCCTCAGGCTGCACTTTCATCTGCCATACACGTGCTGTTAAGAATGGTGGTTGACAGCTTCTTGTGTGTCAGGCGTTGCAGTAGGCACTTTTTGGGCATCATGAACAGTCCGTGGAGTGGTAAGCTGAGCCCAGAGGGAGGTTAAGTAACTTGCCATAAGTCACATTGGTGATTTGGAGTTTCCCTGAGGTCTGATTCCAGATGCCAGGCAGTTAACCATGACAGTACCTCTAACAGGGATATGCAGTGATGGCATTAATGATGACGAAGAGAGTAATAGGAATAACAACAAGTCCCTCATATATTTTTTCATTCGATTAAATAACGTGATGGAGACTGACCCGAGGTAAACACTCAGTATCTATATTTTGGTCTCTAAATTAAATGTCACAAACTAGGCGATGGTTATATTGATGAGTCTATGATTCTTTTTTTCTTTTCTGTATAGCCAAGAATTTTGTAATAAAAAGTAAAGCACAAACGCGCACGCGCACACACACCCACCCACCCACCCACCTTTCAACAGTGCTTACATTTCCTAAAAGAGGGCCTGAAGAATTCGGGCAATTCCAAGGACTTCTTACACAGGAGAGGTTAATCGTGTCTTTATTGACATCTGCAAATATCAATCAAACACTATTTGCTTAAATTCAGTAATGCAGGTGGAATGTATTTGAAAAATATAATGATGGAAGATGAAGAAACCTACCTAAAATACCATTATTGCGAGGTTTGGTTTTTATTCTCCCTGGGAAAATTCTCAGAAGTCACTTTTCCGGGGTGTGCAAGTGATTGTCTTAAACTTCACTCTGCTTTGAAATTCATAGACTTTCATCTTGGTGGCAGGGCGGTTCCTGGCTTCTCAAACAGGCTGACAACTGTGCTGGAACCGAATCTAGAATAGTTTGGGAGGAGTTAAAGCTACAGCCACTCAAGAGTGTCAAAGCAGCTAAGTTTTCTCAGTTGTTTATAGGCCCGAGCCTCTGTTGTTAGCAAGCATGAGAATCCGACTTCTCCATTTGATGCTACAGATTTAATCAAGACTCTGCGGTACTTCTGAGCAGACAAAAAGGAAGTTTTGGCTAAGTGACAATACAAATAAGGTACATGGAAAACCGTTAAAAATACCCTGTCTTATCCAGCCTGTGGTAATTGCCTAAAATTTCAGGAACTCTTCGTAGTTATTTTATACACAATACACACGTAAGTGAAGGCTTGAGGTTTATACTGCAAGTGACCTCTCTCTTCCTCTCTCTTTCTCTCCCTCCCTACCTCTCTCTCTTCCTATCTCCCCACTTCCTTCTACATCTGCCCCAGAGATCTGATCTTATGAAGACACTATTTTTACATATTCAGTAACTGCTGAGGTTCACTGAAATTGCTATCTTCAGCCTATAGATAAATAAATCATGTAACTTAGCTCAGCAACAGGTCTTGGCTGTCTCTTTCCTTAATGTATTTTCTCATCTCTGCTTTTTTAGACATGGGCTTTATTTTGTTTTAGGAGATGCTTTTTTTTTAGCAATTTATTTCTAGGTCATTAAGATTTTTTTTTTTTCCTTTTCTGGTCAACATGTGTCTTGGGTAGATCAGAGAGGAATGGTAAAGCAGCAATTTTCTGTTGCTAGATGCTTGATTTAGGGGCCACACCTCCTATTTTCCTCAATAATCTGATTGAAATTATCATGATGTTTCTTATCTCACTTTTTCTGGTGAAATCAATTTTTAAGCTAATCTCACAAGGCAGTGTGTTTTAAAATGGTCATGAAATCAATATAGTGGGCTGCAACCAGTATTTTTTTTAAAGTATAACAGGACAGAATATATCAGCATCATCATATGCTAGTAAGTGTTCTGTTGTTTCATGAAACTTTGAGTCAGTTCTCTCTCTTGGACTGCATGCGCATTCTGGGTTGCAGTATAAAATGTATTTCTTACTATGAGTTGCTGTCTAAAAAGTTGCCGCAGGATGTATTTTCCTAGTAAGTGACAAACACCGAATTTAGGTGGAATTAAGATATGTGTGTGTGTGTGTGTGTGTGTGTGTATAATATAAATAATTTTTTTTCATACATACAAGTTCAAGTTACAGAAGGATACGTACCTAGAACTGGCCTCAAGAGCTTCTTGTTCAGGGCTGAACAATGACTTTGGAATCTGACTTCTTTCTTTTCATCTTCAGCTCTGTCTTCCTCTTCTTTCCTCTGTGTATGGGGCTCCTTGTTGGGTGGCTAGCTGACAGTAGCAGTTGCTGGTTTACACAATTTCAAGTTCAAGTCCAACAAAAAAGTATAAGCCTCCTTTGCTTGGTTGTTGAACAAAAAGCCTCAAAACCAGTTCCGATTGGCTTGATGGGCATGGTTTATAGGAAAGCCCTGTGCCAAATGACTTCTGCGGAGGTTGAGGGCTTTGCCTTGAGGTCGAGTCTCACCCAGACCACATGGACCGTGGACACCAGAGGGCTGGACCTCCAGATGAAGACAGTTGCTGGATAAAGGGGAAATGGATGCTGAAGAAGTCAAATAAACATTTGCTGAAATGTACAAGCGTCTAAGTCTGTGAAAGCTGATTTCTGTTCTCTTTGATGCCCAAAAGAATGGAGGACGAGCTGAATTACATTCAGGCAAATAGGCTATCAATCTGATTTCTCATGTGTGTAAGGAAAGCCTTAGTTGTCACTTTTAACGGGTCAGTTTCAGGACTTAGGAGATCACAATGCACAGCAGGTCAAATTGGTAGGGGTTGCTCTATTTTCCAATGACACTGAGGGAAAAAAAGACAGATATATTGATTAAAAATCCACTACAGACCCTAAACCTCTTACAAGGGGTCGTCTTGATCCTTTTTGCATTTATGTTTGAATCTTGGAAGGCATTTATTTTAATCACTTTGTTGTGCTAATGTGGTGAAAAATATTTAAGTGGTATCTTTCAGCAAATTATTTGAAGAATATACCTTCATAAGGGCCAAGGCCGATGAGTTTTCTGCTTCACAGCTCCTCAGCCTTGAGATATTTATCTGGGTCTGTGTTACTTTGCCCTTGGGGATGTGCTGTTTTTAATTACCCTCTGCCACTTCATGTACAATTATCCAGTGAGTAAGGGGGCCCTAATTGTGTACGGCTGTGAGAATAATGTTCACTCACAGCAGAGGTTCCCTAGAAGTAGGGTGATCATGCTGGCTTGCCCAGGTCAATCCTGGTAAATGTCTGTGCCTCCAGTTTGGATGAGAAATTATATGGTCACCCCACCTAGGTTATTTTAGGGGGCCCTGATGAAAGAATTCCTTTCACCAGGCAAGATTAAATGATAATATTTAAGGATGCATGCTTGTGTGGTTAAAGTCAAAAAGAAAGCAAAGAAAGTGGTTACCAAAAAGGTCACGATAGGGCAAGTGGTTCTTAACCAGGAGTGATTTTGCCCCCAAGGGGGACACTTGTCAATGTCTAGAGAAATTGTTGCCATTTCTTGTTGCCATTTCTTGTTACCATTTGGGGAAGGTGCTTTTGGCATCTAGCTTGTGGAAGCCAGGGAAGCTGCTACACATCGCACACGTGCAGGACAACCCCCACAGCACAGAATTACCCAGCCCCAAATGTATATAGTGTTGGGGATGAGAAACCCTGGTATGGTAGTTATATTTGAGGAGAAGGGAGAGAAAGTATCTAGGAGCTTCTGGGGCAACCGAGTGATGGATATATGGCTGTTTACTTGGAGATAATTATTGAGCTGCATATTTATATTTTGTTCATTTTGTTTTTTTGAGAGAGAGAGAGTGGGGAAGGGCAGAGGGAGAGGGAGAGAGAGTCTTAAACAGACTCACTGCTTAGCATGGAGCCCTACGTGGGGCTCAGTGTTATTACCCTGAGATCATGACCTGAGCTCAACACAAGAGTGGGACACTTAACCAACTGAGCCACCCAGGCACCCCTGTTCATTTTTTAAATATCTTTTATACTTAATAACAAAAAATCATTCAAAAAAAATAAAGAGGTCCCCACCATAACTGAAGGATACAATGGACCTCCCAATGCCTAGTAGGATCTTGTTCAGATGTGAAGGTTCAATAAATAATAATAGAGCTAATGGTAACTAGACCGGCTCATGTTCAGCAAGTGTTCTCCTGTGCTGAGAATTACTCTGCCAAGGTCCCATAGTATTTGTTGAATTGGCAAAGTCTGTGTGTTGACCAGTATTTTACAGAAAGGCAGGATGGGTTGAGGTTATGAACACTGCTCTCGAGTCAGGGGATCTGTCCTCAAATCCAGTTGCACCACTTATGAAATGTATGACTTTGAGCAAGTGGCTTACACTTTGTGCCTCAGTTTCCTCATCTATGAAATGGGGAGAATAAAAGTTCCTACTTCATTGGATTATTGTGAGGATAAAAGGACAGAGTGTAAAGTGCTTCACATAGTGCCTGCTACATATTAAATACCCCATAAATACTAGCTATGATTATTTTGGAGGCCAAGAAAAAGTATTAGTAGTTATATTTTTTATTTAACACTGTGTGTGCTAGATTTCAATCTCAGCATTTTTCAGCTCTCCTTTTCTTTATTCTTGCAAAAATCCTCTGATATGGGTGTTACGCCCATTTGTTGCTCCCATTTTATAGATGAGGAAAACAGAGACTTAATGAAATTAGCAAGTAAGGGAGACTTAATTTCAACCTAAAGTTATTCTGACTCTGAAGCTTCTGCTATCATTTATTATGTCATATTGTTAGATATGGAAGGGAACCTTGAGATCAGCGAACCCACACAAATGAGCCCCAAAGAGGGCTGTGATTTGTCAGGTTATTAAGGATGGTGCAGAGCCAGAACCCAGATTTTCTGCCTCCCATCATCCCCTACGGCCATCTGTGTTTCGCAGGCAGATGCATCTACCTCACAAGGCAACCGTGGTAGGTAGGAGCAGATCCAGACACAGGATCAGGAATTGGGGAGATGTCTTCTAATTCAGCTACAAAAAGCCTAGAGCTGTGTTTGTTAAAGTGGGGTATCTGTACCCTTGGTGGTGTATGAGTTAATTTGATTTTTTTTAAGATTTATTTATTTATTTGAGAGAGAGTATGTGTGCGGCTGCACACGCAAGGGGAGGCTGGGAAGGATGGGCATAGGGAGAGGGAGACAAGCAGACTCCCCACTGAGCGCGGAGCCTGAAGCAGGGCTCCCTCCCAGGACCCCGAGGATCATGACCTGAGCTGAAATCAAGAGCCAGATGCTCAGCCAACTGAGCCACCCAGGCGCTCCTGTGTAAGTTAATTTTAGATGATGGATGGAGAATCATTTTACTCTGATGGTTATTTATTTATTTTAATGTATACCAACAGATTTTTTTTCACCTAGACCTTCAAATCTTATTAAAGAATATATTTCTTTCTGCCTTGCTGAACGAACTATTGACAGACTGGATTACTACTGCTTAGGATAAGGCTAAGCAAGATATAATATCAATGTAAAATCATTTAAAAATATATATTAATAACACAAAGTATAGGTGGTGCTGAAAAATGGCTAAGCCTTTGAAGGGAAGCTGTGAATGACTGGAGTCTGGGAAATAGCAGACTCAAGCAATGTTTCTCCAGCACTGCGCTCTTGAGTCACTCGGGGATGGGATTCTGATTCAGTAGATCTGGAGTGGAGCCTGAGATTCTGTCGAGCTCCCAGGTGATGCTGCTGATGCTCGTCTGTGGACCACACTGTGCCTAGCAAGGGATCAGAGAACCTAGAAAATTCTTGGACATGTGCTGGGTGCTGGGGAGGGGTCAAAAAAATGTAAAGTAATCCCTTGTCTCCCAAAAGCTTAATCTAGCTGGGGAGAGAAGATGTGCATGAACTTGGGAGGTTTGCAGAGGAAGCATGGCAGGCAAGGAGAGGTGCAGCTACGCGGCTGCCCAGAGCTGCCGAAGTGGGATGGGTGGGGTGGGGTTTCCCTTTGGCCTGAAAGATGTGTGGCAGCCAAGGAGAGAGTTCCAAGACAGGCTTGCCGAGTAGGAGGAAGGCTGCAAGTCACAGGGAAGACTCTAGAAAGTGCCTGCACCTGCAAAGTGGAGATTTCACCCGTAATCTGATCAACACGGAGAATCAGTCTGGAACATGCAGTTTGAGTAACTTGCCTCTTCAAAGAACAGGTCCCTGCCTAGAAATAATAGTTCCTGTCTATTGAGTCCCTGTAAGTGCCAGGCATTTGCCAAGTGCCTTCCGTATAGTATGTGATGCCCATCTCCACAGTGACCCACCATTACCCATACTTCACACAGGTAGAAACCAAGGCTTGGAGGGGCTGTGTGACTTGTTCAACATGCACACAGCTGGTAAGTGAGACCTGGAATTCGAACTCGGAACAGAGTCTGGGCTCTTTGACACCACCCTGCGAGAGATTCTGCTCTTCATTATCCCTGACAGTCTCAGCCTGAGAGGTCTAGCTTTCTCTCTGGAGAACATACCTTCCAGGAGCCTCTAATGGCCCATCTTGTTTCAAATGAGGATACTGCCCTCTGAAACAGATTCTGAGCAAACATCCAAAGTTGTCAAGTGGTTTGTCCTTTACGATATTTGTAAAAGATTGTCTTTCTTTCTGCCCTGCTAGATAAGTGATTAACAGACAGAAGTTTTTGGCGTTGTGACCCTACAAAAGAAAGAAGTTCAAGACTGCAACCCCCAACCCAAAGAAGCACTGCATGTTTTGTTGCAAGGAGGAGGCCCTTTCGTTTGGAAATCACCATGTAGCCTAGGCAGACAGTTATTGGAAATAATTATGCCTCCATCACAGCATGGGGCCAGTCACAGTCCCGCCTGATTCAAAAGGTCTTTCTGGAATACCAGCATCCATCTTCCAGCTGGTGCTTATCACAGCCGACAGCATCGGTAGGGAACCCACAACGGATGCAGCCTGAGGATTGTTTCCAGGCTTCCCTTGTTGCACCTGACTGAGCCCATCCCATCAATTCAGTCCTTGCAAAAGAGCAGGGGGACCATATGTGACCTGAATGGGAGGCGCAAAGCTCAGAGAGGCAACCCTGGCCCTGGTTCATCCAAATAGAATACTCTGGTAAGGTTCTGCCAGACGAAGGAGGAGCTGTGGAGAAAAAGGGGTGGAGAAGCAGAAAGGCTGAGTTCTAATCCTATCTTAGCAGCCTGACTGACCTGAGCTGTGTTAATTAGCTCTCTCTGTTTGTCAAGTGTGTAGTGACCCTTGAGCTTCCCTCCATCCTCCATCTCTAATCCATTATGCTATGCACAATCAGACGCGTGCACTTGGTACCTTACCTGCACCTGTGATACTATCCTCATTTTATTTTAAGTCCCAGATAAATAAATGTGTATAAAATAAATGCACTTAAAAAGGCTTGCTTATCAGTATGTTGGTGAAACGATTCGGTAAAATTATTTGCTAGGCAGTAAAATAATATTTGGCATAAGTTGTCATCTAATAACCTTTCAGTATTGAGGCAAAGCTCAAAACATTAGCTTCTTTGGTAAGTTGGGAAAGATAGGGCTATTTGAGGCCATCACCAATGAACTAATTGCATCCATTTAAATGGGCAAGTTGAAATGCAGGATCCTGATTAAGTTATGAAAACCATGTGCCCTTAGACTGCGACCATAGGGCCTTAGCCCAGTGGGGCCATAACACATAAATTGAGGACGTAGCATGGTAATTTGTTCCAACTGTGTGAAATTAATTCAGTGTACTTTGAAGAGGGGGAAAAAAAGCTTGCTATGTTATATACCTTCGTGTTCTCAATGTAGCCGCATTTTCACTGCCTTAAAAAAAAAAGGGAGTGTCCAGTGTTTTTAGAGGTCAAAAGTTTGATTGAAACAAATTAAGAGTAAGAAATCACTTTTGCAATGATTCAGCTGCTTTTTTTTTCTTTTTCTTTTTCAAAGATTTTATTTATTTGACAGAGAGAGACACAGTGAGAGAGGGAACACGAGCAGGGGGAGTGGGAGAGGGAGAAGCAGGCTTCCCGCAGAGCAGGGAGCCCGATGCGGGGCTCGATCCCAGGACCCTGGGATCATGACCTGAGCCGAAGGCAGACGCTTAACAACTCAGCTGCTTTAAGCAGTTCAAATCATGAGTGGTTCTTGTTATACTTTCTAACAGTATGCTTAGTTGTATGTGGAAAAAGCATACCAGAAAACTATCACTGGCCTTTTTTAGATCTCAGAGAAAAGCTGTGAAAATGGTAAAGATAAAGGGTATTTAAAAGTTGACAGATGGTCAGCAAGTGTTCATACTATTCAGTAAATACTTTCACTGCAAGGATAAGTGGGGACAATACAACTTGGTCTTCTTTCAGAGTATACAGTGCAAACGTTCTTCTTCCCCTTCTTAAACAGTTTCATTTATCTGGCTGTTGTCAAGGAATAAATAATCTGTTTCACTGAAGTGATTTTTTCCAGGTGATTAAAGCTTATCTCTGCCTACCCACATTATTTTTTTGCTTGAACTATTTTTGATGAAAACATGGCACACGCTTCTTTACTTTTTTACATGGAATATATAAAGGTGGTTAGATCATTCCTGAATTTGGGCTCCTCATGCCAAACACTGCTTTTTGTTCCTTGCCATCATCCTGTTACTCTTTAGACAGCTGAATTGTGGGGCTGAGGGCCTCTGTATAAATAATAACCCATTTCTATTCTTTTATGGTTACTGGTATTCCTAATCATAGGGCTCCCCTGACTAGTTAGCAAATCTCGCATGGGGTGCTAAGAACTTCATGTACGTTATAGTTTTGGTAATCTGCCTAACCCCCCAAGAAATGAGATTATTTCTCCAGATGTATGGGTGAGGAAATTGAAGTTTAAGAAATGAGGAGTAAGCGGCAGAGCTGGGATTTGACCCCATGTCTGTCAGTGCAACAACGCTTGTTGATAGCTAATTGCAAGAGTTGCCTCCTGTTCTGTTTCTCCTTTCTGCCTTTATTTGGGTATTTCTCTCTGTCCCCCTGCTTTAAAGATCTTCACCCAGGTCAGGACCCAAGATTAGGTGTCTGCTTCTTTTATGGGTCATATTTTGGGTATCTTTTTCCTTAAATGGGGTCCTGAGGGTACTTTTGCTGATTCCTAGATTCCCAGACATATTCTGCACAATTGCAGTTTCTGGAACTCTAACCTGCGAATTCATCACTGCGTATGCTAAGGCTTTGGGGGGATTATAGGATTTTCTGCATTATGATTAAGCAACATAATCAAGAAACCTGCAATCAGGAGTGCTTGGCAAGTCCAGAATGCAGGGGTCAGCAAACTTTTTGTGAAGGGCCAGGGACTAAATGTATTAGGCTTTGCGGGCCATATGGTCTGTGTTCACCTACTTAACTCTGTCTTTGTAGGGCAAGAATAGTCATAGAGTATATGTAAAATAATGGGTGAAGCTAGATTCCAATAAAACGTGATTGATTTTTAAAGATTTTATTTTTTATTTGAGAGAGAGAGAGAGTGAGTGAGCACGGGGAGGGGCAGAGGGAGAGGGAAAGAATCTCAAGCAGATTCCCTGCTGAGCCCTGAGCCCCACAGGGGGCTCTATCTCATGACCCTGAGAACACGATCTATGCCAAAACCAAGAGTCAGATGCTTAACTGACCAAGGCATCCAGGCGTCCCTAATAAAACTTTATTTAGAAAAACAAGCAGTGGGCAGGAGATGGCTTATAGGACTGTTCTTGGCTAACTCCTGTTGTAACGGGGGAAAGGACCAATCAGGATATTTAAAAAGCCTAACTAGGTAGGTAGTTCAGAGGCAGTAAGTGGCCCATGGCCTCTGGAGCCAACTGCCTGGATTTGTCTCCTAGCTCTGCGGCTAACTACTCTAATGTAGGCAAGTATCTTAATCTCTCTGTGCCTTGGTTTTCTGTCCTTAAAATGAGGAAACTAATAGTCCTTACATGAGAGGGTTGCTTTGAGAATTAAGGGAATTATACATAAAATACTTAGGAGGGTACCCAGGACAAAATGAACCCTGTGTAACATTCTGTGAAGTTAAGAATCATGAGGAATCCGATTTCTAGTAATACAAAGTATTGTAAGGAGTTGTTGGACAGCACAAGACTTCCTGTGCTCTAAGTGGAGTGGAAGGTGGCCATGAGGCTGCCGCCTGTGGAGGATAGGTGTGCGGAGGGAGGGGGGAGGTTTGCTAGTGTAGGCGGCACAGTGGGTCAGGGGAGACCCGGGCCTGGGAGTTATGGTGAACTGGGTTCAGCAGTTCAATCTTTGAGTCACTTCCCTCTCGGGCCCTGCTTTCCCCATCTATAAAATAAGGGGCTTCACCTAGGTTAGTGGATGTGCACTGTGTGCCCACTGGTTGACGTCTGCCTACAGAGAGCTCCATTAACCCCTAGAGAGTTTAAAAAAAAAATTTGAATTAATCATCAGCAATAATGAATCAGGAGGTTCCGCAAGAATTCTGGATTCCAGGTTTCTTTTAAAAATTCAGAAGCTTTACCAATGCTGGCTGCATTCCCTCATGGCAACAGTTGGCTAGCGCTGAGTAATGGCGGCCCATAGGTTCTATCATTGATTTGCTGTAGCAGATGCTGCTGGTGCCCAGCCCATATCCTTGCCCTCCAACTTCAGTGCAGGCCAGCTTGACTTCCCACTGCCAGCACCTGTGTTCATCTGTCTGAGGAGTCTCTCTGACGGTGGAAGTGGTGGGGGTGAGGGCCCCAGAGTCGATGCCCACCCTTCCAGTGATGAAAGGTTCAGCACACAGACACCTGAGCTTCCTTGCCCATCTGGTGAGATAACCAAGGTGTTATTCTACACCAATTTCGAGAGCTTGCCATGGGGTTAATCTCTAGTCACCTACAGTGACAGTTGACTTAATAGGACACTCGTTTTTTAGTGGTCTGTCATTCTTTTTCTCATTTCCCCACTCTCCTACTGGTGTTCCCTGGGATGGCCTCTCAGATAAACACCTTACAGTTGAATCCTTGTCCAAGCTTCTGGAGGAAATCAGTCTAAGAAAACCATAGTCCCTACCACTGAGGCCAAATGAGGTTTGCTCTTGTTTTTCATCATGCTTGGGCAGTTTTGCTCGGGTGGAGAAATAGTTGTCCATCCCATGTCTATACAAGGAGGGAAGGTTAAGGACTGAATGGGCTGTAGGGTTCTAGAAGAATGGGAATGTATTTCGTTGTCTAAGTAAAGAATAGATGGAAAGCTTTTGTGCAAATGATCTTCGTCACTCACTGAAGTCTTGGCCCTTAGGTGTCTGAATTTATGATTCCTTCAGTAAAAGATCCTTATGGATTCTTAAAGTGGGGACTATTTTCGTGGGGTATCCTATGAGAAGCAGCCAGAACCCCTGCAGTGATTGGTGGATTGTTTTAAACTGCCTGAAGAGATTTGCATTTTAAAGAAAAAAGATCTGAGAGTCAGGTTTCTTTCCTAACAGGGTCACCAACTCTCCTGATTAGGTCGGGGCTGAGAACACTCCTGGGAAGCACTAAACGTGGGAAAATCCCAGGCAAACGGGAAATAAGCTGGTCACCTACTCTAGATACGGGGCACACCTAGGACCTGTCAGAGTCCAACCCCTGAAGGGTTATGTCTCTCCTATCTCTATATGTGTGTGTATATGTTTGCTTACATATCTTGTAATAAAATCATATTTTTTTAAAATGACCCCAAACTTAAATGTTTGTTGACATGAAATAACTCTTTTCCAGATTTCTAATTATAAACATCTGAGTACGTTTGGTGGCATGACTTCGGTTTTCCTTTGTGACTGTGCCTCTGCTTTGCTGCTGTTCGGTCTTGGCTGGCTGTGGGGGAGCACGACACCATGAGTCAAAGCAGTCAAACCCTCAGTATCTCTTCCCTTTCATGGCCTCTGCTCTGTCACTCAAGCAGGGGCTCTGCAGGGTTGCACCCCACATTTGAAGCTCTGAGCACTCTCCTCAAAGGTAAATGGGGAACCTGGTGTGTTTGAGGGTAAAACACTTCTCCAGGTACATCTGCTCTGCCCTGACTTACCTGTCAGCTTTCTTCTGCTGGCTATTTATCTCTTCTTAGTGATACCGTGTTTTAATCAGAAATGAGCTTGTGAAAATCTTTGCGCCCAAATTAGAAGAATGTCACAGCTGGATGAGGGAGAGGGAGCCATGCCCCCAGACGGATGACATAAATAGCAAAGGGCGTGAATGGCACCAGAATGTGGGAATCTCTGAGAATCAGAAACCAGATGTGTTGTCCGCATAGCACAATGTGGAAGGAAGACCTGGGAATTGGAAGTTTCGCATGATTTGGGGTATGAAATCAGGTAATTTAGACCCTGGAGTAAATAACTGAGACTCTATAAGTAGGTTTGGAACCAGAAAGATATTTGTGTTTGAACCCAAGGTCCATCATTTAACTCCATTTATAAGTCAGGGAACCTCCCTGAGTCTCAGTGTCCTCATTCATAAAACAGACATGAGAATAAATGGAAACTGACCTTTGAGCGCCTGCTATGTACTCCCATCAGTGCTAGGGACATTAGAGGAATTGTTTCATTTAAAATTTTACAGTTATACCAAGGCTGGTATAATTGGCCCCATTTTACAGATGAGGAAATCGAGGCACCAGCAAGTCAAATAATTTTCCCAGCATCACTCAGCTAGTAAGTGATGAAGCCAGACTTCAAGTCTGGGTCACGCTGACTCCAGAACCTGTGCCAGCCTGTCGTAGCTTACTTCTCACAGTGCTGGTCTTTCTTGGGTCCATCCAGAAGCTTATCCTGAGGTAGATTGCAAGTCGTTTATTTGGGAAGCACCGGAAAGAGCAGCGGTGGAGTCAGGAAATGAGATAAGGAAAGGAAGGCAGACAAGAAGTATGTTATCAGTCCGGCTATTCCAGTGGACTAGTAGAGCTCCATCCCAGTGGGGAAACTCAGAAACCAACACAGTGCATACATGCCCCATAGTGCAGCAGAGCACAGTGATCTCATCCGAGGGGTGAGGGAGCTGGGGTGTTTATACACCAGCTCCCAAGAGTCACCAATCGAGGGCTGCTTCTGAGAGGTGGAGTGATAATCCCTAGGTGCCTCCTTTGTAGCCTGTGTTTGGCAAACTAGGACTGCCAGACCCAGAAAGCCCTTGGCAGAGAAATGCAGGTGTGATGGTTGGGAGCAGGACAGTGTGTCTGAAAGCAGTAAGGAGAAGGGAGTGTGGAAAGAGCACTGACAACCCCTGCTGCAGTGGATGTTAGAACCAGAGACAATATGTACAGAGGCAGGCCTAGGGCCACCATTTACGGAGGGTATACTATGGTTGTGCAAATAATTATCAGTGAGAGGACTTTTGAGGCTTAGTCTGGGTCTTGTGAATCCTTACTTGACCTAGAATTGTTCCTAGGCACCTGTAGGAAGGCCTAAGGGAGGTCAGCCTGCATGTGTTGATCATGAACTTGGAATAAATGCCAGGCCTGGCCATCCGCCCACTATAGGCTGTATCCTTGGTGGCTCCATCCATCTGAGGTCCGTCGAGATATCTACTACCCCTGGGCCTGGGTCCAGAGGGAGGATCTGGAGTGGTTGCTTCCCCACAGAGCCAGACACCTCCTCCTCCATTTGGAAACCCAAAGTTTACCCACCCTGTGTGCTCTGAGGAAAGGAGTTTGAAAAAGGATTGTGAGCCAAAAGCAGGAAAGGATAAATGTAGCTTGGGTGCCATGAATAGCAAGGACTTCTGTTTTTCTTAGGATGATAACAGCTTGTCTCCCTGCCACCTCTTAAGGTTCCTTTTTTCCAGCAGAAAGTAATTACTGAGCGCTACAGCAGTTATAGCTTTGGGTTGTCCCACTTCCATCCTTCCCCCAGGCTATTAGGGGAGCCCCCCATTTTGTGTGGTCTTGATGGGGCAGTGCCCGTCTCTCCCTCTGAACCAGAAGACCAGATTATCCCTCTCTCCATAGGATGCAATCCAGGAAGATGGCAGAGACTACTTTTTGTCCCTTAACCCTTCTTCCTGTTGGTCATAACCCATGCGTTTTCTCTGGGCATGTGGCTGCTGCTGTAAGAGACTACATTTCCTTGTGTTTGGTGTGGCCACGTGACCAAGTTCGGCCTAATCCACCTCAAGGCATGGGAGAGGAAGTGGTATGTGCAGGTTCTAGCTGTTCCCATTGAGAGAAAACACCTACTTTTTCTTCCCTCCTTGCCTTGAACTCTGGAACAAGGAAGTGGTGATGAGCCACTGTCAACCCTGGGGGTGAAGGCAATAATCCAGTCATTGGTTTCCAACCTAGGGACTTCCCCAGGTGAAATCTGAAACTGATGCCCTTAAATGGAGGGCGAGAGGAGATTGAAGAAAGAGGCAGACCCCTGCATCCTCTGAAGGCTGAGCCCTTGAAATGGCTCCTACTGAGGGAAGGCTGGGCAGAACATAAATTCCAAGGATGGCCAGTGGGGGGATGAAGGGTGGTTAAGGAGCCACTGATTGCCTGGGTCCAACTTATGTATCAACCAGCAGTCACATCCTCTGCATGACTTCCAGAGCATGAAGGTGAAAGAGGTCTGGGTCCTTCTATCTCTGTGGGGAACAGAGCTGTACTACCAGCCCCTGCCCCCTGTCAGACCTGCCATCTACTTGAACTTGGACTTGAAGCAGAACTTATCTAAATGACTCTTACTTGGTCTTTGTTAAAACCAAGAACCTATATTTTAACTGATATAAAGGCTTGATACATGACTTAGCCTCAGCCAATGGCAGTTACACAAAAAATCATGGGAGTTGGTGCCAGGAAGACCTGGGTTTAATCCTAGCTCTGCCATTTACTAACTGGACAGTGTCAAATAAGACATTAATCTAAACATCTGCTGAGACTGTGGCATGCATTACCGTATTTAATACTCCGAAGCCAGTCTCTGGGGGCAAAATGCCCAGCACAATGCTTGGCACATGGTCAACAATCAATGAAAGATGGCTGTTGATGTTATTCATATTGTTATTAATTATTCACAGTGCTGAGTTGTTGCTGGCCACTCAGGCAGTAAGGTGGTATTAGTAACCTTATACCTTATGGCTCTGAGGTCTAGAATTAATTTTGCAAATTTCTAGCGGGTTTGGGTGATCCATGGTAAATTAGCAGGTCAGCAGAAACCATATGTTCCCTCAGAGCTCTGTGGGGAGCAGGCATTGGCTTTCCTCAGGTAAAGGATATCGTCCAATTAGTGGAGCAGAGGATATGTCTAATGATGACGTGGACAGACCTCCTGGGGTATTTTGATCCCTCACAACCCCAGGTAGGTATGTGAGGGTGGCAAGTACCAGGGTGGGGGTGGGGGTACCTGCTAGTCAGGGGAGAACTAAGTATCTTCATTGCCAGCCCTGTTCCCTGGCTGACCCGGGAAGCCTCATCTTTAGTGTCAGGACAACTGCTAGCGGTTTACCTGTTAGCCGCTTCCTCCACTTTTAGTAACAGACCCCCAATTTTATTTGAGGTGAGGTAGTGTGCTTTGCTGAAAGACTACATTTCCCTTCCTCTCACACTATTAAATATGGCAGTGGGACCAAGTGCTGGCCAGTGAAGTGTGAGCAAATGTTTTGTGGAGCTTCTGGGAAGCGTCCCAGTTCTTAGCTGACTCAGGTGTCTCCGCATGCTCATTTTGCCTTTCCATCTTCCTCCTTCTGCTTCCTAGAACACTGGTTTGGTGGCCGGAGCTTCAACAACTATTTTGTGACTTTGAGAGAGAAACCATGAGCTCAGGATGGCAGAGTAGAACGTAGAGGGATGAGTTTTCTGCTGGAAATGGCTCCTGCACATGAATATCTGAGTGCCACTCAAAGCTCCTCCCCCACTATCACCCCTCCCCACCATTTTGGCTTTATGTGTACTTATTGGCCTTCCCCTGATTTTACATTAAACATTTCAGTAGCCTTGAAGGGTCAAAGCGTCATGCCACAGGACTACAAAGCTACTTCTCTCATCTCCTTTTGGGGCTGGGTTAATTTCTTCATCCTTCTTGCAAATGCCTGGAGTCCAGCTTCCCAACAGAATAATCACTGATACCATCATTCTGTCCATTGTACCGACTCAGGACTGAACTTTTTGATGCTTAACCATTCTCTAACTTTTTCATTTGTTATTTTACAGTCTTTGCTTGTGGTCAGCATTCTTTGTTTGTTTTTTCTCCAAATACAATAACACTCCTCGTCTGCTGCTTTTCTGAATATGTGGATGGATTCCTGAGGATTGTTCTTGCAGCGGAAAGATGTTGGAAAAGGCCTTAGAAAAATAACCTGGGGAGTAACCTGAGGTTTGAGGCCTCTTGGTCATCTCTGTTGAATCAGTAAGCTTGACACTCTGCTGGTTATTTACCTCTTGATTCTCATCTCCAGGCCCATCTTCTTCTCCTCTGAACTGTGATATAGGGTAGAAGTCTACAGGTTACATTTGTCACGTTCCCTTTTAGCTGGCTTCTGATTAGGCTCTGTCAGGGGAAGGTGGTGGTTGCTGGAGACGGGGATGCAGGAGGACAGGGAAGGGATTTATTTCTGCTTCCAGCTCAAGTGTGCAACTCTGCAAAGGCAGCAGATATCAGTGAGGCTTCAGCCGGGAAATGTGTGCTTGAGTGGAAAGACCAACCCCAGTCCCATATTTACAAACGCCTCTTGCAATCCAAAGCATCTAAGTCAGCAAGCGGCTTAGAATGATAAGGGAGGTAACTAAAGCGCCCCAAACATGTGCAAACTTCACAACCTGCTACAGGGTTCTTTCATTCATTTATTCATTCAGGAAACATTTATTGCATGTCTATAGCAACTGTGTGAGTGTCCATGGGGATCATAAAAGAGGTGATTGAAAGAATATAATCTGGAGAGGAAGTGTTACTTTGGATTAACTCTGAAGGAAAGTTTGTTTTTGGAGTCTTTCAGCTGAGCCAGAAGGTCAAGAAGGAGCCAGCCATGTGAACATTTAGGGGGAGAGCATTCCTAGGCAGAGGGTATGGCTAGAGCACAGGTCAGGGAAGTAAGAACATGCCTGGAAGGTTTTAGGAATAGAGAATGGGCCAGTGTGACTGGAATGAAGTGAGCAGGGGAGAGAGATTAAATCATGGAGGGCCTTGTAGACTGCTGTGGAGGGTTTGTATTTTATTCTGAGTACCATGGGAAGCCAATGGATTATTCTAAGCAGAGAGGTGACATGATCTGACTCACAATTTTTTAAAAAGTTGCATGAGAGGGGCGCCTGGGTGGCTCAGTTGGTTGAGCGACTGCCTTCGGCTCAGGTCATGATCCTGGAGTCCCGGGATCGAGTCCCGCATCGGGCTCCCTGCTCGGCAAGGAGCCTGCTTCTCCCTCTGACCCTCTCCCCTCTCATGTACTCTCTCTCTCTCATTCTCGCTCTCTCAAATAAATACATCTTAAAATATATATATGTATATATATAAAGTTGCATGAGATATTTACTAGGTGAGAACATCAGTAAAAGCAGCATGTTAGCTAGAAGGGTGTAACCATGCTTCAGGCCAAGTGCTGATTGGGGCTTGAACTAGGAAGAAGATTCTTGAGGCAAGCCCATTAAGAGAGATACAAAGGGAGGGCATAAGGGCAGGGCTTTGGGGGCCAAGGAAACCAACCCAAGGACTGACAGAAGAGGCTGCCAGGAAGTTTATCTGCCAGGAAGTTCACTGTGTCACCAAGCCCACTCACGGTCTCCGAGGCAGAAATCCAAGTGCCTTCCCCCTTAGCTTTAAGGCCTGGCCAGACCCCAAGAGTGGGTGAGCATTCATTGTGGGGTGGGAGGGGGTGCTCCACCCCTCACACTGCCCTGAGAGGATCCAGTCACGGTGTTTAAATAAGCGCTCACTCCAGACAGAACTAGGGGTCTCGTCCTGGCAATATCTAGAACAAAGTGGAAAAAGTGAGAGTACTAGGAGCCTGAACAAGCCCCATTACAGTCCAAGTAAGACCAGGAGGGAGAGTAAGCCTTTCTAATATTGCTTTTCCTGACTTGAATTCTTCTCTTTCCTCATTATTGCTGTTTGCCTGTCTTAGCATGAGCTTCCCCGACCGTAGAGCTGAAGACAAGTGTGCCTGTGGTCGATCTGCGGAAGAGGTCTCAAGGCGTCTGAGAGGAGCTTATGGAAATAGGGAAGAAGGATGCAGACCATCACGCGGGGCGACCAGATCTCTATCCCCCTGGGGATGCTTTGAGATGCCATATAAAATGCACCTTAGAATTTTCTACCTGTGGGGAGAAAAAAGGGAAGTGTTTGTCCACGGGCAGCTTCATGAGCGTCTTGCCCTCACACCTCTGGGCTTTCCCTTGCCTCACCGCGGAGTGGCTCCTGGCAACCCTCCTGTGCCCAGCCCCGAGGTAGAGAGCCCAAAGCTCTTTCCCTGTAGGCTTTTGCATTAAATACTGTTTAAAAATGCTGGGTTTGGATTCTAGAAATGTCAGAGAAGCTAGCCAGAGAGAAAAAGCGTTGAAGTAAAGAAAATATAAAATGGCTGCCAAAAGCCAGCAAGATTCCTGAGGCAGGAGGAGGGATAGAGAGTTGCCTGTGGGAAGAAATAAGAGGTAACTGTTTCTCAGCAGAGGGTTTCCTAATTGTTAGGCAGTGCCCCCAACCTCTCCCTCTCCCCCACCCAAGCACACACATTGCACTAGCCACATGGAAAGACTCTAAGATCCCCAAATATGCTAGACGATCTTGACTGAGGTCCCTTCCACACCCCTACCCCCGTCTCCTCCCAACCGTGCACACCTACACACTTGGCTTGGTTGATTCACCCTCATCACTGAAGACCCACATCCCTCTCTGTCTCATGGCTTTCCTTAATTTCCCAAATTTGGCAATGTGTACTGTCTTCATTAGAGCTTTTGATTCTAAGAACCAGACCCCCACTCAAAGAGGTTTAAGTGAAAAACAAACAAATGGATGTAGGGTAGTGTTCCTCAGAATGTAATCCACAGACCACTGACATCAGGATCAGCGGGGTGTACCCATCCCTGCACCATGCCTGCCTGCTCTACCAGGAGCCTGACGGCCCAGCCCATGAACAAGCCACCCTCATGATTCTTTTGCACATTCACATTTAAGAATCCCATTTAAGGCTGTCCCAGTGCTCTGTGGAAAGAGTACATAGAGCCAGGACTCAGAAGAACCAGAACCATGTCAGATATCTGCCTAGGTGTGCAGGAGCTTGGTCTCTTGTTCCCCCACTGGTCTCTTAGGTTACCCTCCTTTGCTTACACACGGCTCCCTTGGTCCTAAACGCTGTGGCTCCCACAGCCAATGGGCTCAGCCTCCAAATCCCCATCCCAAACACCTGGATTGAGCCAGGTTGGGCCGGGGGTCTCCCTGCTCCAGCCAGCTGTGGCCCAGGGGATGGAAGGTAGATGGCACCTGATCTCATGTCACTGTCTCTGCCATGGCGGTGGGCCAGGTAGTTTTTTAAGAATGGTGGCCAAGAGAAATTGTCCTTTCTAGTGCAATGTCCTATGAGGCTTTGATTTTCTCCTGTCCTACCATTTACCATTTACCATATAATATTGTAATTGGCAGTAAACTTCTCAGCATCCACCATTAAGCTGGGAGAAATTTCGGGATGAGACCACCATCTTATACATCCTTATATTCCCAGAATTTATCAGAAGGCATATCATCAAGAAGGGATTCAATAAATAATGAATGACAATTGATCAGGTATGTCACTGCAAATATGTAGGACCATATGATTTCATAAATTTTTAAAAGTTTTAAGTCAATTTTATTAAAGCATCATTTACACACACTAAAACGCACACATCTTAAGTGGACAGTTTAATGAGTTTGACAAATGTATGCACCATTGTAACCATGTACCAATAAAGATATGGAACATTTTCATCACGCCAAAAGTCCCCTCTCACAAGGGGCCACTTTTTGTTTTTTTTAAGATTTTATTTATTTATTTGACAGAGAGAGAGACAGCGAGAGCAGGAACACAAGCAGGGGGAGTGGGAGAGGGAGAAGCAGGCTTCCCCCCGAGGAGGGAGCCTGATGTGGGGCTCGATCCCAGGACCCTGGGATCACGACCTGAGCCAAAGGCAGACGTTTAACGACTGAGCCACCCAGGCGCCCAAGGGGCCACTTTTTAATTCTTCTAAATTTGCCTGGGAAAGGAGTCATCCACACTCAGACCCTGGTGGTGCTTCTGCAAGACACATGGAGAACAGAAGCAGCAGCACCTCCTGGGATCTTGTTAGAAATGCACATTCTTGGGCCCTACCCTGGCCCACAGAATCAGAAACTCTGGGTGGGGCCCAGAAATCTGTTTTTCATGGACCCTCCAGGTGATGTTGATGAATGCTTCAGTAGGAAAACCATTGTACTAAGTCATCTGGGGTTTCTTAAAAATAGATAGCTGGGGGGATCCAGATACATGATAGCAGCCCCTGAGGGGCTGCACTGGGATCAAAGGAGGCCCCAACGTGGCCTGAGCCCATAAAGTGGTGCCCATCAATGTGTGGAGCCTGTCTGCGGATGGATTTGGAAGCAGATGGTCAGAGTCTGGAGGACTGGCTCTTTTTGCAGCATGGCTCTGGAAGATCCCAGTGTCGCTGCAAATGTATAGGAACACACGACCCCCAGTAATGACTCGGGGCCTTTGATAGCTTTGGACCTCCTTATGCAATGAGGCCTTTGAAATGACATTATCTTATGATGAGATTTGATCGTTGGGCAGTTTTTCTCCTCTTTGGAAGGATTCAGGTCAAATCTCTGATCCTATTGCTACTTTCATTTAAAAATTTTATTTCCTCTGTTCAACTCGTCCTTTGCCTTTATGATGTTCATTTTAAAAATTTATGTGCATGACTTTGTACTCTTTGTCCACAAGGTTGTGAACAAATCAATCTAATAGTAGCTGGGCCAGTTGTGATAGAGGGAAGGTAGAATGAAGAGAGTGTGTTGTGTGTACTGTATGCTACTTGAAAAAACAGATAATGCACCTAGGAATTGTAGCTTCAGGAACGATGCTGTCTGATGTACAGACTAGGTTGCTGAAGAGATTTTTGAGGGAGAGGAGGAATGAATGGAAGTATGTAAGTTTTCAGGGAGAAATACAGGCAGGAGTGAGTGCCTGGGTGGCTTGGTTGGTTAAGCATCCAACTTGATTTCAGCTCAGGTCACGATCTCGGGGTCATGAGGCTGATCGAGCCCCGGGTGGGTCTTTGCAATAGAGCCTGCTTGAGATTCTCTCTCTGCCCTTCCCTGCTCATGCTCTCTCTCTCTCTCAACAACAACAAAAAAGAAATATGGGCAGAACAAACAGATGTTAGGAAAGGTTATTCAAAACTTGAAAATAAGCAGAAAGATTACTATTTGTCTTTTCAACGTGATACTAGAGCCCTGTTGAGTCAAGCCCACGCAGGGGTCATCCAGTTCTCTAAGGGAAGGAACTTTGACTCATGATGCACTATTGATGAGAGCCCAGATTCTGTAAAGTTAAATGCTAACTTGCAGGAAACTGATAATGATCCAAATGTGTTCCTTCTAAGAGAGATTATATCAATTTACTATTGGCTGCTAACAAATCACCGCAAATTTACTGCCATAACACAACACAAATTTATTATCTTATATTCTGGGGGTCAAGAGTCCTAAATGGGTTTCACTGGGCTAAGATCAAGATGTTGGCCAGGTAACATTTGTTTAGTGGTTCTGGGAAAGAATCCATGCCCTTGTTTTCCAGCTTCTAGAAGCTACCTACATTTGTTCGCTCTCAGCTCCTTTCTCCATCTTCAAAGCCAGCAGTTTACCATCTTCCAATCTCTCCCTGACTCTGATCCTCTTGCCTTCCTCTTTCTGTTATAAGGACCCCTGTTATTACACTGAGCCCACCTGGACAGTCCTGGATATTTCCTCCATTGCAGTATCCTTAACTCAAGCACATCGGCAAAGCTCTTTTTGCTATGAAAGGTAACATACTCCCAGGACCCAGGGATTAGGACATGGACATCTTTGAGGGCCATTATTCTGCTAACCACAGAGATGCAAGTGATTTTGTTCATGACAGAAGTTAACCCCAAAAGCTGCAGTTTAATTAAAGACTTGGAAAATTATACTTAACCACAATGACGGGGGTGTATCAATGGACACAAGAGCCAACCGAAAGAACTCCCAATGGCCAAAGCGGGAACAATTTGAGCAACAAAATAAATAAAATAGTATTTTATTATAACCCAAAGTGTAGAATATCCGTAAGGCAGTGGTACATCCAGCCTGGCTGCCTAAGATACCCTTGGCTGCTATCCTCTCAACAATAGCAATTTAGAATTCATCCACAGACAAAAGTGTCTTTGAGGGAGTTGTAGGAAATAGTACCATATACCAGATGACCTGGGAAAAAGTCTTGCACACCCATGTGCCAGGTCATAGACAGTCAGACCTCAGTCCTAGCTGTGGACCCTACAGCAACCTGTGAACAGGCTTCGGCTTCTCTTGGGTGTGTCCAGGAGCCCCTGGAAGACATTGTGTTAGACAGTCACCCACAGATAAGAGAGCCTTTGTGGAAGTCTGGGTTTCCAATGGAAAACTTCTAGGGCACCACTGCAGCAAAAATATGACACTCTGGAAAGGGTGAGAGGGACAGTTTGTCTTGACCTGCATCACCGTGCCCCAAGGTAGCATTGCTCAGTGCCAAGCAAGACCTTCTCAGCCTGTGATTTCTCCCTCTGTGGAAGTGAGCATCTGTCAGTGACCACCTGCTTCCCCAGCTGTGCGGCATGTTGCCAGAGGCCCATTCCTCTCTCACCTTCCTGTGTACTGAGTCACGAGCTGCATGACTGGAGGGTAGGAAGAAGATAGGAAAGCAGCAGATAGGACTGTTGGAGGGCATTAAAGGGATGTGGATCCTACTAGTTGTGTCACAGATTCCATCAAGAAACCCACCCACAAGCACTGGGGACACCTCACTTACAGATCCCCCCCACAACTGGCCCCCAGCACCCCCAGCACTCTGCATACCTAATCCTCACACACTCCCACTGTGGCCAGATTTCTGTGTGCACTCCTGACAGCGATGAGAGTGAGCTTTGACAGGTGGCTAATGAGCTGGTGCAGAAAGCTGGCCTCAATATGTGTGCCAGGAAGAGATCACAAATTTGAGCTTTAGCTCCGCCCTTGGGAAAGCAAAAGAGAGGGTGTCAGCAGGCAGCCTGGGAGCACTGCCAGATTGAGAGAAGGCATACAAGCTTAAGAATCCTGCCACAGGAGGGAGCAAGAAGTGTGGAAGAGGTGTATCCATAGAAGCCTCAGATCCCCTCGCAGGACTGATGGAAGGTATTCATCTTCCAAAGTCAGTTAGTAAAGCCTGGAGGAGGTGACTGATATATACAAATGTGAAGACAAAGGAAAAATGAGATAAGACTGAAATAAATAAAATAAAATAAAAAATGAAAGAGGACAACTGATACCACAAATATACGACGATTGTAAGAGACTAGTACAAACAAGTATATGCCAACAAATTTTGTAACCTAAAGGAAATGGATAAATTCCTAGAATCATGAAGAAATAGAAAATCTGAACAGACCAATAATGAATAAGGAGATTGAATTAGTAATCAAAAACCTCCCCACAAAGAGAAGCCCAGGACCCAATGGTGTCGCTGATAAATTCTTCCAAACATTTAAAGAGGAATTAATGCTAATCATTCTTAAACTCTTCCAAAACTCTTCTAAAAAATCAAGGAGGAGGGAACACTCCCAAACTCATTTTACAAGGCCAGCATTACCCTGATACCAAAGCCAAAGAAGGACAATACAAGAAAAGATAACTATAGGCCAATAGTCCTGGTGAATATAGATAAAAAAAAATTCTCAACAAAATATCAGCAAACTGAATTCAAGAGCACAATGAGAGGATCATGCACCATGATCAAGTGATATTTATCCCGGGCATGCAAGGATGGCTCAATATACACAAATCAATAAGTGTGATATACTAAATTAATAGAATAAAAGATAAAAATCATAAAATCATCTCAATATATGCAGCAAAAGCATTTGACAAAATACAGCATTCTTTCGGGGGCCTGGGTGGCTCAGTTGGTTAAGCGACTGCCTTTGGCTCAGGTCATGATCCTGGAGTCCCGGGATCGAGTCCCACATCAGGCTCCCTGCTCAGCAGGGAGTCTGCTTCTCCCTCTGACTCTCCTCTCTCTCATGCTCTCTGTCTCTCATTCTCTCTCTCTCAAATAAATAAATAAAATCTTTTACAGCATTCTTTCATGATAAAAAAACTCTGAATAAATTGGATATAGAAGAAACATACCTCAACATAATAAAAGCCATACAGGCCAGGCCCACAGCTAACATCGTACAGTGGTAAAAGGTTGAAAGCTTTTCCTCTAAAATCAGGAACAAGACAAGAGTGCCCCCTCTTACCACTTGTTCAACATAATACTTGAAGTTCTAGTTAGAGAGATCAGGCAAGAAAAAGAAATAAAAAGCATCCAGATCAGAAATAAAAAAATAAAATTGTCTTTGTTTGCTGATGATATGATCTTATATATAGAAAAATTTAAAGACTCCACCAAAGTTAACTGTTAAAACTAATTAAGTTTCATTAAAGTTGCAGAATATAAAATCAGCATAGAAAAATCAGTTCTATTTATACACATTAAGAATAAAATAGCGGGCGCCTGGGTGGCTCAGTTGGTTAAGCGACTTCCTTCGGCTCGGGTCATGATCCTGGGGTCCCGGGATCGAGTCCCGCATCGGGCTCCCTGCTCAGCGGGGAGTCTGCTTCTCCCTCTGACCCTCTTCCCTCTCGTGCTCTCTCTCATTCTTCTCTCTCTCAAATAAATAAATAAAATCTTTAAAAAAAAGAAAAAAAAAAGAATAAAATAGCTAAAAAAATAAAATAATCCCATTCACAATAGTATCAAAACCAATAAAATACTGTAGAATAAATTTAACCACGGTGTTGAAAGATCTGTCTGTAGAAAACTGTAAGACTTTGATTGAAACATTTAAAGGCATTAACAAATGGAAAGATATCCTATGTTCATAGATTGGAAGAATTAATATTGCTAAAATGTCCAAAATACCCAAAGCCATCTAGAGATTCAATGCAGTCTATTTCAAAATTCCAATGGCATTTTTCACAGAATTAGAAAAAATACCCTAAAACTCATATGGACAAAAACTAATGATGTAATATATGGTGATTAACATAACAATAAAAAAATTAAAAAAAAAACTCATATGGAACCAGAAAAGATGCAAATTGCCAAAGCAATCCTGGGAAAGAACAAAGCTGGAGATATCTCAATTCTTGATTTCAAATGATATTACAAAGCTGTAGTAATCAAAATAGTATGGTACTGTCATAACAACAGACAAACAGACCAAGGGAACAGAATCAAAAGCCCATAAATGAACCCCCACTTATATGGTCAAGAATTATTTGACAAGAAGCCAAGAATATCCAATGAAGAAAGGATAGTTTCTTTAATAAATGGTAAAACTAGATTATCACATGTGAAAAAATGAAATTGGATCCCTATTTTACACCACTCACAAAAATTAAAAAGAATTAGAAACTTAAGCATAAGACCTAAAACCGTAAAACTCCTAGAAGAAAGCATACAGAAAAAGCTGTTTGACATTGGTCTTCACAGTATTTTTTGGATATGGCATCAAAAGTACAAGTGATGAAAGCAAAAATAAACAACTGGGTCTACATCAAACAAAAAAGCCACTGCCCAGCCCAAGAAACAACAAAATGCAAAGGAAACATACAGGATGAGAGAAAATATTTGCAAATCTTATATTTGATAATGGTTTAATATCCAGAATATGTAAGGAACTCTTACAACTTAGCAAAACAAATGAAAAAACAAAAACAAAAAACAAAACAAAAATACCCATGCTGATCCAATTAAAAAACAGCAGAGGACCTGAACAGACATTTTCCCAGAGAAGACATACAGATGACCGTGAAAAGACATACAGACACATGAAAAGATGCCCAACATCACTAATCATCAGGGAAATGCAAATGAAAGCCACGAGACATTACCTTCCACTTATTTTAATGGCTATTATCAAAGAGACAAGATAAGGAGTTTTGATGAGGATGTGGAGAAAAGGGAATCCTTGTGCCTTGTTGGGTGTGAATGCAAGTTGGTACAGCTACTATGGAAAATGGAAGTTCCTCAGAAAATTAAAAATAGAGCTACCGTATGAACCAACAATCCCGCCTCTGGGTATAAATCCAAAAGAAATGAAATCAGGATCTTGAAGAGATAGTTGCACTCCTGTGTTCATTGCAGTGTTATTCACAGAAGCTAAGATATGGAAACAACCTAAGTATCCAACATCAGATGAATGGATAAAGAAGATGTGGTGTATAGATACAATGGAATATTTTTCAGCTGTGAGAAAGAAGAAAGTCCTGTCACTTCTGACAATAAGCATAGACCTTGAGGGCACTGTGCTGGATGAGATAAGTCAGACACAGAAATACAAAGTATGATATCACTTATAAAAAGCCAGAATTACAGAAGCAGAGAGTACAGTGGTGGTTGCCAGGGTCTGAGGGGTGATGGATATGGGGTGATGTTTGTCAAAGGGTAGAAATTTCCAATTATAAGATGGTCAAAGGGTGCAAACTTCCAATTATGAGATAAACAAGTTCTCAGGTTATAATGTACAGTATGATGATTATAGTTAGCAATACTGTATTATATACATGAAAGTTGCTAAGAGAGTAAATCTTAGATTTTTATTTATTTATTTTTAATAATTTTATTTATTTATTTGTCAGAGAGAGAGAGTGAGAGCGAGAGAGAGAGAGAGAGAGCACAAGCAGGTGGAGCTGAAGGCAGAGGGAGAAGCAGGCTCCCCGCTGAGCAAGGAGCCTGATGCGGGACTGGATCCCAGGACCCTGGGATCATGACCCAAGACAAAGGCAGATGCTTAACCGACTGAGCGACCCAGGCATCCCTAATCTTAGATTTTTAACCACAGAAAAAGAAATAGTAATTACATGAAGTGATGGAGATGTTAATAACACAATTGTGGTTATTATTTCACAATATATAAATGTATCAAATCATTATATTATATACTTTCAACTTACACAATATTACATGTGTCTCAATAAGGGTGGAAAAAACATCCATGAGTCCATACTGATAGCAATAAATGACTAAATAAATAAATGGGTCAGAATAGACAAATATCCCTTACAAAGGAATTACAAATAACTCATGTAGATACTCTAACCTCAAGGAGGAGGAGCATAACTTCTCAGTGCTTAAAGTGTAGTGACTTCCTTCCTAAGAGTACAATATGGAAAGGGGATGAAGAGAGTAATATGGCAACACTACCACAGCTAGGTGATCAAGTTCAACATCAACAGTTTTTTGTGTTGTTTTTTTTTATAGTATGTACCCTTGGTGTGAGGTGATGGTAATGGCACTTTATGTCTGTGGTCTTCCTTCCAGAACACATAACCCTAATCTAATCATGAGAAAACCATGAGACAAACCCCAAGTGAGGGACATTCTACAAAATGCCTGACCAATTGTCCTCAAAACTGTCAAGGTCATCAAAAAGAAGGAAAGTCAGAGAAATTTCAAAGAGGAGCCTCAGGAGACATGAAAACAAAATGGAAAGCTGGATGGGAAACTAGAAGAGAAACAGTATTGAGTTTCCTCAAAAATTTAAAAATAGAATTACCATATGATCCAGTAATTCCACTATTGAGTATGTACCCAAAGAATGCAAAAACACTAATTCAGAAAGCTATGTGCATCCCTATGTATATTGTAGCATTTTTTACAATAGCCAAATTATGGAAGCAGACTCAGTATCCATCAATAGATGAATGGATAAAGAAGATGTGGTGTGGTATATATACAATGGAATATTAATCAGTTGTAAGAAAGAATGAAATCTTGCCATTTGTAACAACATGGGTGGATCTAGAGAGTATAATGTTAAGTGAAATAAGTCAGTCAGAGAAAGAAAAATGTCACATGATTTTACTCATATGTGGAATTTAAGAAACAAAACAAATGAACAAAGAAAAAAAGACGTCACAAAAACAGAGAACGAACTGATGATTACTAGAAGGAAGGTGGGTAAAAGGATGGTGAAATAGGTGAAGAAGATTAAGAGTACACTTGTCATGAGCAAGGAGTAGTGTATAGAATTGTTGAATCACTATATTGTACACCTGCAAGTAACATAACAGAGTACATTAACTATACTGGAATTAAAATTATAATTATTAAAGTTCTTAATTTTGATGAAATCCATTGTCTCCATTTTTTCTTTGGTTGCTGGGCTTAAATGTCATATCTAAGCAACCACGGCTCAATTCAAGGTCATAAATATATACCACCAAGTTTCATAATTTTATTTTATTTTATTTTTTTAAAGATTTTATTTATTTATTTGAGACAGAGAGAATGAGAGATAGAGAGCACGAGAGGGAAGAGGGTCAGAGGGAGAAGCAGACTCCCCGCTGAGCAGGGAGCCCGATGTGGGACTCGATCCCGGGACTCCAGGATCATGACCTGAGCCGAAGGCAGTAGCCCAACCAACTGAGCCACCCAGGTGCCCCCCAAGTTTCATAATTTTAGCTTTTACCTTTAGATCTTTGATCCATTTTGAGTTAATTTTTGTATATAGCATGAGATAATGGTACAAATTAACTTTTTGGCATGCTAATATCCAATTTTCTTGGAGTCATTTGTGGAAAAGACTATTCTTTCACCATGGGAGATCGCTTGTCAAAGATCAATTGACTATAGATACATGGGTTTATTTGAATTCCATGATCTACATGTGTATCCTCATGCCAGTACCACATAGTTTTTGATTACTGTAACTTGGTAATAAGCTTTGAAATTGGGAAGTGTGAGCCCTTCACATATGTTCTTTTTCAAGATTGTTTTGAATATCCTGTGACTCTTGCCTTTCAATACCAATGTTAAGATCAGCTTTAGTTTCTGTAAACAGGGAAGCTGGGATTCTGGTAGGGATTGTACTGAATCTGTAGATAAGTTTAGTGAGTATTGCCATCTTAACAATATTGCCTCCCAATGCATGGACATGGGATGCCATTCCATTTATATAGGTCTTCTTTAATTGTTTTCAACAATGCTTTGTAGTTTTCAGAGTAAAAATCTTGAACCATGTTTGCTGAATTCATTCCTTAAATGTTTTATTCTTTTTGATGCTGTTATAAATGAAATTTTCTTAATTCAGGTTTTGGATTATTTGTTGTTAATGTATAGAAACATACCTGGTTTTTATATGTTGATCTTCTTGTAGCCTGCAATCTCCCTAAAGTTTATTTATTAGCTCTAATAGGTGTTTTTTTTTTTTAATTCCTAAGGATTTGTACAAGATCATGTACAAGATCATGTCATCTACAAATAGAGGTAGTTTTACATTTTCCTTTTCAGTCTGGTTGCTTTTTTGGTTTTACTTAGTTTCCTTGCTTGGTGGAACCTCCAACACAACATTGAGTAGAAGGGATCAGAGCAGACATTCTTGTCTTGTTTCTAATCTTACTGGGGATTGCTTACTTTTTTTTGTCCATAGTATCTGGCAGAATACTTCTTAGTCTATTTGGGGCCATGCATATTTTGAAGGATCTGATCAAAGTTATGGTGCCAGTTCCAAGAAAACCACAAACATGAATAAGTATATCATATTTCACCTACAATTTAAGAAGCTTCATAGCCTTAGCACAGTGCCAAGAGTATAGTGGAAATTTATAAAAATGCGTCATATAACTGAATCCATGTGACATTTTAATAATAATGAGGCAAATGTACCACCTTTATACTTTTACAATATTTTGATATTCTTAATCCCTCTTGATCCTCACTGTAACTCTGTGGTTTTGGTTTCTGCGACATTGGTAATCCCATTTATAAGAGATTAAACATAGACCCTGAGTAATTAGTCAGCAAGCTAGTGATGGAACTAAGACCACCAGCACTCTGTTTTTATAGAACCTATATAATGTATACTCATCCTCTTTTGCCTCTTTCTTTCTAGCAGCTTCTCTTTGAGATGATATTTAGATCGGGAAGAAGTATAAAATAATTATAGCTAATAATTTTAGAGTGCTTTTATGTATTTGCAATTATTATGTTTATTATTATCCTCATTCTTACAAATAGTTGGAGAGTTGAGATCCCACAACCCCCGTATTTCCCTGAATTGTACTTATTATACTGAAAAATAAATTGAAGCTCCAAGAGTCACTTGCCTAAGGTTACACAGCTAATAAGACTTGGAGTCAAGATTCAAACTCTAGCTGCCCGATTCAAGAGCTGCTAAGCCTGAAGCCTGTTCTAGTATTTCTGCCATGTATTTAATTTTTAAATACTATGGGCTTTGGAATCCAAAAAATTTGGGTTCATACCCTAGCTCTGTTACTTCTGAGCTGTTGTGTGAGCTTGGGCAGTCTACACACGTATGATTGTCTTCATTTTCCTCATCCGTAGAACGAAGATAGCAGTTACCTCAGAGGACTGTAGTGAGGAGGATAAAATGTGATCATGAATGTCAAGTTCACAGCATGTGCTTAGTGTACAGTTAAGGGCAGTCCTTTCCTACGATGGACACATCCCACTGTTCCTAGGAATAGATATACTCCTTAGCGTAGTGAGAGCCGTTTTGTGATTGGATCCTCTGCAGTGATATCTATCGGCCCGGCCCATCTCACTCAACTCTTGCCATGTTGAACTGTACGTTCTTGCTTCCAGACATTTGCCTGGGATGCCTTTACCTGGCAAATCCTGCTTTTCTCTCATGCCATAGTCGAGACAGCACTTCTTCCAAAAAACATTCCTTGACTATTCCCGTTTCCCATGTCTGGGATGAGTGAAACTTTTGTTTGATTTCCACTGTCCTTGCACTTTGCTGAATTACACTGAATTGTAATGATCTGTCTCCACAATAGAGTGTACGCCCCACAAGACTGTGTCATGTTCCCTTTTGTATCCCTGGTGCCTGGCACCACGGCTAACTTAGCGTGGGCACACAATGACTAAATATGGAATGAATGAAGAAAGTGTCACTATGCCCCACTATCTGTCAAGTTCATAGCATGCTGTTTAGTGTACAGTTAAGGGCAGTCCTTGTATCTGTTCTCCGTTTTGTCCTTTTTTTTTTTAAATTCAGCCATTAAAACTTTAATTTTACACACATCTCCCCCCCACACATACACATATACTCCACCCCCACATGACTACAAATAAAATAGGGGAAGTCTGAAAGATATTGGTCAATAAATAATTGGGTAAAATTAACGTCAGTATTCTGGTTGTGATATTATACTATGATTTGCTCCCCTCATTTTATAGCTTGAAAATTGTGGTAAAAAACACATAACATAAAATTTACCATCTTAAACACTATTAAGGGATTCTGATTTCTCTACATCCTCACCAACACTTATATTTTTCTGTTTGTTTTTATAGTAGCCATTCTAATGGGTATGAAGTGACACTTCATTGTGGTTTTTATTTGCATTACTCTGACGATTAATGATGTTAAATATCTTTTCACGTTTGTTGGCCTTTGGTGTATTGTCTTTGGAGAAATGTCTGTTCAAGTCCTTTGCCTATTTTTAAATGGTTATTTGATTTTTTTTTTGGTCATTGAGTTGTGGGAATTCTTTGCATGTTCTAGATATTAACCACTCCTAAGATAAATGATTTATAAACATTTTTTCCCATTCCATAGGTTCCCTTTTCACTCTGTTGTGTCTAGTTTTTAAGTTTTAAGTAGTCCCATTTGCCTATTTTTTCTTTTGTTGCCTGTGGTTTTGGTGTCATATTCAAGAAATCATTGTCAAGTCCAGTGTCATGAAGTTTTTCCCATATGCTTTTATAAAGGGGTATTATAGTTTAGGGTCTTGTATTTTGGTATTAATCCATTTTGAGTTTTTTTCCTTCTTTCTTTCTTTCTTTCTTTTTTTTTGTATATGATGTAAGATGATCCAATTTCATTCTTTTTCATGTGGATATCCAGTTTTCCCAGCACTACTTTTTGACAAGATTGTCCTTTCCCTATTGAGTGGTTTTGTCACCCTTGTTAAAGATTATTTGACCATTTATGCAAAGATTATTTCTGAGCTCTCTATTCTTCTATGTCTATCTTTATTCCAGTACCATAGTATTTTGATTACTGTAGCTTTATAATATGTCTTGAAATCAGGAAGGATCATTTTCCAACTGTGTTCTTATTTTTCAAAATTGTTTTGGCTGTTTGGGGTCCCTTCAGATTTTACAGGACTTTTAGGATGGGGTTTTTTATTTATTCAAAAAATTTTGTTGGGATTTTGATATGGAGTGTACTGAATCTGTAAATTGCCTTGGGTAGTATTGACATCTTAACAATATTAAGTCTCCCGATCCAGGAACACAGAATGTCTTTCCATTAATTTGTTTTCTTAATTTCTTCTAGCAGTGTTTTATAGTTTGGTGGGGTTTTTTTTGTTTTTGTTTTTTTTAGAGAAAGGGAGAGCATGAGAGAGCATGAGTAAGGGAGAGGGGCAGAGGGAGAGGGAGAGAGAGAATCTTAAGCAGGCTCCATGCCCAGCACAGAGACTGACGCGGGGCTCAATCTCACGACCCTGAGATCATGACCTGTGCTGAAATTGAGAGTTGGATGCTTAACCAGCTGAGCCACCTAGGTGCCCCTATTTTATAGTTTTTAATGTATAAGTCGTTCACCTCTTGCTTAAGTTTATTCTAAGTGTTTTTTATGCTATCGTAAGTATAATTGTTTTCTTAATTTCTTTTCTTGGATTATTCATTGTTAGTGTATAGAAATGCAAGTGCCGGCACCTGGGCAGCTCAGCCAGTTAAGTGTCTGCCTTTGGCTCAGGTCATGATACCAGAGTCCTGGGATTGAGCCCGTGTCAGGCTCCCTGCTCAGCAAGGAATCTGCTTCTCTCTCTCCCTCTGCCCCTCCCTGCTTGTTCTCTCTCTCTCTCTAAAATAAATAAATAAATACAATCTTAATAAGAAAAAAAAAAGAAATGCCAATGATTCCTGTGTGTTTATTTTTTGTATCCTACAAGCTTACTAAATTTATTTATTAGTTTTAATAGTTTGGAGTGTGTGTGTGTGTGTGTGTGTGTGTGTGTGTGTAATCTTTAGGGTTTCCTATATACAAGATAATTTCATTTGTGAACAAAGATAATTTTACTTCATCCTTCCCAATTCAGATGCCTTTTATTTCTTTTTCCTCACTAATTTCTTTGACTAGCACTTCCAGTACTATGTTAACTAGAAGTGGCAAGAATGAGTAGCCTTTTGTTTTGTTCTTGATCTTAGAGGAAATGTTTTGTCTTTTATCATTGAGTATGTTAACTGTGGGCTTTTTGTATATGGTTTTATTATGTTGACATAATTTCCTTCTGTTTTTGAGTGTTTTATCCTGGAGTGTTGAATTTTCCAATGATTTTTTTTGCATTGATTGAAATGATCAAGTAGTTTTTGTCCTTCACTATGTTAATGTGATGTATTATATTGATTGATTTTTGTATGTTGAACAGTCCTTGCATTCCAGAAATAAATTCTACTTGTTCATGGTGGGGTAATCCCTTTAATGTGCTATTGAATTTGGTTGGCTAGTATTTTTTTGAGATTTTTGCATCAGTATTCATTAGGGATATTGGCCCATGGTTTTCTTTTCCTGTAACATATTTACCTGTCTTTCGTGTTAGGCTGATGGTGGCCTCACTCAATGAGTTTGGAGGTGTTCCCACGTCTTCAGTTTTTCCAAAGAGTTTGGGAGAGGATTGGTGTTAATTGTTACTTAAATGTTTGGCAGAATTCTTTACAGTGAAGCCATCTGGTCCTGGGCTCTTTGTTGGGAGAATTTTGATTACTGATTCAATCTCCTTACTAATTATTGGTCTGTTCAGATTTTCTATTTCTTTATGATTCAGTCTTGGTAGTTTGTGTATTTCCAGGAATTCATCTCTTTCTTCTAGGTCATCCAGTGTGTTGGCACATAATTGTTCATAGTAGTCTCATAATTCTATTTCTGTGGCATTGGTTGTAATGTCTCCTCTTCCATCTCTGATTTTAGCTGAGTCTTACTCCTTTTCTTTTTTAGTGTAGCTAAATTTTGTTGATCTTTCATAAAACCAGCTGTTAGTTTCATTAATTTTTTCTTTTGTTTTTCTATTTCAGTTATCTCTGCTCTAATCTTTTTTTCTCTTCTTTCCATTAATTTTGGGTTTCATTTGTTCTTTTTCTATTCCTTGAGGTATAAAGTTAGGTGGTTTCTTTGAGATCTTTCTTCTTTTTTAAATATGTCTTTACAAATGCAAACTCTCCTCTTAGCACTGCCTTTAATGCTTCCCGTAAGTTTTGGCATATTGCATTTTTGTTTTCATATGTCTCAAGGTATTTTCTTAATTTCCCTTTTGATTTCTTCTTTGAACCATTGCTTGTTTACCTTTTGCCCTTTTCATAATAGAACCTTCCTCCAAGTTTTATCTGGGCATATGGGTTCCCAACTGGAAACTACTTTCCTCAGCCCACTTTGCAGGCAGCTGTGTCCATTCCTTCAAATTTGGACTGATAAGATGCTCTCTTCTCTCCTTCCCCCATTCTCGTTGGTGAGAATTGGGAAAATTGCAACATCTATAGCGGCCATGTTGAAAGCCATTGTGAAAGATGGCAGAACCAGCCCACCCTCATGGATCCCAGTGTGGTCCAACAGATCAGCACTACTTACCTGCCTTAGACTACCTGCTTCTGTTTGGACCATTATGTAAAAGAGAAATACATGTTTATCTCAATTAAACCATTATATTTTGTGGTCTTCTGTGATAACAGCCTAGCCTGTACCATACTGGTACTTTAACTTTACCAAAAGTGTTATGATAACCTGAGGAATTATGCAGAGTTGGCTTTGTTCTTTGTTGGCCTTTCTTAGTAAGACATTAAAACTAAGTGAGTAAATAAATTCTTATGAAAAATTAAATGGGGCCCTGACCTTCCCAGGATATTTCTTCTTGACTCCAGCACCATACTGTCCCTCACAGTGGTGAGCAGGAATGGATATTTTTATTTTTGTCTCTTTATCCAGTCCTTGCCCACTTCTGCACCTTCTTCTTGCCTTTTCTCTCTCTGTCTCTCTGCTTTCTCTTCCAGGCAAAGCACCTGAAGCTGTCTTCTTTTCTCTCCATCTGGACACACTCTCTCCTGTGACTGGAGGGTCTTTGCACATGCCAATATGTATCTGGAGTGCTCTTCTCTTCCTCTCGGCCTCATTGCATTCGACTTACATTCTGGTTTCAGTTAGCACCTCCCCCCAGAAGTCTTCCCTGATTCTTAAAACACCACGTGTTTCTCTCTTATATTCTGCATTAATTCAGATCCTCTGAGGAGCAGATACCAAAAAGGGATTAAAAGTGCAAGGGATTTGTCAGGGGAAATGCCTGTGCAGTGTCAAGGCAGGGGCTGGAGAAGCTGGCATCGAAGGGGAGAGCCTTCAGACTGCAGTGCAGGTCTGGCCCCTGTGAAAGATGAAGGAGAAGGAAGAAATGGGAAGAGTCTCAAACTATGCACAGCTCCAAGAACATTTCAGTGAGGCCAATAGAGGGTCCTCAAGAGCAAGCCGCCTACTAGAGGCACAGTATGTGCCCTGCCATGCTCAGCCATTGGTCCAAGGCTCTGTAGCAGCAGCAGCTGAAACTGTCATGTATACTGCAGTCAGAGATGCAAGTGGGGTATTGCATTGGCCCCCATAGATGCTCTCTGAGCCCCGTGCCTATGATTAGACAGGCTCATGTGACTCTACAGGCACTTCCCTTTCTGTTGCTCTACACTCCATGAGGGAGAGGACTGTGTGTGTTTTACATGGTATCCCCAAGGCCTAGCACAGTGTCTGGCATATTTTATAAACAAAAGCAACTGGAACGTCTTTAAAAATTAATTTAAAATTCTTTAAAGTTTAGAAAGATTTTAATTTATTCTCAAAATTTTCTTCAACCTCTCTTAAAAAGGAATGTGCCCTAAGGGGGAAAAAATGAAGTTCAAAAAAATAAATGTAATCTGTAATGATAGTTGTATAACTCTGAGAGCATTAACCTGAAAATCTCTTTTAGATGAAAATTTTTTTTATTATGTTAGTCACCATACAGTACCTCATTAGTTTTTGATGTAGTGTTCCATGATTCATTATTTGCGTACAATCAAATTTAATGAAATAAATGTCCTTATGGCAGTTGATCAGGTCAAGTGGTAGAATCCCAAGCAAATCTTAAACCTAAGAATTTATTCACTGTACTTGGAAAGATGGTGTTTGTTCTGAGATATCTTTATGAGTTTAATAAAATACTCTATTTATAAATGATTCCACATGTAAATAAATGCTTTATTTGGTCTACAGGGGGAAAAATGGGTCAGATTTACTGGTCAACTATAAAAATGTAGATGATTCTCCCATGCTCACTGCTTTGAAGTTAGGCAAAGAGGAAATGTCAGCAAAGGGCAGGCATGAAATCTGGGCACTATTACAGTACTGCATGAAGAGTTGTGACTCCCTGGGTATGTTGACTGTTGGTATAAATGTGGGTGGTCTCAAAAGTGCTTTGCTTATAGCGTAATGTACAGGAGTCTAGGGCCCCGAGTGGCCTTACCATGTGTGAGTCTGCCTGCTGTTGTCATCAACACCTTTGGCTTTCCTGTTGCATCTTTGAGCTCAGTAGCCCCGGACACGTAAATTAAACCCGTAATTTACAAGTGCACTCACAGTGCTGGCCTTATGTCTTCAGAGAGTGCGTGAAATCAAGTGTTTGAAAGGAGAATCCAGTTTTGCCCTTGACTTGTCCTTTCAAATGCACCTGAACTTCCTCTAAGTTTCTTCACCCCAAATGGACACCGCTTTATTGTTTTATCTGATAATAACAGTAATATTAAAGCAATTCAGGATCAAGGGGGAGGATAAAATAAGACATCTGTAATTCTACCATCGTGAGAGAAACTGCTTAACGTTTTGTATAGAGACTTCTGGACTGACTTCATTTCTGCTCCTCATTTGGCCATGGCTTCTGACACTGTCATTTTATGTTATGATATTATCATCTGTGTAATTTTTTAAGAGTTCTAATCTCATAACAAATATAGCTATTATTATAATGCTTGTATTTCATGCTTTCTGGGGATTGTATGATTTAATCCCACAACCACCCTTGGAAGTAGGCAAAATTATTTTCTTCTGATATAGTAGGAAGAGGAGACCTTGAAAGGTATAAATATCAGCTAAGAAAAAAACCAACATTCTAACTTGGACAAATTCTCTCTGATTTGGGAGGAAAGAAGTCCTTTATGTTACAGCATCTGATTATATTTTATGGATTATTACAGGCTATTTGTAAATCTTTCTGGAATGAAACATGAGATAAATCCCATACAAATGTACATATTTTAAGGGACCCAGGGACCTTGCTTTGTGAATAAATATATGGTCTGCCCTTCTGTGACCCCAGAAGAAACCATTTTGTCAAGGAACCGCTCTCCTAATTTATCTGACTTATAATTTCAGGGTTTCATAAAGCTAAGGCTCAACTGTAATTACTCCGAATGTTCCATCTAAGCAGTCATGATTTTTTTTTAACAAACTCTGATGCTTGGTGACCTAATCTAGCATGTGTGCAACGTCTTGTGTGTCTGCTTAGTTACTCCCAAGCTTTCCAAGTAGACCTTCACTGCTTTATGGCTGGTAAATATTCCCAGATACATTTTAGTGCTCTTGGTCTTCTAAATGGGATATAAATTCTGTTTCATATATGCATGCTTCAAGGGTGAGAGATGTTTCTGACTAACTACCTCTGTATCTCCAGTCTCAGATGCTCCATTAGGAATCTTGAGTGACTGGCTGAACTCATTATTGAGGCAAGAGCTATTACTTGAACAGTTGGCAGACTTAGATTCTTCAACCTTGCATGCAGCCAACAATGTGCTTCCATTTATGCATGCTCAAGAGCACAAACTCACATTCACACACATGATTCTTAGTTTACAATTTAACACTTAGAAGAGGAGGAGTATTGGCCAACTAAACTTATGTATTAATCAAATTAAGGAGAAAGGGATCGAATCTATTGCCTCAAGTATTTTAAAGATTGAATCAGGAGTTACAAACTTGAAAGGCTGGTAAAAGCCAACCAGGCAGATTTCATAAGTGTATAATCTAGGCTCAATAGAAGCAATGAGGGAGATGGGCCCTGGAGCAAACTGGAGAGCCATGCCCACTTGAATTATTTTTTTAAAAAATATTATCATGGCCAAACAAAACACACTAAAAGCTGAATTTAGACCAGGACTGGCTGCCATTTGAAAATTCCTAGGGACTGGAATGGAAGATTAGTGCAAGACAGGGAAACATTTTAAGGTCTTAGAAGTTTGACCACTGTATCCAAGTAGATACCTCCCTCCTTTTATCCTGTTCTCCAGTAGTCTCTTCATTCTATTTTGTGGCACTTTTCATAGTCTCTGTAAATAGTTTCCTGTGTTATGTGTTTACCTGTTTATAATCTCTCTCGCTCTCTTTCTCTCTATCTCTCTCTCTCCCTCTTTTCCTCCCTCCCTCTCAACTTTTAAGCTTCATGAAGGCAGGGACTGTATTATCTTGCTCATGGTTGTAATTAGCAGTGCTAGCCAGGGACAGGCACATAGTTGGTCCTCATAAAAATTATTGAGGGGATAAAGCAAAGAGGGTGATATATCTTACCATCTTGTGACATATCTTATTCATCTTGATACCCCCAGCACTTAGTGCCGTAAGAGTGATGCAATAAGTATTTGTTGAATGAAATCGTTGGTGCTCATGGTTCACCGCAGGTGGTTAACCACAACGATGGTGGGGCCAAGATTTAGAAATAGATGTGGTCACTGGGTTGAGGATGTGTGTGTACTAGACCCAACTCTGCAAGGAAATTCAGTAAGACAGAAAATAGCAAGTTTTATATTATGGATACTAATAAGACATGGCTGGTTATCTGAGCAAGCTGTTGGCATCAGAGATGTCTGATGATGGATAAAAATAAGAAATCTAGGAATGGTCAGTGTTCCCAGATAAGGGTCTGCAGTCTTGCCACAAGTAAGCCAACTGATGATAGAACTAAATCCATAGTAGCTGAAGGTTGAGTTTCACATGGTGGTAAGAAGAGGAATGGGGAGAGAAAGGCCCAAGTGGGCATAAGGCACTAAGAAACCACCTAGGCATCTAACATGGGTTTCGGATTTTAAAATTCCAGAAATGGCTGCAAGGTGTAGACTTGGCCTCAGCATCCAGGCAGAATAATCTCAGAAGCCTAGGGCAGGCTCACACCAGCATTAGTCTTTGTTGGTATTGAATTCCCTAAAAAACTCACTCCCGCTAAGAACACCGTATTGCCGGTAACTAAGGGGCTAAGCTCAATACCCTTGGCTATCAGAAGAAGAGCTCACTTTTTGTCCTGAGTGAGCATGATCTAAGAATGTTTAATTTCCAGAACTGGAGAACCTGTGTGGGTTAATGCTGTCACATGATATAGCAATCAGGACTCTGGTTATAAATAACAGAAAGGTCATTCAAACTCACTGAAGGGGAAAGAGGAATCTATGGCTCATATAAACACCCCGTGTGAAGGCAGGAACTGAGCTGGTCCATGGGCTTCAGCTCTCTCTGCCTGTGCTGCAGTCTCTCTGTTGGAGGGGGCACTCCCTATAGAGATCAGTGTAGCCTTGATGGTCAGGAGCATGAACCTGGGGAGTCCCACAGTCTGGGTATGACTCTTACCTGTGCCCTTGACCTTAGACAAATTCTTCATCTATAAGATGTGCATGCTTAATAGCATCTGTATCATGCGTTGTTGCAAAAGTGAAATGAGCAAACAAATGGAAAATACTTAGAATAATACCTGGTACGTCGAAGGTATTCTGTTGATTTTGGTGAGCAGCGGCTCTGACTCCTAACCCAAGAGCTCTGATTCCAGGAGGAGGAGGATGATGCAGTCTGCCAATTCTACTTAAAGACAACATATCTAGGAAGGCCTGTCATGAGTTCAGCCTGTGACAGAGGTCCTGTCTATGTGGAAGGAGGGATCTTTTATCAAAAGGGGGAAAATTGAGAGATGAGGCAGAGATGCCTCTATCCACCAAAATTTGCTCTCCCCTTCTAGACAGTTGTTGCTAAGAAGTGGCTGCCCAGCAACGGGCTGCATTTCCCAGCATTTGTCCCCCCTGCATGGGGCTGGGGACGTAGGAGGACGTACACATGATTAGTTCTTGTTCATGTGGGGTGAGTGGAAGGGCTGTCTGATGATCCCAAGCCAAGGCTTTTAAGAAGTGCTTGTGTTGGGGCACCTAGGTAGCTGCGTCAGTTAAGCGTCTGCCTTCAGCTCAAGTCATGATCCCAGCGTTCTGGGATCGAGTCCCACATCGGGCTCCCTCCTTGGCGGGGGACCTGCTTCTCCCACTCCCTGCTCATGCTGTCTCTTGCTATCTCTCTCTCTCTCTCAAATAAATAAGTAAAAATCTTAAAAAAAAAAAAGAAGTGCTTGTGTTTCTTCCATGCTTTCTCTAAGATATAGTTATGAGGAGGACAGCGGTTCACAATCCTCTTTACACATTGGAATCACCTGGTAATCTTAACAAAATTAATAACAAGCCTAGTTTTATTTTTTTTTAAGATTTTGTTTATTTATTTAGAGGGAGAGAGAGAGCCTGAGTGGGCGGAGGCGCATAGGGAGAGGAAGAGGGAGAATCCTCAAGCAGACTCCACCCTGAGCTCGGAGCCCAATGTGGTGCTGGATCCCATGACCCTGAGCCAAATCAAGAGTTGGACTCTTAACTGACTGAGCCACCCAGGCGCCCCCAGGCCTAGTTTTAAACCAGTGCTTCCTAACGAGGAGCCATTTTTGTCCTCCCACCCCACAAGTGGGCATTTGACAGTCTGAGGACATTTTCATTTGTCACAGCTTGGGTTGAGGAGTTCCTGGGATCTAATAAGTAGAGGCCCGGCATGCTGCTAAACAGTCTACAATACGCCAGACATCCTCACCCAACAAAGAATTGTCTGGTCCAAAGTTGGTCAAGGTTGAAGAACCCGGTCCTGGTGGGTGGAGAGCCGCAAGCTAAGAGATGGAAGAGGCCGGAATGCCAGAATCATTGCCGTGAGGAAAGCTGCCTGTCAGTCTGGAACACCGACCATGGACAGTTACCTCGATGAAAAGTAAAGCTCTCTAGTGTTTAAACCATCGAAATTTGGGGTCTGGTTGGGGCAGTCGCTAGCGTTGCCTCAAGTAACACAAGAAGAGAAATGCGCTAAAGACATTGTAATTATTTAACTCATGAAATGGACATATAAGCTATTTTATTACTGTCTGCCTAGAGACAAAAATACTAAACTGCGGACCACTGTTTTCATTAAAATTTGCCAGTAATTCACAGCACAGATTTCCCTAATTAAAATCTCCCAAATTAGTATGCAGTGATTCTGTGGCATGGGAGTGGAATAGGAGTCTTTGCTTTATATCCTGGATGGAACATATTTGGGCCTGACCTTTATAAGTAGGTTAGATTAGGTTTCAACTCAAAATTTGTTTTTTTTTTTTCATTTCCTCCGTTTGAGTCAGTAAATTTTAAGTTAATCTTTCACATCATCTTATTAGTTATTGTTTGTAATGAAGACAAGTTGGATTTGTGAAGTAAGAGAAGAAAAATTGTTACAGATGGTAGCTTTAGTAAAGATTGTAAAAATGCCAGACTCTTGAATCTGTTTTCTATGCAAGTCACTGCGAATGTTGTGAAATTGGTTAGTATTGTAACTCTTCAGGGATTTTGTTATTTCAGGAATTTTAGAGAAAAGGGGGCAATCCTCTCAGTGTGTGGGGTTCAGGAGGGTCCACCTCCTGCTCTAGGAGTGGCCCAGAGATGAATAATAAAACACTGAACCCACCAGCCATATTGATTGATTTAGAGATGGTCTAAGTACCCAAGTTGGTCCAATTAGGGCCAATTTTGCTCAGGATCTATCAGAAGAGACATGTTTCTTTTTTTTTTTTTTTTGGGTTTGGAGCTATAAGGCTATCAGCCATGAGCTGCGGGTGGCCTTCTTACTTAAGGGTGAAGCCAGCATAAAGAAAAGCATAGATGAAAAATGAGAAAGAGAGGAGGGAGAAAGCAAGAGAGAGAGAGATTGGGTTCTAATGACATCATTTCACTTGAGTGTCTGGGCCAAGTTATCAAGCCACACCTGTGGCTCCATGGAATTTTCATTAACCCGAGTCAGTTAAGTCCCCCTTTTTGCTCTTAAGCCAGTTTGGGTTGAGTTTTCTGTTGCTTACTTCGATCTACTTTCAAGTAATTTGGGTGAGTTGATGTTGATTATGTCTGACCCCCAGGAGCTTACATCTGCATTTGTTATGGTAGATTTTATTATCACTACTGATTATGTGCTCCTTTCCCAGTAATGAACCTGTATCCCTGCTCATTTCCATGAGACTGGCATTGTGTATCCTATGGAAGGAGAATACTTCTCTAACTCATTGATGTTAAGCCTGGCCATGTCACTGGTTTTGGTCAATAACATATGGGAAGAAATGTCATATGCCACGTCCATGCAGAAGCCTTAAAGGTTATCACTTGGGTCTGCCATTTTCTTTTTTTTTTCTCTGCCAAGTGGCCATCAAATCCCACGATGATTCCTCGAATGGGGAAGATATTGGGAGCAGAGCCTCAGCTGACCCAGGATTGACAAGTAACATGAAAAAGAAACACATTTATTTTATTGCAAATCACTGATATTTTGGAGTTGTTGTTACTGAAGCATAACCTAGCGAAAGCTGACTAATATACTTGTTTTTTTAATGCTTGACAAAGCTTATAATTGAATACAACAAATCTAGAGCACCTATAATGTTGTTTGTCATTCATATCCTCAAAGTTATCAGAAATGAATTTGGGATGACTCATTGCTTCTCTCTCTCTCTTTTTGGTGCTCATAGCCCTATTATATGCAGTGGTAATCAGGAACATGGGCTTTGTCCCTGTGGTTTAATAACGGTAAGCTCCTGAACCGGTAAGCCTGAATCTAAATGTCCTTCTTAAAATACTAGTATCTTCTCACAGGAGTTTTGCACATACTTAAACAGTGCAGAGCACATAGTAAAACACTGAGTAAATAGTAACTTTTGTTTTCATCATTGTAGAAGAAAGTACCCCGATGAACTCTTCTCGATGCTTCCAGTAACAACTCCCTTGGGTGGGGCCCAAGGTAAACTTATTAACCGGTATTAACCACTCCTAACGGATGGCATTCTGGGGAGGGTCCCAAGACATTACTTGTAAATTTGCATCTATGCCATTCCAGGAAACAGTAAGTGGGGAGAATGCCTTAGAGAAAGTGGGATGGGAGTTGAAGGAATATACTGAGGAGTGGGGTAGCCATTTATCCTCCGAATGTCTTTGTGCTCCAAATTTAAGTGAAAAGGGAATGATAACCTGCAGGGTTGGTCCTTAAGTTAGACCTGAAAAGGATGCCAGAATGTAGTTGGTGTCCTTGAACGTTCTTCATTTACAAGTGGCATTTGGCAAATTTGTTTTGCTAGAGGGTGAATGTTACATTGGTTGAACTTATTTAATGTTCTTGGAAAAGAGGATGAGGAGTTTTATGACAGGAATATTTCTTAGGGCAAACATCTCTGGGTAATGAGGAGTAAGTCTTTTGAGTGATCTGGATTGAAGGGTGTGTGTGTGTGTGTGTGTGTGTGTGTGTGTGTGTGTGTGTGTGTGACATAGAAAAGTTCAGAACATGAGACCACAAGGGGAAAGGAGAAACTGGGCTTAGGAATATTATTGGGAATTTGTGTTCAGGTATTGTCAGAGGCTAAGGACATAGAGACTCATTCATTCTGTGATTCATTCAGCAAATATTTATGGAGCACCTGCAACATGCCAGGTGCTGTGCTGGATGCTTGGGGACACAATGGTGAGTGACATCAGACGTTGCCCGTGACCCTCATGGAACTTAAAGTCTAAGAAGTAACAGAGGTGATTAAATCATCACGTAAATAAATATGAAATCAGGTGAGGATAACCGCAAGGAAGGAAAGTAACAGGAACTGTGAGGATGTTTGCCAAAGGGATGTCACCCTGTCTGGTTGCGTCAGGGATATGACATGGTCAGATTTGTGTCTGAAGAGATTAGTCTGGTTTCAGTGTTGAAATGTGGTGCAATAATGGGATCAGTTAGGGGACTGAGGTGCCCAGCAGGAAATGTGGATGGCCCAGACCGGGGAGGTGATCATGGAGGCAGAAGTGGAAATATCAGAAATCTTTAGGAGGTCAACTCCACTGAACTTGGTGAAGAATTGCATGAGAGAGAAGAGGGAAGTAAGATTGAGAATGACGTCTGGGGTTTAAACCTCCCTCCCTGACCTCTAGGACCTCACAAACACACTGTGAAAAATAATATGAAGTATACACCCCAGTTTAAGCAAAAATAGGGCAGAGATAAATGGGATGTGATAAAATGTCCTGTTGCTGCCCCTTGAGCTGAGTTGCCTGAGAGCCCAGTGTTTGAAGATTAGAGTATAATGTATTTGTTGCATAGTCCATAGCCAAAGTCAACACAAGCACTGAGAGTGTAATGTACCAGTTGAGAACACAATTTGAATAGTCCAGCTCTGGGTCTAACTGTAAAGTCATTGTGTGGTCCTGTAATATTCTCCATCACCTCCCCCCTCCCCCAAATGCTCTGTGCTCTTTACTTGTCAGAGCTGTTTGTAAAGCCTGAGGGATGTCACGTAACAGCATGCTCTTCAAGGAATTAGCTTTGCAATTTAATGAAGAGAAACTTTTACGACTTCAGCTGTGCTCAGTGTTTATATTTCTCAGACTATACTATAGTTAAGGCTTAGTTATAAAAGCATACGCTTAGACTTATATAAGTTATATAACTTATAACTCTATAATATATAACTTGTAACTCTTGTAACAGTTATAAAAGTAAACATTTACTGGGCGCTTGTTAGTATCACTTATAAATGAGAAAACAGAGACTTATAAATATTAACTACCTTGCTTATGGACTCATGGGGACTCATTATTGTTCAATGCTTATATTTAGACCCAGGACTTATTCCTCTGACAAATATTTATTGAGTATTTACTGTATGCTAGGACTGTTTCCAAGTGAACAATATAATAAATTTCTTGTCCTCACAGGGCTTTTGCTCTTTTTGGGAAGATAACTAAGCAAAAACAAATAATATAGTATATGTATGTATTTATACCACGAAGAATAGAACAGCACAAGGGATGTGGTGAGGCACATTAGAAAAGGCACTTAGCTCAAGAAGACCTTTGAAGGGAAGATATTTGAGCTGAGACAGGATTGATGAGAAAGAATTTTGGGGGCAGAAAGCATTTTGGTTGGGGGAAACAGCAAGTGCAATTGCCCCGAGGCAGGAAACGGCTTGACGTATTTTACAGCAGGAAAGAGAAAGCCATGTGGCTGGAATGTCTGAGCCTAGGAAAGAGGAGTATCTTTGGGGGTCAAGAGATTAGAGGCTCTTTAGGAACACAGTAAAGAGCTTGGATTTTATTCTAAATGCAGTGGGAAGCCATTGGAAGGTTTTAAACTAGAAAAGTCACATGATCTGAGTAGGATTTAAGATCATTCCAGTTCCTGTGTGGCAGATGGGCAAGGTAGGTACAGCGGAGTGTAAGAAGAAAGTCTGGCGGTTGGGACCATCACTTTAGAAGAGAGGTAACAGAAAAGTAGGTGAATTCTCAGTATCTTTTGGTTGTGAGTTGACAGGGCTTGCTGGTAGATTCGATACAGTAGATAAAAAACAGAAACAAGGGCAACTTCTGGGTTTTTGATCAAAGCGATTAAATCATGAAGCTCTATACTGAGGATTCAACCCAGATTTCCTTAAGATTCCAGCAATCTCTTTTGAAAGGCAAGTATCTAATTGCCTGTTCTGGTGAGGAATTCTTCCTTTTGAAGTGTGTTATCTTATTATTCTATCTACAGGAAGCAGGGGGAAAGAGAGATTGATATTTATAGGGTGCATTTAAATTCAGGTTTGCCTGCCCCAGATGTCTGCTCCAAGCCTTCTGACTGGATTACTTGCTAATAGCTGTAGGGCACTGGCTCTACCAGTGACACTGTCTGCCTTAGGGTCCAGTTCCTTAGCTCTAAAAGAAGACAGAAGGTTGACAATATTGGCCTGACTGGCCTTCTTGCTGCCCAGTGCTGACTTCTGTTTGCAGTCCACTTCCTGGATCTGGTGTCATGACTTGCCCAAGAAGACGTTGTAAACATGCTCGCTAGCATGCGTTGACAGATTGGTTTCCAGAAGGGAATCTGGACTGTGTTCAGGGTGTCTGATGATCCCTGGAGGCCAGAAGATGACAGTCTGGATCCTTTGTCTCTGGCTTTCTACTGTGAGAGGGCCAGGCCCCGGAACTCAGTGCTGTGGTGGAGCTGGGTCACCACTGTGGTTTGGACAGAGAGCAGGGTGGGGCAAGCTGTCCCCGGGCTGCTCCGGAGCTGGCTTTAGACAAGAGACTAAGGTCAGGCCTGTGGTCGAAATTACACATGTGTTCCTGGCAGAATTCACATCAGGATTTAGGAAAATATTTTTTTATAACTTCATCTGTGCTTGACAATGATCATTTCTTGGTTGAGGATGCATGGAGGGTCCTTTGGATGTATTCTTACTGTGGATGGAAATCTGAACTCTGACACTGAGTGGGTCATCATTACCCCTTCAAACTTGGTAATGTCTCTTATTTGGGCCTAGAGGAGAGTGTCAGTCCTGGTAGGAAACAAGACTCACCTCTGATGGCTGAATGCAAGAGAGTTAATGAAGGAGTGACTCACAGATGTATGGGCGGGGCTAAGGGAGCAAAGGGGGTTAAGGTGCCACCCAGAGGCTAGCAGCAGAGTAAGCTGTCACCAACCCGAGGGGGTAAGGGGACAAAGGGCAGAACTGTGATAACCTGAGCCAGGTGAGACCAGGAACCATAGAGGAGGAGCACCCTGCAGGGGGGAAGAGTCCCACAGGTACAGTCACTCCAAGAGAAGTAGCCCAAGGTGGGAGGGAGCAAGAAAGGATTACCCAAGCCCTCTCTCCTGTGATCTCCTTTTTGTCTGCCAGGAGAGAGGAGGGAGGAAATGGAGGCCGATGGATCAGGAGGGGCAAACAAACACCCACCAGCCTAAGAGGAAATGTCATTCTTTACTACAAATCATAGGATTGGCATTGTCTTTAAACACACAACACACACACACACACACACACTGTGTGCAGGCACACCTTCTCCCAAAAGGAAGTCCAACTTTGTATGTTTTATTATTCCTTGGGAAGTAGTGTTGTGTATGTGTAAGACACAATTATATTTTTAGCTATGTATCTTATCATTTAAAAAAAAACAGCAAACCAAAATTTGCATTTATTTATTTATAAATTGTATGTAGTATATGTGGATTACCATGCTACTGTACTGTGCACAGTGTGGCATGGTAGGTAAGAGCCTGGCTCTGTAGCTCAGTTTCTTTGTACAGTTGCTCTGAAGGTTCCATGAGCATCTACAAAACCCTTAGCATTGTGGTGGATGTGAAGTAAGCAGAATGGGGGTTATGTTGTAGCATGAAATGTCCCAAACACAAGTTTTTATGAGTGAGATAAAAATATGTAAACAGAAGCTTGGGGGCGCCTGGGTGGCTCAGTACGTTGAGCATCTGACTCTTAGCTTGGCTCAAGTCATGATTTCAGGGTCATGGGATCGATCCCCCCACCTCCCCTTGCTCAGTGGGGTGTCAACTTGAGATTCTCTCCTCCTCCCGCTCTCACGGGCTCACATGCACGCTCTCTCTCTAAGATAAATAAATCTTAAAAAAAAAAAAAAAAAAATATATATATATATATATATATATATAGCCCAGGCCCTGGCACATCATCAGTACTCAGTAAAATATTGCATGTGGTTTTTGCTGCAAAAATAATAGTCATTGTATTTAAATGACCAAAGAGAAAAAAATCCATAATCATCTCAGATCACTGTAAAAAATATGTTGGCATATTTTTAGAACTTTTCCTAGAGATTCCATATACACACATACATATGTTGCCTAATTAGAATCATTGTACATTCCATTGTAGGCCCATTTTTTAGTGGCTATGAAATATAACATCTTATAGGCTCATAATAATTTATTCACTCAACCCTATTGTTGGTTATTTATGTTTTTCTTTCAATTTTAAACAACACTGTGATGAACATTTTTTAACAGCTTTATTGGAATATACAGTTAACCCTCGAACAACACGGGTTTGAACTGCGCAGGTCTGCTCATGCATGCATTTTTTATGCTACAGTACTGTAAATGTATTTTCTTTTCCTTAATGATTTTCTTTTTTTTTTAAGATTTTATTTATTTATTTGACAGAGAGAGAGTACACGTGAGAGCATGAATGGGGAGAGGAGCAGAGGGAGAGAGGGAGGCAGACTCCCCACTGTGCAGGGAGCCCAACTAACCAGGCTCCTTCCCAGAATCCTGAGATCATGACCTGAGCAGAAGGCAGACGCTTAATTAACTGAGCCACCCAGGCGCCCCTCCTTATGATTTTCTTTCTTTCTTTAGATTTTATTTATTTATTTGACACAGAGAGGGAGAGAGAGAGAGAGAGAGAGAGCACAAGCAGGGGGAGCAGCAGGGAGAGGGTGAAGGAGAAGGAGGCTCCTTGGCTGAGCAGGGAGCCCGATGTGGAGCTCGATCCCAGGACCTGGGGATCATGACCTGAGCCGAAGGTAGACGCTTAACTGACTGGGTCACCCAGGCGCCCCTCCTTACAGTTTTCTTAATAACATTTTCTTTTCTCTAGCTTACTTTATTGTAAGAATACAGTGTATAATACGTATAACTTACAAAACATGTGTTAATTGACCATTTATGTTATTGGTAAGACTTCCTTCTAGTCAAAAGTAGGCTTTTAGTTCTTAGGTTTTGGGGGAGTCAAAAGTTGTACTTGGATTTTCAACTGCCAGAGGGTTGGCACCACCGAGGCCTGAGTTTTCCAAGGATCAACTCTAATTTACATAGCATAAAATTCACCCATTCAAAGTGTGCCTTTTAATGGCTTTTAGTGTATTCAGAGTTGTGTAACCATCACCAGAATCTAATATTTTTGTCACTTCAAACATAAACCTGTACCCATCATAGCCCTCCCCATCTCCACCCCTCCTAGACCCAGGCAACCATTAATCTACTTCCTGCCTCTCTAGATTTGTCTAAATTCTGGACATTCCATATAAATGTGATCATACACTATGTCATGTTTCAAGACTGGCTTGAATCACTTAACATAATGATTTCGAGGTTCGCCCATGTTGTAACATTGCTATTACATCATTTCTTGTTATTGCTGTAGATCCCATAGTATGGACACATTTTATTCTTCCATTTGTCAGTGATGGATATTTGGGCTGTTTTCATGATGTTTATAAATTAATCTGTGTACACATCCGAATTATTTCCTTTGAAGACACGTCTAACCATGAAAGTGCTGGGTCACAGATGATGCACATAATTTCTAAACTTTTAATTATCAAACATGTCTGATGCAGCCTGTCATTTGAGCACACTAATTACTTATTTTGTCATTGGAAGGGTCACTGCTTTTCATCTAATGAACTACAAAACTTTTGTGTTCAAATGCAAAAACACCGGGAGATATTTGCAGCTCCTAATCTTTTATAGAACTATCCCTTGTGGATTCTATCCTATTTTGGGTGCCTGAGACTCTGGTGGGCAGTGATATTCCTAAAGGGAACTAACTGTATTTATTTGTATCGATCTTTATCATTTTCAACCAGAAACCCCCTACAGTCAGTCTGGCATTAATAAAAATGAACAGAGACTTGTCAGCAGCAGATGGTCTCTTGAAATTGTCTCACTTTGCCCTTTTAAGTACATTTTTCTGACTACCAACCTCCTGAAAGAATTGTGAGCCAAGGTTTCATGGCATATAGGCAGCTGAGTATCATAAAGCGTATCACCTTATTTATTTAAAATATGTTATATAGATAAACTGACTTTTCCCTTCCTTTAAGAATTTGAAGATAAGTGAAAATTTGTTTTCTACATGCTGTGGTTTTTAATCCAACATAGCTGTTAAACTCTTAGGGTGGCCACCTGGGTAATATCTAGTGACACTTTTCCTTTATTATATGAGAGGATCCTGCAGGGAAGGCAGCTGGTGGATAAACACCAGGCTTAAGCCTTACTCGGTGTGAATCCTGGATAATGTTTACAAACAGAATGGTCTCTGCAGCAACCAACTCACTGCAGATAAGAGAGCTACCTCATTTATAGCCGCATTTCATCTTTCCAAAGCCAGAAACACAGTCATTGAATCATGATGAATAGAACAGCTTATTATTATTCCTTATGACTCCCTCACCATCACCCCTGGAGTCTCTTCCACCACTGATCTTTCAGGTCACAAGCAATAAAAGTGATTAAAATACTTTGTTCTTTGTACAAAGACCCATCGACTGTGCTTCTCGAGGCTCCCGATGTTGTTGTCGGTTCTGCTGATGGGTGTGCCTTCATCTTTACTCCACTAGCCCCTTGGGAAGAGCTCCACGCCTTTGTGAAACTGCTGGCCTAGAAGCGAAGAAAGTCTAGCAGGGACTAGTAAGTGTTTGATGTCTCCTGCGTGTCACTTATGAGAGGCATTTTTACACAGGCTATCCATTTCAACCTCACAACTCCCCACGAAATAGGTGCTGTTATACCCATTGTAAAAATGAGAAAGTTGAGGGACATCTGCTGTGTGCCTCTTAGCTGCCAGAGTGTAAAAAAAATCTAAGTGAATACAGACTTATGATTTCAGCGTACAAAGTATGCTTATTCCTAAGTGTCAATAAAGGTAAACTGCTTGCTAATTTCTTTCCTATCAGTTAGAGACAGTGGCCAAAGCCTTTTAAAATAAATGCTGCAATGTTGTATTCTCCACGATGCAGAGTTCAGAGACAATGCCCCTCAAAAAAGAAGGGAGGTTCTATGACCAAGAAATTTGGGAACTGTTGGGTTAAATTAAATTATGCAAGATTCTTGATTGCAGACCTCAGAGACTCTAATATAGGATGTACATTGTGAAGCCCTAACATGGGTAGGACATAAATACTTTTTTTGTGGGACACCAATTAACATTTTAAAGAGCTGGTTTTTGTGACACACACAGTCAGAATGAACTTCTTAATGGCCATTCTTTTTGGGTTTAATTTTTTAATAGGTTCAGAGTACACAGAGGTATTTAGTGAAAAAGTATGTCTCTCTTTAACCTTTACCTCTACATTTGGAGAAGGAAGGGAAAAATGAAGGGGGGAGGAGATCGGAGGGGGAGATGAACCATGAGAAACTATGGACTCCAAGAAACAAACTGAGGGTTCTAGACAGGAGGGGGGTGGGGGGGATGGGTTAGCCTGGTGATGGGTATTAAGGAGGGCACGTTCTGCATGGAGCACCGGGTGTTATACACAAACAGTGAATCGTAGATCACTACATCAAAAACTAATGAGGTACAGTATGGTGACTAACATAACATAATAATAAAAAAAAATCTTTACCTCTGAGATTCTCTTGAGAAACAACCATTGATTTCAAGATCTGAGATATCCTATGTGTGTGCAGCCATGTTTGTACGTATGTATGTGCATATATGTGTGAGTGTGTATATATGTTTCGATTTGGAGCACACTGTATACATTTTTCTGCACCTTGCTTTTTAAATTTAATATATATTAGAAGTCACTCCATATCAAGACACATAATACTGTGTCATTTGTTTTAAGACCCACTTAATATTCTATTGTATGGTTGTGCCCTAATCCATTTAACCAGTACCCGACATATGGACATGTAGAATATAATATTTCTAATTTTTCCTGCTAGGAACAGTGCTATAGTGGGTGCCCTTGTACATCTGTCTTTGTCCCCATGGTGCTTCCTGTATCAGCCTTTGATAAAAACCAAGGGCATAAGATAATAATAATAATAATAGTAATAATAATATGTGACGCTGACAATCTGGCTTGATCCAGAGATATTGAGAATTTAGAGTTCTGGAGACCTATAGATCCAAATCCTAAAAAAAAAATATATTGTCTGAAGTTGTTTAAGATAGAAGAAACAAAATATAGATTATTTTTTCAGAGATAAGAAAAATTAAGGTTTTTTTAAAAATCCATTTCAATGAAGAAATAACAAGGTTTGAAGTTAATAATTGTATGTGTGTTCCTGCTCATGACAAAATGAAACTTGAGGCATCGGACCTCTAAGAACAGGGATTTCCTACGTGCATAACCTTTGATTCTTTGGTAAACCATAAAGCAGACTGCTTTAGTCACCCTGGTTTGGAAGCAATGGTTTCGCTTCCTCACAATCTTGTCTTGCTTCTCATTTCTGCCAAATAGCGTTTAACTGATGCTCAATCTTTAAGCCTTGTTTTTTCTCTTGAACGTATTTCTCCCTTTTCTTTCTTGTGTACTGAACAGGAAAAAATAATAGAACAGAGAGTAACTCTTCGTGCAACAAAAAATATAGTATTTCTTTTTAAAAAAGATGTTGATGTCTAGTTGGAAGTCTGCTAAAGAATGTGATAGAAGTTCTTTGTTGAATGGCTTTATTGATCATGTCTTCTGTATTATTTTAATCAGTTTGATCGTTGGGGGTTCAGTCTTAGCGCACGCTGAGCAAATTTCCTTGAGGCCAAATTGCTATCAGGACATCAGGTAATTTCAGTGTATTTCACGTTGGCTGGTCCTCCTTTGGGAGAGTGCCAAGCGGTACATTGTAGCAACCACTCATCATAAAGTGCCATTACTGTAGGTTAGGCGCCCTGCGTGTGGTGTCTGATCATTTGTACAATATGTTCAGTATCCTGTGATCCTGTATTAATAGGTGGGTACTGCTGTTCTCCCCATTTTATACATAAAGAAACCAGAGGACAGGTCAATCAAGTAAGTCCCTCTAGACCACTCAGCTAGGATGTTATCGAGCTAGAATTTGAACCCAATCTTTTAAAATCTTGACCAAATATGAGATGGCCTGATTCTTCAGGTCGTATTTGGATTCTTCAAAGCCTGAAGATATATAATCAACAGTGAGAGAAGAGGTTTTGTCACTGCTCCAGTCGAGTTATACCTGGCAGTGTGTGGAGGGTCCCCAGAGCACACAGCCCTCCACAGTGGGGCACTTTGTTCCCTACATCTAAGCTCGCTAGGCCAGAGGATGGAACAAGCTCAATGACACAGGTGACTCTTTCAAGGAAGGAGATGCTTTGACCCTTTTGTGAACTCCCCTGGGACAGAGGTCATCAGCTACAGGGATGTCCAATCATAACTGTGTCAGTTAGATGGGCAGGTCCCTCACCCTGTTCTAATAGAAACAAATCGCCAAAATTTTCCCTCAAGAATTTTTACAAATATTAGCTGCTCCCTCCCTGTGTTTTAATGTGTAGAAATGGTCGGGATGCCTAGAACCCAGTGTGACATCAAGTTTTCATATTTCCCCTTTGTGTCAAGGGGCTGTTGGAGGGTCATTATGTAAAGCCTGTGGATTAAGGTGTTTTGGGGTCTTAAAGAGGAATTTGACCAGAGGATTCCCAGAAACACAAGTCTAATTTGATTCTAATCCTGGGCTCTTAATCACTGCTGTGCCACAGGCCTCTGGTCATTCGCATTTGTCCTTTGGGCAGTATAAACCCATCTACTGCTGGAAAAATCTCAAAAACTGTATATCAAGGGAACTAACACATATTGAGAGCCAGGAACTATTAGATGCTCCATATCCCTGTAAAAAAGGGATTTGTTGGCACCCGTTCACCAATGACAAACCTACCAGCTGCTGAAACGCAAATGATGAAATGCCCAAACCAGGATTCAGATGCAGGGCTTTGCAAACCCTCGCTTCTGTACGCAGTCATTCCACATGTTCTGTTGCCTCCCCAAACAAGCAAGATGCAGGAATCAGAGATGAGAGGGAGTCCCGATTGCCAGGTTCAGTTTCCTGCCAAGGCAGGATGTAATTGCAGGGCTGAGTCTAGAGCCTATGATAAGCTGATACTAAACTTGTTCTTGGCAGAACATCTGGGACGTGTTGGGGTTAGGGCAGGAGAGGGGGAGCAAGAGGCTTAGGTGCAAGGATCCCTTCATAACCTCTGCTCTCCTCTTGCTTGAACGTGACAACGTTTCCTGAAGGACGGTCCTAAATATTCAGTGGTCTCTCAGATGTGATAGAGGTCTTCAAAATGTTCAGGCCTGGAGACATGGTTGCAATAGTGTGAGTTGTTTTGCTGTATCTGAACTTGGTCTTCATCTCGTCTTGTGACCCTGGCTTGAGTTATTTGGATGTGATGTCATTTGGATGTGATGTCTCTCATGACGTAACAGGTAACGTTGTGAAACAGGCTGCCGACGCTTTCCCTGTTGACCACACCTTTCCCCAACACTGTCCTAGGTTAACACGGAATCAAGCACCAGTCGAAGTGCTTTGTTTTTGTAACTTTAGCTCTGGTTTCTTTTTTGCAGAAGAGAAATCAATAGATATGCTGCTTTTATATAACGTTTAATTCCTAATAGGTATCACTTCCTTTTTTTTTTTTTTGATTTTCTTATTATCTGGAAGAATATTAGGTGAGGATATACTCCTGCTTTTACAATTTTTTTTCTTCCTTCCCTTTCTTTCTTTCTCCCCCCACGCACCCCACCACTCCGGCCACCGCCTCTCTTTCTCTCTTTCTTTATTTCTTTTTCAAAGATTGAAGGGTTTGATGCTTTGTGGCTCGCCACACAAAGGAAGCTATAAATTTGAGAAACTCCACAATGCGCCATGCTTCATTCTCCTCTTTGTTTCCCCGAGTGATCGTCATTTTGTCCGGGTAATCGCTAACTGGAGGACTCCTCACTGATAAGAGGAACACAGCACAAGGCTGCGGGGCTTGCTGATACCCTATTGTTTGAGCCCCGCTTTGATTTTCCTTTTCTTCCACGTGTGAGCTAGGCTCTGTCATTTGCTTTTCTCTCCTCTCATTGATTTTGCTGGAGACCCTAGTTTAGCTGAAACATAAATTTCATCAAGCCAGCCAGGTGAAGAAGAATCTATTTTCCTGAAATTGGTCTTTCGGGGAGAGGTTTTTCAGTGTCAAATGTTGTGAAGGAAATTCTTGCTGCTTTTTGGGGTAAGGGGTGGTGAATGAGGGTAGAGTTTTGAGAAGAATAAGGCTTTCCTTTTTTGTTGTTGTTGTTGCTGGGTGAACTGGGGACACCCCAGACCCTGGAGCCTCGACTCAGCCCATCCCAAAGATGTCGCCAAAGGCTCTTGGTCTTGTCAGGGGAAAGAATTCAAGCACAAACACAACGCAATGAATGAGCAACACCAGCGGGAAAGTTTATTAAAGCCAAAGTACACACTCTAGATATGAGAGCCGGTGAGCTCAAGAGAGGAAGCTGCATGCCCTGGGCATTGGGTTTCTATTTTTTATTGACAGTTGTTAACTAGGGGTTGAAATATTCATTACTTGGGGCCGGTATTTCTCGGAAACAGGGTTTCCCGGTTTTTTTCTTCCTAATTTGGTTATGGGTTTCTCTGTTGGTCATGACACCTGCCATCTTGGGCCTGTCTAGTGTGATCTGCCTTCTCGTGGAGTGCTGCCCGGACAGGCCTCTGACTTCCCCCATAACTGGCCATGACTTCCTTGTTGCTGGCCTCCAGGTGTTCTGTTAGAACCTAACTGAACTGCATACTCTTAACATGATGACAAGGGCAGAGCCAAGCATCTTTTTTTTTTTTTTTTAAAGATTGTATTTATTTATTTATTTGAGAGAGAAAGAGAGAGAGAGCACACAAGTTGGGGGGAGGGGCAAAAGGAGAGGGAGAAGCGGGCTCCCCCACTGAGCCAGGAGCCCAATGTGGAGCTCGATCCCAGGACCCGAAGATCATAACTGGAGCTGAAGGCTGACGCTTAACCCACTGAGCCACCCAGGCGCCCCTGCAGAACCAAGCATCCTAATGGTGCTCCATTCATCTTAAAATTTAGGCAGCCAGCAGCACTTGATTACAGGCCTCATGTGGTGGGGACAGCTTGGGAGCATAAGCGCTAGTGAGGAAGACAGTATATCCATAAGCGGGCAAACAGACAAACACAAATGTGACTGTGGAAATAAACACAGCACAGATGCATACCGTGAAGCAAAACAACAGGTGGAAGGGGTGACTATGGGCTGCTTGAGCTAAAGAAACCTAAGTCTTCGCTTTTGTATTGAACCAGAAGGCAACTTTGCAAATATCTGTCTGGGATAAAAGCTTTCCAAGAAGGAAGCGCCATTCCAAGTGCCTGAGGCAAGAACAAGCCTGGCATGTTTGAGAGACAGGAACATGGAAGCTGTTCTGAAAGAGAAGAGGAGCCGGTTTGTGGTGACGAGAATGAAGGCACTACTGACAAAGGAAAGGACTGGCTCAGGAACCTAAAGGAAGAAGACTAAAAGAATCGCATGCACTCTCTGGCTAGTAGCACTGTATGGTGCAGATGTATTTTTTGAAAGAGCTTTAGTGAGATGTAATTTACGTAACCAACATCCCATGAACAATGTTTATGCATTTGAAATGTTACCCATTTAAAATGTACAGTTCAATGACATTTAGTACATATTATGGCAACCATTGCCATCATCGCTCCTTAGAACATTTCATCATCCCCAGAAGAAACCCAGTACCTATTAGCAGTCCCTTTCCATGCTCCCAACCCCAACTCTAGACTGAGGCAACCATAATTAACTTTCTGTCTCTGCATATTTGCCTATTCTGGACATGGGATCATACAATCTGTGGTCTTTTCTGACTTCTCTAGAATGATGTTTTGGAGGTTTTTTCTATGTTGTAGCATTATTCGTATTTCGGTCCTTTTTATTGCCAAATAATATTCCATTGTCTGGATATACCGCCTTTTATATATCCAATCATCAGTTAATGGACGTTTGGACTTTTTCCAACTTGGGGCTATTATGAATAATGCTGCTATGAACAGTCATGTACAAGTTTTTGTGTGGACCTATGTTTTCATTTCTCCTGGGTTAAATACCTAGCAGTAGAACTTCTGGATCATATGGAAACTCTATGTTTAACATTTTGAGAAACTGCCACATTGTTTTACATTTACACCGGCAAAGTATGAAGGTTACAATTTCTCTGTATCCTTAGTAACACCTATTACTGTGCATCTTTTTGATGATAGCCATACTGGTGGGTGTGAAGTGGTAGCTCATGGTTTTGATTTGCATTTCTCTAATGACCAATAATACATTTTTTTCATGTGCCTATTAGCCATTTGTATGTTTTCTTTGGAGAAACGTCTATCTAAATCCTTTGCCTATATTTTTATGGGGGTGTTTTCTTTTTATTATTGAGTTATAGGGTTTCTTTTTACATTCTGGAGCTACGTTCTTTATTAGACATATGATTTGCAAATATTTCTCCCAAGAGAGCAAATTATCTTTTCACTTTCTTGATGGTGTCCTTTGAGGCACAGAAATTTTTAATTTTAGCGCAGTCTAATTTATTGATTTCTTTTTTGGTTTTGCTTTTGGTGTCTTATCTAAGAAATCTCAAGGATGCTATGATTTACTACTGTGTTTTCTTCCAAGAGTTTTATAGGTTTTTTTTTTTTTTTGCTTTTAAATTTAGGTCTGTGGTATACTTTTAGTTATTTTTTTGTTTATCCAATGAGGTAGGTAACCAAATTCGTTATTTTTCATGTAGCTATCCACTAGTCCCAATATGATCTGTTGAAAATACCGTTCTTTCCCTATTGAACTATGTTGGCCCCTTTGTGGAAAATCGATTGACTGTGAACATTAGAGTTTATTTCTGGGTTCTCAAGAGACTGTATCTTTAATTGATGGTATTTTCCTAAGATGGGGTGAAGCCTTCAGAAAGCCAAGCTCTGGTGGGGGAGTAAAGCACCTGGTAACTATCAGATAAATTCTAGATTGAAGGGGCTTCATTTTTCTGTGGCTATAACATGTATTTATGGATGATGGCTCTGGTATTACTTACTTAACAGTACTGGAAGGAATCTTAGGCAGTTCTTAGACCCTTGATAGGACTGCATCTTAGCCATTCTTGACAGGGCCATACCTTTTCTAGAGCTTACTTTTTCTTTCCTTTTTACTGCTGTAACATAACCTAGGTTGAAGAGATGAGATTTACAGAGGTTGGAGTTTGAACATTTAAATTAAATGATACATATAACAATGTGAATAGAACACAATGGGTAGATAGTTGAGATCAGATGACCACACAAATTCAAGGGTAAGGATTTCTCAATTTAGCAAGGTTTTTGAAATAAGTGGGAAGAAACATAGACATTGGGCATTCATCCTCCAAGATTCAGGCTTCTCCCTAAAGCCTTTCCCTTGGGGCGGGCGCCTGGGTGGCTCAGTTGATTAAGTGATCAGGTCATGATCCTGGGATCCTGGGATGGAGTCCCACATTGGGCTCCCCCTGCTCTGTGGGGAACCTGCTTCTCCCTCCCCCCTCTGCCTGCCACTACCCCTCCTTGTGCTCTCTCTTTCTGTCAAATGAATAAAATCTAAAAATAAAAAAAAGATAAAAATTAAAAAAATAAAGCCTTTCCCTTGGGAAATTTCTTTCTGGACCATCCCTATGTGAGTAAACACTCCAAAATGCATCACTATCTCTGGATCATCTCCTAAACTCAGGTTCCAAATGTCTTCCTGAATATTCACACTAGGACACCTACTAATACCGAAGATCCCAAACAGAAGAGTTATATCTGACATCTTCTAAGAGGAAACAATTTATCAGTCCTCTGGATTTATCCATTGCTACAGGTCTTATCTCACCCCTGAGATTTCCATTCCTCTGGTCTCCAGCTGATTCTCCTGACATAGTGCAGTAACCTCTGACCAGACACTTCCCATGGAGTTTATCTTCCAGATAGATTGGGTTAATTTTGTTAGAAAACCTCCTGATTGCATCAGCCTTTGCACCCCCAAATCTTCATTGCCACTAGGATAGAACCTAAACTTAGCTTAAACTTCAACATTCTTGTCCACCTGGTCTTTCGTTTGCTTTCCAAGCCTGGGCTCTGACTTCTTCCATATTCATGTTTCAGTTCTAACCAAACACAGTTCTTGCGTTGTTTCCTGGACATGCCTCACCCTTTTCTGCCTTGGGGCTTCATTCACCCTTTGCTCCCCATATAGTATGTTTGCCACTCTGCCTCCCTTCTCCTTATACAAATATCCCTGTTTTTTCCCAAGATGATATAAATCCTGTATCTTCTCATTAGTTCAGAGTTAAATGATGGGTCCAAGTTCCAAGCCTTAATAGCTTAGTTACATGGTGGAGAATTGCAAACTGGCAATCCACAGGCTGAATCCAGTTTATAAATATGTTTCTTTCATCCGTATAGTGTTTCAAAACTTTTTTTGAATTAGTTGCCAGCAGTTAAAAACCCAAGGTTTTTACATTTAGGAAAAACAAACAAACAGATTTCCAGCCAATTTGAAAAAAATTCCATTCCCACATGGCCACTATGTATATTTGTTCTATTGAGCTGTCCCATTCAGCCAAAATTGTGTGTGTGTGTGTGTGTGTGTGTGTGTGTGTGTGTGTTTGTACCAGCACCATTGCCCTGTGTCTGATACCCTTCACTCATGTACATTTCCCATACCGCCCCTGTGGGAATTTGACTGGGCAGTTAGTCCTGTAAAATCTTACGATTTTTCTTTGTCATCTTGAACTGTTAAATCATTCTTCCATTGCTCTTCACTGTTGGTATATTTGTCTTGGATCCCCGTTAAACTGAAATGCTCATAGCATATTACCTACGGTGAAATCTTGTATGTATAGGATACTAAATAAATGCACTGAGGTAACTTAACCTCCCATTCCTTGCTCAGAATATCCCACCCTTTGGGGCACCTGCATGGTTCAGTTAGTAAAGGTTCTGACTCTTGATCTCAGCTCAAGTCTTGATCTCAGTGTCATGAGTTTAAGCCCCAAGTCGGTCTCTGGGCTGGGTGTGGACCCTACTTAAAAAAAGAAAAAAAAAAAAAAGGATATCCCACCCTTTGCTTACATGGATTTAAGGTAGTATTTTTGAAAGATCTGTACCAAAAGGGTATAGAAGAGGAATCCAAATAAAGAACCAGGACCAAAGAAACAAAGAGAATGCAATAAACATGGTTGCCATAATTTCATGTATAAAAAGAAAAGAGGGATAAGATATATTTTATTTCAGGGAGAACCAAATCAGCAAGCTGAACCCACAAAAGGGTCACTGACCAGTGTTCTGGCTTCATTATTTGTTGGATGTAACTGGCTTTTATTTTTAAATGACATTTTCTTTCAAATGAAATAATCAGTTCAGGGCTTTCAGTAACGTCATCATAATGGAAATTAAGTCTTCCATTTTATTTCAGTTGATTTTAAAAATAACTCTATGGGTCCACAGTTGGTTAACATTTATTGCTTTTATTTTTAGGAGTTGGCAGAGGGACCCGTCTCTATTTTTCCACCAATAGTTTCCAGGTTTTCAGTGTCTTCCCCTCTCCATGAAGTTTCCCAGCATGGAGTGCCAGGCACTGTCCCGTTGGTGACCAGTTCCCAAGATGGTCCCTTATTTTTCAGTGTTTTATCATTAATATGAGGTAAGGCAGATCTACAATCCATTTGAAGCTTTCCCTTAGTCCAACACGGATACCTGGCATACTTCCCTTCTAATGTGGACTCCACAATAGCCTCTTAGACTAAAGATTTTAAGAGGAAATCTCTTTAGGACTCTAAATGGTTGTAATCATGACTATCATCAGTGTAAGCACCTCATAAGGGAAAATGTTGTGCTGAAGAAGCAGCTCTTAAGGCTGGAAGCTCTGATGAAGGTCTCAGAATACAATGGTGCTTTTTCGCACCCGGGGTATTTGTTACTCCCACACTAACATGGATTTGGAACACAAGGCCTCCTTTGACCCACGAACCTCACAATCGTACATGCTCGCTGACTAAGATACTTCCACTGAATCATTGTTACATCTGGTGCTACCGCTCTTGAGATTTTCTTTAAATTTGCCGCCTTTTTTAAACTAAAAAAAAATTTTCTTGGGTAAGTTTACATGACTACTATAAAAGGAATACTGATCTTCATAGCCTAAAGTTGAACGTTATTGGAATATTAACTGCAATGAAAGCACACCAATATTATTCAGTTCTGTCTAGGTCCTCTTGCCCCCCCCCCCCCCCGAGGCTCTGCTTTCTCTCTGTACCATAGGGGATAGAACTGGTTTTAGAGAGGGGCTACACATATAACAGCACCAAACTGAGACTGCCCGAGGGCTATTCAGAGGGATTAAAAGAGGACCAGAAACTGATAACTTTTTACCCTGGGATGCAATGGTACTTAGGGGCCCCTCTGGGGATCCCCTGATGTCATCTCAAGCAGGGACACAAGCTCCACCCTTTAGCAATCCCTGGATGGATTGGCAGTTTCTGCCACCCCCAATGTATTTCAGAAAATGTTGGTGAAAGCTTTCATCCTTAAGAGGGAATTGAGGTAAGTGAACTTGCAGAAAAAAAAATCTCCACTGTGAACGCCTGCATGAAGTTTGCTCTTTAAAGAAAGGTGTTACAGGGGGCGTCTGGGTGGCTCAGTGGGTTAAGCATCTGCCTTCGGCTCAGGTCATGATCTCAGTGTCCTGGGATCGAGCCCGGGCTCCCTGCTCAGCGGGGAGTCTGCTTCTCCCTCTCCTTCTGCCCCTCCCCCCCCGCTCCTGCACTCTTTCTTGCTCACACTCTCAATCTCTCTCAAATAAATAAAACCTTTAAAATTGAATTTATTAAAAAATAAAAATAACAAAAAAGAAAGAAAGGTGTTACAGCAGTGGCCCAGATCAGACTGGTTTAACTTTCCTGTCTCCCTCCTTCAATTTTTCCCTTCCTCCTCCTTTCCTTTTTTCTCTCGCTCCTTTCTTTGTCCCCCGGCCTTTCTCCTTTCTCTTGCTTCTCTTCCTCCTTCCCACTCCTTATTAGTCATCTTCACAGAACACACACCTGTGGGAGTGTGTTTGTGATCATTAAGTGCAGGAGCAGACTTCAGATATCCCCAGGGTATGACCTGTAATTCCCAGTTTACCTAGTTCTGTGATATTCTTAGGGCTGGAGCAAAGCTCTCAGCAACAATGCTTGTTTAGGGTATTTTTAAAGTTCTGTGTCTCACTGCAGCTTTTACCCACCTCCCCATCTTCTAAGAAAGTAAACTAAAGTCTAAGGAAATTGAACTTGGGCATTGAACTACAGGTTCACGGGGCTGTGTTGGCATGAGCAAAGCCGACGCATGCGTGCTCAGTGATTTCTGAAACCCAGGTGACGATTCTTTCCCCCAAACAGAATTTTAGCTTTTAATTTTTCAGTTAGTTATGTCTTTGGCATTGGAGAAGCAGTTTGCAGAGAAAAGATAGTCAACATTTGTTGGCTTTTCTATTCAGCTCTACTTCATTCTTCTTTGGGGAATTGCCCAGCCAAGGTCTATTTTCCTAGTTGCTGAAGGAGCAGTCATTTTATACCGTAGGACCCTGTTCTCTTTTAAGTTTTGATTTGTCCAGGGACAGGCACCTGACTCCAGGTAGACCAGCTGGACCTCTTCCTGGGATGCTTGAACTTGGGACCCTGAAGGTTGAGGTTTTCTCTTTCCAGGGACTGAAGTTATAAAAGGTGAAGCTTGGGAGCTGTTGTGTTTTTCCACACATTACAGCCCTGTGATTGTATTTTTCTTTCTTATGATTTCCTTAATAACATTTTCTTTTCTGTAGCTTACTTCATTGTAAGAATGTAGTATACAATACATATAACATAGAAAATATGTGTTATTCAACTATTTATGTAAGGTTGTATCGGTAAGTAAGGCTTCTGGCCAACGGTAGGCTATTAGTAGTTAGTGGGCTATTAGTAGTTATTTTGGGAAGTCAGAAGTTATCTATGAATTTTTGACCACGTGGGGTAGGATTGGCACCCCCCCTTTTTTTTTTTTAAAGATTTCATTTATTTATCTGACAGAGAGAGACAGCTAGAGAGAGGAAACACAAGCAGGGGGAGTGGGAAAGGGAGAAGCAGGCTTCCCACGGAGCAGAGAGCCCGATGCAGGGCTCAATCCCAGGACCCTGAGATCATGACCTGAGCCGAAGGCAGACGCTTAACAACTGAGCCACCCAAGCACCCCAGGACTGGCACCCTTAACCCTGTGTTGTTCAAGAGTCAACTATAATAGTCTTTCCCCATATTACAGATTAGAACCTGAGGCCCCAAAAAGTTAGGAAATATTCTCAGAATTACCCAGCTAGTAAAGAGCAGAAGCAGGACTTGAACCTATGATGGTCTAACTTCAGAGTTTATTGGTTTTCCCAGTTTCACCAGTGTAACTTCCCTACCCACAATTCTTTGATTTTTCTCTTATTTGTGCTAGTTGCCTTTCGTTGTAAAGGATGGACTGAAGATGGACTGAACTGACTGGCAATCTCTTCCAGGATTTATAAAGATGGAAGGAACCTTCCAGGTTAAGTTCTCCAAACCCTAACTTATTTTACAGATCAGGAGCTATAGCCTAAGAGGCAAGGGTATGTGCCCAAGGTCACCTAGCTAGTGTAAGGCGGTCCTGTAACTTGAATTTATCTTCTAGCACCAAGATGTTTGCTTTTTCACTCAAACACATTCTTTTGGTCTAAGCTTAAAAACCACTTCCTCCACAAAAACCTTTCCAATCCTTAGACTGGACGAATTGCTTCTGCTATGGGGTTTCCTACTACCCTCCCTTTCTCCATTCATAGCATTTTATTCCTGCCTTATGTGCCTGTTAAACAGCCCATCTGCCCCAAACAGATGGTAGCCTCTGTGAGGGCAGGAACCCTGTGTATCTTGTTCATTATGGCCTCTTGGATGGCATATGCTTACTATGCCTAAGTGGCAAATAAATGAGTGAATAAAACAGCACATGGGATCTGCAGCAGTGTTCTGGAGTGTAAGGCAATTGGGCTATATTGTATTGGAACGTATCTTCCGATTGTAATTCTTTGGTTTTTGCTGTGTTGAACATTTGCCGTTCTAATCATCTGCATAGCATTTAAACTTGTAGCTTTGGGGTCAGAAACACTCATAGATGAATTGCCAGGAGCCATGTTTCTTTCTTTCTTACCTATTAACTTCAGTTTGCTAGAACAGGTCTCTGTCACATGTACATAGCAGTCCCTAGCAGGTACTGAGCTAAGACAAGGCCCCATATGAGAAAGCAGGAGGAGAGCAAGTAATGCAGACCATTGTGTACATTACTGGTGGTCTTTAGCATTTGTATTTTGGAAGAAGACTGGGATGACTGAAGTGAACCTCTAATTTTTGAACCATGCAGGAAAGGTTGAAAATGAAGAAAAGAAGTTATATGGCAGGATGGGAGAAACCTAGGGAGAGAAGGTAGCCTAAGAGCTAAGGCTTGCTGGGAGTGACAGTGGAAGGAATAGCCATTCCTTACTGAATTGGATAGGTTTTCTCCCTTTTGACCAAACACTGTGTTGGATCACTTCAAGTCTCTTACCTAGAGCTCATCTACTTTTTCTCCTAAATTTTTATTTCACAAGTTGTATTAAACTCATTATTAAAAAATACTCCATGTACCCATGCGGCTGGAATATAAACCATCAGTTGAGTTTCCAACAGACACAAAACCGTAAGGATTTTGGAGAAATGGAAATATAGTCCTTAGATGACTCTAGAGAAGAAGACAAATATGGCTGGAGAAGCAAATTAGCATCAAATGCAAGATGACTCTACTAAAGCCCTACAAGGTGTGGAGTTTGCAAGAGATAATCATATTCTCATCTCTCCAAGTTCAGAAGGGGGAATGAAGTGAGGATAAAGATATGAGCTCTACTGATGATGAAGCCACATTGTAGACTTGAACCATAATGGTCTTCATTATATTCCATCTCCATATCTGGACTTCGGAGCCCAAACTTGGGAAGAGTTGAGGTGATGTAGTAGACCCTTATGCACTAATCCCATAGAAAATTACAACAGCTCTGTCAAGCCCAAGAGTAGGGCAGGCAGAACATGCACACTTGCTCTAAGTATGCAGTTTAGGAGGGGAAAAGATCAAAGAAAGCAGAGGCTGTATATTAATATTGGTCTTCTGCCATTCTTACCAAGTAAATTACTCCTAGAGAGAGTCCAAAGGTTTGTCCTCCAATCTTCATCTCTTTTAGGGAATGTCCTTTGTCCTCTACTTGGGACTATAAACAGTGAAGTTAGTGAGAACCACTAAAGAAGTTAGATCCCAAATTGCTCTTAGTTCGTTAAGATAATGTAGGCAAAGGGCGTTAGCCAAAAATACAATTTCCCAAAGACTCACTTTAAGGCTCAAAAATGTGAATACAGGTACCAGTATGGACAAAACTTGCAGTCCTTTGCAGCTCTCTATTCTTGATGTGTCTGGTATGGCAAGACCATGGTCATTTGAACCATGGCAAGCTCCTATTAGAAAACATCTTAAAACTTGACTGGTAGTTTGTGGTAGAACTTTCAGAACAATGTCTTTCTATACAAAATCCTTTCCCAAGGAATAGAGTCATTTGAAATGAAAAGCCAAACCAAAAGATTTAGTATCTCTTGCAAGCTCCTCATGAGCATGCTTGAGAAAGAGACATATCTTGACAAAACAATAGCCTTCCCTATTAATGTAAATAGGATTTCCATAATGAACCACGTGGTGGTGCCTTCCTGATGTAATTGCAAGAAGCGTCCTTGGCTGTGCTGAGAAATTTTATTTGCTACCATAAATGATAAACTTGTTTTCTGCAAAAGTAACCTCTTTGGGGAATACAGATCAGAAATATTTCCATCATCTTGGAGCCTTTAATGTGTTTTGCAACTGAGTGTCTTGGGGTATATTTCAACAAACCTCTGAACTAGATTTTCTGATTCTGTCCCACAGAGATCCGTGCTGTACTGCTATTAATCTGAAACACTTGCTGCATCACAGCAATTTGGTGAAATTATAATTGAAACATGGTACTTGACCCTGAGAGGACCATGGAGAAAGGGATTTGCTTTGGTGGCTTCTCATGCATCATTTAAAACCTGCTGCCACTGAATCAAAGTCTCACTTATATCTTAACTACGTGAACCCTGTATTGACAGCCATGTCAGCTGGACGACAGAATACTGTGCTCCTTGCCAGCCCTGTCATTTTGTTCTATTTGTCTGTCTTTACTTTTCCATAAATTGGATTATTCTGATTAATAACGGGATTGTGAAATAAGAGCTTGTTATGGGATTCTGGTGACTATCAAGCAGAATATAATTAAACCACCGTATGCCATCTAAGTGAGGAAAAGACATTTGGAATTAAGGGAAGTTGTGACGTTTGGTTATTAATTTCATGTATACAAGGTATTAAACTGAGCTAGCAGGGGATTACTGATTGTTGGAATCCTTCTGAAATCCACCTAAAAAGAAGAAATGAAAGGGATGAAGTAAGCAGTCTCTGTTAAATCATTTGGGGGAGTGCTCAAGAACATTTCTTTTAAATCTTGTTTACATTCTGAAGTCATTTTAATGAAAAATTGTAAAAATTTGAAAAAAATTACCAAATCAGTTAACCCTCCCTGCTTCTTCTGTAGCGGAAGCTGCTAGCTGTGCCTCAGTAATCCCCCCCCCTTTTCTTCTAGTAGGAATAGAACTGGACATGTGGCCACTCAGAATCATATCTACATTTCTCAGCCTTCCACGCAGTGGGTTGTTGCCATGTGACTATGTTCCGGCCAATGAGATGTGATGTGAGGGATTAATTTTGGGGTTGTCTTAAAGGCATCGGGTGTCTGCATCATCTCTGTCTTCTTCCCAGTGGTTGGAGGCTGACCTCTTCCCGAGCAGCTGGCTGAGATGAGATAGAGGCTGTGGGCTAGGGATGGCAGGACAAACTTGGTTCTGATGAGTGTAGAGCCCCCTTAACCAGGACTACCTATGCAAACTTGTCTATGAGGAAGAAGTCAATAAAGAAATCAACTGGATTCTTGAAATCCAGAAAATCAAGAAATCAACCGATGAGTCAGTTAAGCGTCTGACTCTTGATTTTGGCTTAGGTCATGATCTTGGGGTGAGATTGAGCCCCGTGTGGGCTCCATGCTAGGCATGGAGACCGCTTAAGATTCTCTGTCTCCTTCTGCCCCTCCCCCAGCCCCTGCCTGCACATGCGCACATGCTCTCTTTTTCTCTCTCTCAAAAAAAAAAAAAAAATATATATATATATATATATATATATATATATATCTTTGCTACACCATCCCAAACTGGTTCCTTCATTGGCCTTTGAAACCCAGGCTATAGAGGTCGTAGGTCTGTATTGATGGCAAAGTTGAGTGCTTCCAGCAGCAAGTAACAGATACCTGGACACACACAGGCTTAAACAGTGAGGCAGATTTGCACCTCTTAGAACATCAAGTTCACAGATGGGGCAGGCTTTTTGTGTTACAGATTGAGCAGCTCAACAATATCATGAAGGCCTCTGTTTCCTTCTCCCTGTCCTTCACCGTCCTTGATATGAGCTTCAACCTCAAGCCGGTAGCACATATGGGTGTTCCAGGCCTGAGCACCATGTCCAGACAGGACAACATTCCTAGGGAAAAGAGAGACCATTTTTTCTGTTGCTGCCTTAGGAAGACAGAAAACTTCCTAGAGACCTCTTGCTTCCCCAGCAGGGTTCCATTCATGTTTCAGTGGCAATTTTGAGTCACCTTCCTGACCCTGTCACCAACAAGGAAAATGAAATTACCTCTAAGCCACACGGGTCCACCACAGGGGCCTGAGTAACGCCTGCATCTCTGGCCATGTAGGGGAGGCATTGAGAAAAAATGAACACATGTTGAATGCAATAATTGAGGAAGTGGATGATGCGTAGACCACCAAACAGTGTCTCCTACAAAAGGAAACATAAAAGGATCTGGAAGAAAATATGCATGAAAAGGTTTATGTTGGCGATTTGCTTCAAAATAATATAGGAAAGGGGATGTGGGCAGAGTACAGACAAAACAAGGCTATCCTTGAATTAATAATTGTTGGAGTACATGGGGGTTCATTAGACTTTGCTCCCTGCTTTTGCATCTATTTGAAATTATCTGTAATTTAAAAACAACAACCTTGAAATAAATAATCTAAACAAAGCAACAGAAGAAAAAGTAGCACATGAAATTTGATCTGTTTTCATGTTAGCAATACTGTTATCTAACATTTATTAAGTGTTTGCCCTTTGCCAGGAGCTCTATTAATCAGTTCAGAATGGTTTAGGCCAACAGGAGATTTTATTTGCTGGTGGGACTGCAACTTGCAGAAGTAGCTTCAGGCCTAGGTGGGTGCATCTTTTGCTTGTACTCTCTTCCGTATTTGTGGGCTCTCTTTGTGCGGTGGCCTAATGGCTCCTGGCTGGCTCCCATTTTGTCAGCATTCCCCCCCTTATCTGTGGGGGATGCTTTCCAAGACCCTCAGTGGGACAGTCCCAAACTCTCTTATACTACATTTTTTTTTTATACATACATACCTGTGGTAAAGTTTAATGTACAAATTAGGCATAGTAAGAAATTAACAGTAACAAAAATAAAATGGAACTATAAAAATAAACTCTAATAAAAGTTTCGTGAAGTGGTCATTCTCTCTCAAAATATAGTATTGTACTCTTCCTGTGATGATGTGAAATGATAAAATACCTATAACTGCCTGATGCAGTGAAGTGAAGTGAATGATGTAGGCATTGTGACAGAGTGGGTTAGGCTGCTATTGACCAGTCTGTCAAGAGGATCATCTGGCTCTGGGCCAGGGCTGACTATAGGTAACTGAAGCCATAGAATGCCCGTGCAGATGAGGGGGACTACTGTAGTTGGTAGCAGTGAGTCCCACACTGGGATCCCATTGACCCAGTGTGAATCCCAAACCCATGTTTAAACCAGTCATGGCTAGGAGAATGTGGGGCTCCTAGAGACAAGTCCTGTCCGCCCCCCCCGGAACCAAGAGTAGTGTCACTCCTGCTCAAACATCACTGACTAGGACAGTCAGATTCTTATAAAGAGCATCAAGGGACTATGCCAAGGGAAGACAGCATGTTTCCTGGGCAGGCAAAAAGAACAGATGGCCATTGTGCTTATATTCTTGTGTTTATTCCTACTAAAACCCCTAGGTGTATGTAGTTATTACTCCATTTTACAGATGAAAAACCCAAGGCTTAAGAGGTCAAGTGACTTGCCACGGTCACGTAACTGGTAATGATAACACTAGGATTCAAACAATGGAAGCGGATTTGGGGGACCACATGTCCTACTGTCCACAGTGAACGGTTGGCTGTGAATCTCCAAGGTCAGTTCCAAACAGTGAGCTCTCATTACGGAGGTGGTGCAGCATAGTGGTTCCAACCATGGGTTTTGGAGTCAGATGGATTTGGGTCCAAACCACAGTACTCCCCACTCAGGTGCTGGCTCTCTTAATCAGTGCTCAAGGTAGTGTTAGCCTCGTTCCAGAGCTGGAGAATTTGAAGTCAGAGAACCTAAGTGACTTGTCAGGATGCAGAGCTAGGGCGCTAGGCCCTGTCTCCCTGGCCCCAAAGCCCGAGTTCTTTCTGCCCCACTAGCGTGATTCAGGCTGTCTCCAAGGGGGCAGGGGAGGGAGACAGAAGCAAGTAAGGCATGTTCTGGGTCCCTGCCTTTCACTTTGCCTGAGAAGTAGCAGTTTAAAAACCTCTTTTCAAGATGGGAATTCCACATCAGGTTTTGTTTTTTAAAAGAGTTCTCTGCCTTTCTGTTTATTTATTTTAACTGAATTATGGAAAGTCCAACTACAAAATATATGTATTTACATCCGTATACAAAAACAAAGTCAATATACGAAAAGACAAAATGATAGGATGATCACCCCTGTACTCATCACCCAGCTCTACTAGTTTTAGCTCATGACGAGCTGCTGCGCTGTATCAATATGCCCATTCTCCCCTCCTTATCATTTTTTTAAAGATTTTATTTATTTATTTGAGAGAGAGAGAGAGAGAGAACACAGAGGGAGAGGGAGAGGGAGAAGCAGACTCCCCACTGAGCAGGGAGCCTGAAGCGGGCCTCGATCCCAGGACCCTGAGATCATGACCTGAGTTGAAGGCAGATGCTTAACTGACTGAGCCACCCAGGCGCCCCACCTCCTTATCACTTTGGAGCAAATCTCAGATAGCATATCATTTTTTGGTAAATATTTTGGTGTGTATCTCCAGAGGGTAAGGTCTCTTTTTCCACAATGCCAATGTCCTATCTTTAAGGTTAACAATAATTTCTTAACGGCATCATATATCCCATCAGTGTTTACCTTGTCTTTTGTCTCATGGATTATATATGTATATATACATATAACATTTTTTGCAGATTGTTTGAATCCAGACCCAAGTAACATCAATCTGTTGCGAATGGTTGTGTCTTTTGGACCTTCTTTAACCTCTCAGCTTCCCGTCCATCTCTTTTGTTTCCCCTTGTAATTTGTATGTTAGAGAGATTGAGTTGTTTGACCTATAGAGTTGCTCACTGTCTGGATTTTGCTGATTTCATCACCATGTTCAGGTCACTGTGTTCTGTTAATTGGTCCCTGGTATTTGGATATAGGGGTTTAATCAGATTCTGTCTAGATTTTCTTTTTTCTTAAGATTTTTAAAATTTTTATTTGTAAGTAATCGCTACACTCAACGTGGTGCTGGAACTCACATCCCTGAGATCAAGAGTCGCCTGCTCCACCAAGAGGAATTTATGGATGCTGTGCTCTCCCCTCAGGAGCCCCATGGTATGGTGGGGGTCACTCTGTAATGTTGAAAGACAGGAGAATAGTGGTTGGAGAGGGGTGAGAAGAATGGTTGACCAGGAAAGGGCGCAAGGAACTTTCTGGGCTGATGGGTATGTTCTAGATCTGGATGCTGGTGTGGGTTACCTAGGTATTTGCATTTGTCAAAACTTACTGCAGGTAGATTACGCCCAATTACAAAATAAAAGCTCTGGTGCTGACACCTTCTTAGAGAGTGCAATCCCAGGGACCAGGGGTGAGGGCAAAAAGGGGTGAGGCAGGGAAGGGGACAAGGCAAATACAAGGAAGTGTGTCATATACAAGGGAGCAGGCCATGCCTTTGGAACAAGCTGATGGCTTGATCTCACAGGGATGTTGTCGGAGAAGGAATTACCAAGCCTCAGGATAGTACAGATGGAGGGAGAAAGAGGAGTTTGCCTGACAGTCCCTGGAGAGGCCAGGGGGGATCCATGGTCACAGGTGTACCTCAGTCTGCGGTTATGACAGAGGCAACAGTACCTGGCTCTATAGCTGCAGAAACTTAGCAAGTCATTGCGAGGGCCTTTCAGACCAGAAACAAGGCCACTGTGTAGATTCTGGGTGATGCACAATCGACTCAGGGGTAGACACACAAAAGCCACACTTGACCACTGTGAAGCTCAGCTGACAACGATCAGACAGACTAAAGTCCTGTCTTCACCACCTACCAGTGAGGTGGCTTTGGGCAAATGACTTAATGACTTAACTTCTCTAAGCCTCAGTGTCCTGATAGCAGATGCCATTGGTGCTCCTGGGCCTACCCTGGGGGTTGTCTGTGGACCCTTCCCACACATGCTGACAAAGCTCTTTGTGTCTTTCATCTGAGGGTCTTCATTCTCTAACCGTAGGAGTGAGCTCCTTGAACTGTGGACAGGCCAGATATGCAGGAGGGAGAGTGAATATTTCCAGGAATGATCCTCAACCAACTAGGGATGGGAGCTATGAAATAAAACTGCAGTTTCCTTGTCCCACTGTGGGAAACTTCTGAGGCAGGCTCTCACAATCTCTCAGAGGGTTCCCAGAGAGATTGAGCCCTGGTTATTCACAGCCATAACCACCTCAAAATGTTCTGTGTATTGGCTTCCTTCCTTTCCCTGCCTCGCTCCCTCACGCCCCTCTCTCTGCTTCTGGGAACATTTCCCCTCTCTCTGCTTCTGGGAACATTTCCCCAGAAAACTACTTGTCCCCAAGTCCTTGTGTCAGAGTTTGCTTTTGGAAAAACCCAATTTAAGGACATCAGCCATCAGCAAAACATTGTAATGATCAATTGGGATAATATAGACAAAGCCCTCAGAGCAGTGCCCGCTTCTTAGTGAGTATAAAATAAATGGAGCAATTATTTTGACTGTTTTCCTTCAAGGTCACCACCAAGGATGACCATGCAATTTATCATCCAATTTGGGTAGGTTTTGAGAATGAAAATGGGTGCTCTGTGAACTTAAGAGACAACAGGTGAAAACTGGCATTATTTCTAGAAAACCAGGATGTATTGTCAGGCAACAGTCATGACCATGACTTTGTTGGAAAAGGAACTCTCTAAACAAAGGAATTATAACCCAAATAACTATAAATACATCTTAACTGAACTGGTTCATAATTTCACATTTTTATGTGTTATCCTTTCTTCAAGTGAAGGCTCACCTGTATTGTATCACTTTAGTGCCCAAAAGGGATAATGTTAAATTTCTCATTTTCAAGTTAGTAATAAAATTGTCACTTACAAAGAACTGACAAGGGATATCACGCACAGAATGAAGTGCTTTTCAACACAATGTAAAGAACTGTTCAAACTTCTCCTGGAAGAGAACTGAATTTTGAGAGAGTAAAAACTTCTTATGTAGAAAGCTAATACCCAAACGGGATGCATTTGAAGGAATATTAAAATTACTGTCTAAATAGTGTTGACTGAGAAGAGTCACTTCTCACGGTGAGGAAAAGTAGAATCACAGCTCCTAGTAAGAGCTGGAAGGAGACTTGCAGCACCCAGTCTGGTAGTTCCCTTATAGATCATCTGGAAGAGCTTTAGCAAATATGCAGAGAATGGTTCTCACCCTGTGGAGGCCACACATGGCCTCGAACAGGGGTCAGCAAACCATGGCCCCAGGCAAGCTGGACACATCCAGCCATGCTCATTCACGTACAGATCGTGTATAGCTGTTTGGACTAGACAGTGGGGGGCCTGGGTAGAAGCAGTTGCAACCCAGATCATACAGCCCACACAGGCTAAAATATTTGTTCTCTGGCCCTTTATAGAAAAAACTTGTTGACTGCTGGCCTAGAGGGATCTGTATTTTTTAAAAAAAAGTTTTCCAGAACATTCTGGCGTACCACCAGGGTTGGGCATTACTGCTGACAATTTGTGTCCTTCATTTATAAAAACAGGAAGCTGAAAGGCCCAGAGAGGTGAAGTGACTGGCCCAAGGTTGCAAAGCTGAGACAAGACTGAGAAAGTTCTCACTGCCTACCATGGCGCCCTCTATCTCTCACGATGTGATCCTAACTTCTGTTAAAAATCAGCCGCTTCACTTGACCACTGTGGAGCTCAGCTGACAAAGATCAGTTTCCTGGCTGACAACATTTGATGATGAATAATACAGTGAATTGGCTTGTCATCTGGCAGCGTAACTTTCTTGCATGCCAGAATGCCTTCCCTTTGTCACCGGCACCATCTGGATAGAAAACTGTGTGGAATTTCCAACAAATGGCAGTTGATAGACATGTGCGAAGGAAATCTCTGAAATGAAAGGTTTGTCGAGAGTGGCAGGATCATGTGTCCCGGAAGAGAGTGATTTATTCATTAGTTCATTCATTCAACAAGCATTTGCCGGGCTCAGTGCTGGGCACAGGGAATCTAGTGTCAATCTTCATGGATCCTATAATTTGATGAAGGAGGCAAACAATAATAGATAACTAATTAAATAGATAGGTAAGTAGATAGAAATTGATGAGCGCAATTGCTGTGAGTGTTATAGAAAAGACACAATACAATAGTAACAAAAAAGAGGCAACAATTATGGAGTGCTTGTTTAGCCCTAGGCACTCCTACTTGGTTTGTATGTACTGACTCATTTCATGTTCGCATATAGTATGGTAACTGCTATAATAACCCCCCTTTTACAGATGGGGAAACTGAGGCACACATTGGTAAATTGGCTTTTCCAACATCACAGGGCTAAGAAATGGTAAAACCAGAAGGTAAATATACACAGTCTAGCTCAAGAGTCCCTAACCACTGTGTTTTATGCCCCCATAGAGGGACGCAGACCTAAGAAAGAGTCATTTAAGCTGACTGGTGCCTTTGGCGATACCGGTGCATAGATAGTAAATGTATGAATGAATTAATTAATGGGGGTGTTCGTATATCTACATACAGATGTGTGTGTGTGTTTATATGTGTGTGTGTGTATATATATATATATATATATATATTCTTAAGAATATATGAGATGTCTTAAGAATGATGTCTGGCATAAAACGAATTGTCTTGAGGCCAGCATTACCCATGCTCATTTCCTTCCCTTCCTTGTGTTTGAGCTATTACCAACTATTTCAGCCCAAACACTCCTACAATCTCATATGAAAGGTGAAATGCAATAATTAGATAGAGCTCATTAAATCAGTTAAATGATTCTCAAGTAGGAACCAGAGAACCATAATTTACTAAAATGTTTGAAGTATTAGTATGCAGTGAGAATAAGAAAAATAAGTCAAACTTACAAGATCACTACAAGAAAAAAGGCAATCGATCGTGAACACAGAAGCACCGAAGTTGTATTTATTGCATTTTTGTAGCATACAAAGCATTGTGCAAAAGTGCACATGTTTGGGAGGAATCGGGCTGCTTCAGATTCTCAGGGAGTATGTGTGCCCTAGGGGTTTGTAAGGTTGAGATTCTCTGAGGCTACTTTGGGGGAATCAGCAGGCGAGCACTCTTTAAACCAATTTAAAGTGATATCTTGGGGAACCTGAAGCTATGGGTCTTTGAAACAAGTTAGACTGCTTTTTGCCACCTGTAGAAGAGTCACGTTTTCCCTGGTTAACAAGAACAGAATTCACCAGGTACACCCTCTGACAGAAAGGATGCTCCTCAGGGCCATGTTTAAATCTTTATGGCCAACTTTGGTCTTCTCGGTAATTAATACCCTGAAGGTGTCCAAGCCCCTGTTCAGTTCTGGGGATATCTAACTCATGTGAGATGAAAGGGGAGAATGTTTGCTGATCATGTGTTTTTTGAAATCTTCAAACCTTTAACATGCTTTGTCAGCCCATCACATCTCCACCTTCCTTGCTCTGTCTTCCCAAACAGAAGAAGTATCAAAGCCTTTTCCCTCTCTTTGTCTAACTGGCCCATAGGGCCCTGTTTACTTGTTGTCTTCTTAAAAACCTCATGCTGGGCACGCCTGGGTGGTTCAGTCAGTTAAGCGTCCGACTCTTAATTTCGGCTCAGGTCATGATCTCAGGGTTGTGAGATCAAGCCCCGCATTGGGTTCCGCCCTGGGCATGGAGCCTGCTTGGGATTCTCTCTCCCTCTCCCTCTGCCCCTTCTACGCCCCCTCTCCCTCTCCCTCTCTAAAGAAAACAACAACAACCACCACCTCATGCTGAATCATCTCAGACTGGGTTAGGGAAGGCCAGCAGAAAATGCCACCCCAAGATATACTGCTTTGGTATATTAATTGTTTTGAGCTGTAGGTCCTTGAAAGGCAGCAGATATAGGAAGAGGCTTTCTCTGAACTGCCCTTATCTGCCTTAAGATAGGTCCTCTGAAAAGATTCAGTTGGCATAGATCACCTCCCTGAGAGTATCACCTACCAGGGAAGGTTGGGTCTTAACCATTGCAGAGGAGACTAGAAGTCAACACCACACCCAGACAGACTGCCACAAACTATCATACCTCCTCATGACACCACCTCGTACCTTATAAGGGCCCATGAATCTCCTAAAAATAATTTCCTGTCCCTGGAGGGGCCTCCATACCCCCAGCCCCTTTCCCTATTAAGATGGTATTTAAGCCTGAATTCTAAGCCACCTCTTTGAGTGACTCATTTTTCCGTGGGTATCTCCTGTGTATACATGAGATATACATGTTAATAAATTCTGCTTGTTTTTCTCCTGTTAATCTTTTATTACAGGGGTGTCTGCTAAAAACTCAGAAAGATAGAGGCAATTTATTTTTCCTCCCCAACATTAATCTTTCCTATATTTTCCTGTGCTTTCATAGTACAGTTTGCTTGGTCACTGTTAAACACCTTGTGTCTTCCACGAGTATAGACTGTGTTTATCTAGTTCATTTTGCACACCCAGCATATGTGTGGCCCCATATAGCAGCCTACTAAATAGATGTACAATGAGGAAATGGATCCTAGAAATGGATGAACTCAATTTCACACCATCTTTGAGAGCTTTCTGGTGCTCTATGTTATTGGTTTGATATTTGCTTATGAGCTCTCTTAGTTGGAGTTCCTCTGAAGCAGAATCTAAAACAAGATTTTCAGTGCAGGAAGCTAATTCAAGAGGAGATTTCCAGGAAGCAAGAGAGACAGGAGAGGGGAGGAAGGGAAGGAGAAAAAGCCAAGAAAGATGGTCTCTATGGGCAATTGATTCTCATCTCTGCCAGGATCCTGAGGCCCAGAGGCTGGGGTATCCACTGCTCCCTCACTGTTGAAGGTTGCCCTCAGGGGTGTTACCTTATGTTACCTGCTTCAGAGGCAGAAAAGCAGAGAGGTACACAGTTGATGCATGAAGTGAGAGCTGTCAGCATTGCCAGAACTGTCCACCTTGGCTCAGACTAAAATCAGGGCAATGTGACCACGGTAGGGGGCATTGTAAGTGTCTGACTACTAAGCCAGCAAACCTCTTTTCCAAACACATTTTGTAATCCAGATAGAAATGGTAAGCTGTGCTTTGGAAAGAATTAAGTGGATTATTAAAAAAAAAATTTTTAATGTAAAGAGAAATCATCCAGGTCAGATTGGGGGCCAACAATAATACTTTTTGAAGAAAGGTGGCCCTGGGTACTACACTCTCCATCTTGGCCATGTTTTCATGTTATTGGAATTCAATAATGACAGGCAGTGTGCTGAAAAGTGTGCACCCTGGGACCCCAAGGACATGACCCCTTGTCTGTGGACTGGGTACTTTATTTTTGCTGTCTTTCTTTTCAACATCACTTATTTTCTCTTTTTCTTATTATGAAAGCAAAGCATGTTTATTCTGGAAAATTTAGAGAATACAGCAAGAGCAAAGTGGGAAATAAAAGCCATTATTTTATTTCCCTTGCCTTGATACAGCTAACCTAACCTTTTTGCATATTTCCTTTCAGTGATTGATCCAATCGTTACAAAAATGTAACCATACTTCATACCATACTTAAAATTTTCACTTACTGTGAACATTTTTCTGTATTGATAAAGATGGATAAGCAATTCCCTCCCTCCCTCTCCCATTCACTCTCTTCCTCCTCCGTTCCTGCAACCTTTCCTTTCTTTTGTAAAAATAATTCTAATTTTTGTTTGTTTACAAAAATAATTTGTGTTCAGTGTAAAAAAATATGTATACATATGCATACACATATAGACAGACACACACGCAGATAGACATATACATATAGAGGTGTTAGACCAGTCAGAAAGAACTTCTACCATCTAGAGCAGGAGTCAGCAAACTTTATCTTTAAAAGGCCGAATAATCAATATTTTCAACTTTAAGGCCATGCAGTCTCTGTCGCAACAACTCAACCCTGTCTTCTAGTGCAAAAGTAGCCATAGAAAATGTGTAAAAGAATGAGCATGGCTGTGTTCCAATAAAATTTTATTGACAAAAACTGGGTGCCAGTCCAGGGACCGTGGTTTGCTTGAGGTGATCTAGGGAAAAGCACTAATACCATTCTTCCAGAAAAATATGCCTACTTTTTTTTTTTTTACAAAAATGGAATCGTACTACATGAGCTATCTTGTATGTCTTTAAATATTTATGAGTGTCTGCTATGTGCCAGTTCATGAACAGTGGTGCATACAGTTATGTGAACAAGACTGACCAGGGACCTTGCTCTTACGGCATTCACTGCAGAAGACGCACAGTGAACCGAGCAAGTGCTCTGAAAGTCATTGGGGGGCTGTGATAAACAGTTTCATGTATCATAGATTTTGCAACCAATTCCCTATTCACGGGTATTTAATTTCCTTAATTGCTTCTTTTTAAAAAAAAAAAGATTTTATTTATTCATTTGAAAGAGAGAGACAGAGAGCACAAGCAAGGGAAGAGGCAGAGGGAAAGGGAGAAGCAGACTCCCTGCTGAGCTGGGAGCCCAACATGTGGCTCGATCCCAGGACCTGCAGATCATGACCTGAGCTGAAGGCAAACTCTGAAACATCTGAGCCACCCAGGTGCCCCTTCTTAATTGCTTCTGTTGTAGACTACACAGTCATGAGAATTCTTGGGATTAAATCTTTATGAAAAACTGGCATTTTTTACTTAGGCTGAATTCCTTAAAATGGAATCGCTGAGTCAAAAGGCATACAATTTTTTTTCAGTCTTTTATTTGCTAGACATTGCCAAACTGCTTTCTAGAAAACTTACACCAACTTAGACTTTCACCTGGGCTGACCTTTTTTTTCCCCCCTTACTTCCTTTGTGCAACCAAACTGAGCTTCATGAATTGACAAAGTAAGAAAGAGAGGAGCCCTCTTTCAGATGTTTTGTCTCTGGGGACATCCTGTGATTTGATCCCTATATAATGGTTAGAAATAAATCTCAGAAGTTCTTTAGAGCTAGCTGACACCAGCTATTAACTGCCTTTACCGTCTGCCAGAAACTATGCTAAGCCCTTCATGTGCCTGATCTGAATTAAGCCTCCAAACAAAATGTAGCTAAGAAGCTACAAACGGCCTGAAGGTGGAGCAGAACCATGACTTTGAACTAGAGGAGAGAGCTCAAGCTGGCAGCCCCGCAGTCTGTTTTCTTTGGGTTTCGCAGTGTGGCCCAGTACAATGTTTAAAAATGTATCGACGTGGTTCTAAACATTTTAAAACTGGAAAACGTCCCTACTTAAAGTTTGCAAGGTCTAGGCACCCTGGGGCCCCGTTCCCACGTATTGACCGTGGGGTGGGTCAGAGGGTGGCACTTTCTGCACTGGGGACTTGCATTCTGATAAAGATATTATTGAGCTGAGATTAGCAACCACTCTGAAATTCATCCTCTTTCAAACCAATAGTAACTTTTGGTTGGGACAGCACAGGGAGGTGTGGGGACAATGGGCATCCTGCCTCCTGGCCCAATTCACTTCTCTTATTTCGTTGCTTGCCTGAATTTGTGGCCCTGCTGTTAACCTCTGGGCTACAGGACAAGACAAGACTGAGGGGAAGGAGGCAGATGTAGGTCCAGCCACCGCTGTGACCCATCATGGGCCCTGGTGGAGGGGACACTTCAACGGCTTCCTTAGGTGAGGGCACATCAGTGGTTGGGGGACAGCCAGCAAGATTTCTGGGCTCCTGCCTCTCTCCTCACGCACACTTCTTTCTCATTTGTGCTTTCATCATCCTCCAAATTCCATTGTAGTACATAAATTCCGGTAGTAGGTCTCCCTACTCCACCTCACCTTAGAGAACGGACTTAGCCGTGACGTGCACACAAAGGGTCAGACCATTGTCTCCTTCCCTTTCCTAGCCCATCTCTCCGCCAAATGTCACTACCCATAGCCAGGCCCTGCGCCCACCTATCCTCTGCTTGGAACCATGCACAGATTGGCTTTCTGCTGGGAATGGTTCTGGCATTTGCTTAGCTTGTAACTCTGTGGCTAGAGAGCAAACTGGGGTTCTGACAGGCCTTGTGGCTCTGGGAGCCAGTGCTGGGCTAGCTTGAGTCTTTACCTGGCATTGTCTTTATGTATTTAGAGCCGGACTGTGCAAAGAAGAAATCGCTCTTACATAGCTGTGCTTCCCCTACCCCAGGCAGTGTGCAGGTGAGGGGTGCCAGGAAGGAAAGGATGATCTGAGAGCCTGAAGGGGCCTGCAAAGAGTAAGCACCAAATCCACGTGTGGCCACCGTACCAGCAGGAAGTAGATTTAGGGACTCCCTGAGGCCAAATGAGCCAGGAGAAGGAGCCTTCTCTAAGGTGCTGCACCAAAACCTCTGTGCCAGGAGAGAGTGCTTAAAAACACTGAGCCTTCCTATTCCTGCCTGTCCCATTCCTGCTCCACTCCTTCCATGTGCCCACCTGGCAGCCTCTGTCTTCAGCTAACTCTCACATCTCCAGAATCTTCTAGAATTGCGCCGTCCAGGACAGAAGACATTCACTACATGTGGCTACTGAGCACCTGGCATGTGGCTAAGCCAAATTGAGTGGTAATATAAGTATAAAATTTATAGAGGGTTTGAGGCTTAGTAAAAAAAAGAGGGGGGGGTGCCTGGGTCGCTCCATCGGTTAAGCGTCCACGTTCAGCTTAGATCTTGATCCCAGGGTCATGGGATGGAGCCCTGCTTCAGGCTCCCTGCTCAGCGGGGAGTCTGCTTCTCCCTCTGACCTTCCCCCTGCTCATGCTCTCTCTCTCACGAGCTCTCTCAAATAAATAAATAAAATCTTAAAAAAACATAGAATGCAAGCTATCGCATTAATGAACTCATAATGGTTACAGGTTGAAATGATAATATTTTGGCTATCTTGGGTTAGATAGGTTATTTTTTTAAAAGGTTTATTTATTTGAGAGAAAGAGAGAGCACGAGTTGGGAGAGAGGCAGAGGGTAAGAGAGAATCTCAAGCTGACTCCCCACTGAGCAAAGAGCCTGACTTGGGGCTCAATCCACAGTTTGCTCCCAGTTTGCTCTCTAGCCGCAGAATTAGGAGCTAAGCAAATGTCAGAACCATTCCCAGCAGAAAACCAATCTGTGCATGGCTCCAAGATCATGACCTGAGTTGAAATCAAGAGTCGGACACTTAACTGGCTGAGCCACCCAAGGGCCTCTGGGTCAAATATGTTATTAAACTTTATTCTATCTACATCTTTTTACTTTTATTAATGTAGCTACTGAAATTTGAAAATTATCTACGTGCCTCTCCTTTGTGGCTTGTGGTGTGTTTCTATTAGACTGTCCTTTTGCAGAGCACTCCTTAACTCAGCCACATCAAATGTGCTTCTTTATGATTTTGCTATGTATTTGTTACATACATACACACACGCAGGTGCACATGGACATGGATGTGTGTGTATATATGTATAATAGAGTGTATATTCTCAGTCTATCTAGGTAGAAGACAGGGTTAATGTCTCTTTACTCTGTGTTTCATCACTCTCTGCCCAAGTGCCCCTTGTACTATTAGAGATCCAGTGCATGTTTGATAATGATTCTTTCATTCATTTGTGTTGAACTCATACTCTGGGCCAGGCTCCCCTGGGAACTTAATAAACTTTAACTCAATAGCTGGCATAGTCTCTGTAGGGTAGGAATTATTAGCTTTGTTTCGCAGATAAGGAAATTGGAGTAGGAAATTTAAGTGACTTGCTCAAGGTCACCTACTGTGGCAGGAAACAGAATTCCAACATTCTTTGGTCTGCTCCAAATCATGTCCCCTTTCCACTTCAGCATGTTCATACTGTGGAGGATTCTTCAGCCCGGCCCACTTTCTCCCTAAACCCTGTCTTCTTATTTGTGTATATATACCTATTACATGCTTGTTAATAGTCCATCTTTCCCAATAGGCTTCATGGGAGGACAGAAACCATTTCTCTTCTGAATGCTGTTGCAGCCCTGATACCTTGCCTATATGCCTGACAACCCAGTAAACACATAGAAACTTCCACTGAACGTATGAAGGAATAAACGATGGTCCCTTCTTCTCCTCACCATTATACAATTCCTGTTGAATTCCATTTTCCTGGAGAGGATACAAATAGGAATAAAACTCTATAGCCATTTTCTCAACAACTGTAATCATGTAAACATTCATTTTGTGTTTTATTTATTTAGAGCTCCATTATGCAAAAAGAATCCATTTATGTGAGAGTGCAGGGAAGAAATCTCCCTGCCACGCGCTCTCTTTCCACACATGAGGTTATCTCAGACCAACACGACAAAAACCAGGCACCTGTCTTTTGTCAGAATCGAGCATGCATCGTCCTAAACAGCTGCAGGCTGGTGGTTGCCAGAGCCTTGGTGCAAACCTAGGACTGGTGAGCTTTTCCAGTGATCTTGGCATAACTTATTCTTTATGGAAGTGTCTGAATGGAGTGTAACATGCCACGACCACGTAATGGTTATAAGACAGGAAGCCTTCTTGCCCATCAGAGAAGAAGGGCAGCGAGGCATGAAGAGCAATAAACCATAAGGAGTGGCCCCTGGTCTCAGCTTTGCCACTTTACTCTCTCCCTAACCTTGCGCACACCATGCTTCCTCGTGGTTGTGAACCTTAGCTCTCGTATTTCCAAAATTGAGGACATTGATATAGATCAGAGAGGACAGTAAAGTCTACATCTACCCTAGAAAACTATTGAAAACAGGAGGGAAAAATCTTGGATAGAAAAATCACAAGACTGAGACTCTGGAGTTGGAGTCAGAGATCTGAATTTAACACCCAGCTCTTCTCAACTGGTTGTCTGACCTTGAACTGGTCATTTCACTTGTCTGGGCCTTGGTTTCCTTTTCTATAAAATGTGATCATTGGACTGAATGATCTTTAAGATTCCTTCTAGGTTGGAAATAAAGTACATTTATTTGGGTGGGGATTGGGGGTGGATTTTGGTAGATGCATTCACTAGCATTTTTCCTCCTATGAGGTGATGATTACTTAGGCGTCAGAAACTTTTCTGAGGGTCACAGGGTGTAGAAAATGCACAGTGATTCCTGTGTGAATGCTCTGGAAGCAAAATAGTCTCCTTTCCTTTAGAAGCATGAGACCCTCTAAACAAATGTGTTAGAGCACAACGTTGGTTGTCATCCTAAGAGTCTTCGTGCACAGCTTGGCCTGTTATGTACCGACCATTTCTGTCATCAACGTCTGTCTGGTTGTCTAGTCTAAATTGAGTGGTTTTGTGGTGTTGAGATTGCACAGGTAATGTTAGAGTTAAAATACATGGTGTTTTATTAAGTTAGTTTCATTTATAGATCTTGAGAGGCCTTGGGGTGATAAAAATCTGAGTTATGCATTGCATTAAGCAGGGTTATATAAAGCCTGTTGAATATTAATTTTATAATGATTCACCTTACAGTTTTACAAGGCTAGATAAAAAAAGATACTGTGAATAATTGAGCCTATGGTCTATAAAATGAAGTCTAGCGAAGAGAGAAATAATTGGAACCGAAGAGAGCCAAGCCTTTTCCTTCTTTGCTGAGATCAAGTTAATTCAATCTCAGCGCCTTTCTGCAAATTCAGGCCCCCTGGTTTCTTAGAGCATTAGATGAACACATAGTACAGAATACAGTGCCAATAAAATGTGGACCATATTATTGTTTTCATTACTTTTAGCATAGCCTCAATATATTTTATCTTTATAGTTTGCATATTTTCTATATCCTTTTTTGGGTTACATTTTTCAAAATTGCTTCTCAAGTAAAGCAAAGTCTTGCACAGAAGAGATAAAATTACTTATATTTCCTATCTCTAAAATTGCACTTTGCATAAGTTATACAAATGGGCAATAAGCATGTAAGAGGGTGCTCAATATTATTAGCATCAAGGAAATACAAATTCAAACCATAATGAGATACCAGCAAATGCTTATTAAAATGGCTAAAATTAAAAGAGTGGCAATACCAAGTGTAGCTAAGGACGTGGAAGAGCTAGAACTTTCAAACACTGCTGGTGGGAATACAAAATGGTAAAACCATTTTAGAATGCAGTTTTCAGTTTTTTAAGATTAAAAACACCTTTATTATAAGACCTAGCCATTCTCCTCCAAGGTATTTACAGAAAAGAAATGAACAAATGTACAAATCCCTACAAATTTGTACTGGAGTGTTCATACCGTTACATTTATGATAACTCCGAACAAGAAACAATCCAAATATCCATCAGGATATGAATGGCTAAACCATTTGGGGGTATAGCCATACAATAGAATACTTCAAAATAAAACAAAACAATTTTAAAAAGAGCAAACTATTAATATGTGTAACAACATGGGTGTTTCTCAAAGATATTATGCTGAGCAGAAGGAGCCAGACACACAAAAAAGTTCTGACTATATGATTCAATTCCTATGAAATTCTAGAAAAAGCACACTAATATATAATGACAGAAAGCAGAGCAGTGGTTACCTGGGGCAAAGGTAGGAAGTAAGGGGGAGGATATAGTACATAGGAACATGAAGGAACATTTCAGGGGATAGAAATATTCTTTATCTTGATTGTGGTGATAGGTATAAAAGTGTCTATGTCAATATCTGATGAACTGAACACTTGAAGTGGGAGTAGTTTATTGTATGCAAATTATACCTCAACAAAGTTGATTTTTAAAATTTCTTTTGCAGTATCTTTTGTTGGTTCATTAGTACTCTAGAAACTGATCTTCCAAGATCTAGATTCCAAATCGATGTTCAATATTTACCCATTGTTAGATTATGAGTCTCATATACATAATATTAAAATAGGTATAGTAAATACATTTGGCCAACCTTCGGAACTTCCCTAAGAAACAAAAGAGAGGATGAATTTGTAAAAATTATTTATAAATCATGATACTGTGCAGAAAATTGACTGTCGCTACCATTATATGGTTCACCCTGTAAGTCAGAATGAAATTACCTTGATTTGGGCACATTAAAAATTAGTTGAGCCTCTTACCTGGACCCAAAATGAACTTTCCCCCTGTTGAATGCCTAGCTAAGAGCACAGAATATCCTAGCAAATTTCCTTAGTGTTTTAAAAATATCTACCTGCCTCAGTCCATGTGATGTACTGATCAACCCACTCAGACTAAGCCCTTCACTTCCAGCAGTGACAACCTACACAATCGTTCCTCCAAGTCAAGACACACTGTACAAATCATCTGAGCTTGTCAATGAGGTTTGAATTTCATTTGACATCTCCAGAGAATCCTCTGCTTTCAGAGCAATGAGCCCTGTGTTGGAGAATCTAGCCTAGTTGTAGAGTAACAATGCAGATATTCATAGAGAGGCATATGTCTCTTCTGCAAATTAACAACTTGTATCCTGGGCCAGAAATTGAGTTTTGATTCTGAAGGGACAGGGAGCACTGAAAAGCTGGGTCCTGATTTAATCTAAAACAACACAGGCATTCATTTGACAAAAAGTCACTGAGTACTATGTGCATTGTCCTGGGCTCTGGGAATTTAGCAGTGAATGGGACAAGCAAGTTCTCTCTCCTTAGGAAGCTTACATTCTAGTGGAGGGGTGAGTAGCAATCAAGTACACAATGTAATTTCAGGATCATATTATTCTCTACCCAAAAGTGGGTTGATAACACAACCCACAAAATAACACAAAAGTGGGTTGATATTATTTAGGCTATAGTGGTCAGGGAACATCATGCATGTTGAGTTAGGATGACGAGATGGAACCAGCTATGTGACAATCTAGAGAAACAGTGATCAGGGCAGTGGGGACAGCAAGCGAGAATGGGCTTGGCAAAGTAAGGAAGGGAAAGGAAACCAATGTGGGAAGTATCAAGAGTGAAAGGAAGACCGTCATGAAATGGGGCTACAGTGGTGGAGAGGGGGTAGAGTTGAAGATTTATTCCATGAAAATGAGAAAAAAAAAAAAAAAAAAAAATTTTAAAAAAAAAAAAAAGAAAATGAGAAGACCCTGAAGAGTTTAAAGCGGGGGGAAGAAATTATCTGATATGTAAATATGGCCACTACGTGAAGAAGAGATTGTCTCGTGTCAGGTGGGGAAATTAATAAGAAGGCTGCTGAAATAGGCTAAGGGAAAGATGATCAGGCTTAGAGTGGACTGGTGGCATTGGAAATAAAGAGGTACGAACAAATAGAGTGACGTTTCCTAGAGACAGTGCTGCCGGGGTTTGAGGAATGGGAAGTTTTGGCGGGGGTGGGGAGGATGGGAAGAATACACGGTTTTATGGCCTGAGCAACAACGAGCTGATGGAAGTCTTTCTTAGGAGACCACCTGCAGTGACAGGTTTGGGTGTCTGCATCCTTGGTCCACCAGTAGGACAGTGACCAAATTACTCTGAAGGTTGGAATAGCAGTTAAGTATTTGTAAATATCCTGTGAGGGGAACTCCAGTTGTAAAGACCCTGTCATCTCTCTTCTGTGATTGTCTAGACATGCTAATACGTGGGTGCTGGAAATGTCATGATTTCCTAATCACAATCTTCTTTTCCTAAAGCCATTTTCCACAGACATCAGTTCAGGGCAATAGCCAAACTCTTTCTGGCTGCTATTGTTTATTGCCGGTATGTCACTGTGCCCAACACGCTCACGGCAGGGGGCATGCTTTGAGGAGTTTACTTTTGCTCTGGAAGACTTTTTGGAAGCTTGCTTCCTTTTGTTAATTATGGCTTGGGGATTACTTTGTCAGACATTTTGAAGCTCTGAAGTGTAAAAAAAAAAAATTACAGGGTAATATTAAATATTTAAGTATTGCTCATTTCTCCATGTGGTATGAGATTTGGGCTAAGACTGAATCTTTGGGCTGTTTAATTCCCATGTTTATCATCTTGTATAGAGTCACAGATTCAATTTTGCCTACTTAAGCAAATTTTAAATTTGTTTCAAACAAGCAAGGATGGCATTAAATTGCCCTGACCTAGGTACATTGAGATTTTTGTTGTTTCTTTGTATTCATGGAGAGTAGTGAACATGAGCACTGAAACAGAAACATTTCAGCTTGTGAACATCCTGCTGGAGGAACGAGAAAAATCTTTTAAAATATTTAGGATTCTTTTGCATTATAAAAATAATACAAGCCCATCCTAGATAGTTTGGAAGGTACAGGAAAAAAAAAATCAGCCATAGCCCAAAGAAATCCATGAGATGTTGAAGTTTCTCATAAAATGCTAGGGTGGGAAGGGGCTTGTTGAATGATCGGATCCAACTTCTCATTTTGCATGTGAAGAAACTGAGGTGCCAGGGCAGTGTGGGGTGGAGAGCTCACGTTTCCTCGGGGCCAGTTTTGAGCTGTTTCCCTGATGGTTTATGTGGCTTCATAAGCTATTAGATTCTTGGGGACCTGATGGAGATGCAGAATCTGCTACACCCTCTTTTTGAACAAAGGGGATGTGACATCTTAACACTGGACATACATGTGGCTCCCTCTGCCCCCTGGTGTTCAAGAGGAGACACGGCCTTAAATAAGGATGGTGTTACATTGCCTTGACTTGGATGAGCATTTCCCAAAGAGTGGTTTTTGGGTCACCTGCCTCAGAGTCATCGAGAGTCCTTGTTGAAAATGAAGATTTCTGGGGCCCATCCCTGGTTTGTGAAATCCACTCTAGAGGTGGGAGCAGGAATCTGCTTTCTTTTTTCTTTTCCCTTTTCTTTTTTTCTTTCTTTTCTTTCTTTTTTTTTTTTTTTATTTAAACCTCAGTGAACATACAATGCAGTATTAGTTTTTGGAGTAGAATTCAGTGATTCATCCTTTACATACAACACCCAGTGCTCATCATAACAAGTGCCCTCCTTAATACCATCACCCATCTAGCCCACTCCCACCCCCACCTCCCTATATCAACCCTCAGTTTGTTCTCTGTCATTAGGAGTCTCCTATGGCTTTTTTCCCTCTGTCCTTTTTTTCTTTTCCCCTTTCCCACATGTTCATCTATTTTCTTTCTTAAATTTACATGAGTGAGATCATACGGTATTTGTCTTAATCTGACTTATTTCGCTTAGCATAATACACTCTAGCTCCATCCGTGTCATTGCAAATGGCAAAATTTTATTCTTTTCCATGGCTGAATAATATTCCATGGTATATATAAACCACGTCTTCTTTATTCATTCATCAGTCGATGGACATTTGAGCTCTCTTCATAGTTTGGCTATTGTTGATAATGCTGCTATAAACATTGAGGTGCATGTGTCCCATTGAATCTATATTTTTGTATCCTTTGGGTAAATACCTAGTAGTGCAATTGCTGGATCATAAGGTCGTTCTATTTTTAACTTTCTTTTTTCTTTATTTAAATTCAATTAGCCAAGGTATAGTACATCATTGGTTTTTGATATAATGTTCCACGATTAATCAGTTCAGTATAGCTTTCTTAACAAACTCACGCATCCATTGAAAAATAAGTTTGTCAATAAGAATAAAAAAAAAAAGAATCATTCAAATTCTCTAACCTGTGATAAATAGATAATATAGATAGGTAGGTAGGTAGAGAAAGAGAGAGATACTAAGTAAATGTGTAAAAAGTTGGTGACTCCACACAAAGAAATTGTCAATGGTTTTCCCTGGGGGTAGAAATAGGGGGTGAGTGAGAGAATGGGGCCTCCACTGTTCTGTATAACTTAGAAACCTGGATTTGCAGAACACAAATCCTTCAGAATTCCTTTTTTAAAGTATTCCTGCAGTCAAGCTATTTCTTTGGGAGACTAGAAATGTCTACAGAATATTATTTATTTGCTTGAGTGACGTGTATGGCCAGTGGGAGAAAGGGAGCACTCTTTGTTGATATAAGAGAACACAGAAGGATCAACCAGGGGACGAGGTGAGGTCCAAGTTAGTTCATTTATTTGCTCACTCATTTATTCAACACCTATTCATTGAATACCTTGTGTGTGCCAGGCACTGTTTGAAGTGCTGAGGACACAGGAGAGAATAAGACAGCAGGGTCCCTGTTTGTGTAGGGCTTATGGTCTATAATGGGGAAACACCAATAGAGTTTAACAAGTTAATTTCAAATGGTGACAAGTACTGTGAAGAAATGAGGGAGCTATGCCATTATGAATGATTTAAGGGCCATTCTCTGGTAGGAAGGGACAGTGTGAGAGATGACATCTGACCTGAGACCTTAGTGGCAAGAAGAAACCGTATCTGGGGAACAAGTTTGCATTAAAAGGAAGCTGTATACGGGCAGGGTCCTGAGGTGGAGTTAGCTTGATATGTTCAGGGTGTATAAAGAAAACCGGCATGGCTAAAGCTTAATGACTAACACGAGATTCAAGATAAAGTTCAAGAGGAAGACAGGGCTAAGCCACATACTGTAATTATGCCACAGTAAGTAGCTTGGATTCTATTTTAAGTGTAGTAGAAAGCCTCAGGAGACCTACATTCAAGGAGGGATAGTTGATATCTTCAGATTTGGGTTTTTAGAAAAAAATCACTTCAGCACTCAAAACTACATAGAAACTAGAGTCAAGTTTTTAAAAAATGTGCAACTCCTTCAGGAGAAAAAGTCATCGGAAACCACAAAAGAAGAACTAAAGAAATGGTCAGATCTACCATATACATGGAAAGGGAAGATCAGTATTATAAAATGCTGATTTTTATCAAAAAAGGATTTCTAAATTCATTGCAATTCTAAACAAAATCCCAACAGCATTCTAAAATTGAATGGAAATGTAAAAATTCAAGAATTTAATAAGAGAGGTTGCAAAAGAAGAAAAAGGAATGAGGGTTTCCCCTAGTTATCAAAATTTCTTATAAAGCCATAGTAATTAAGACACTGTGTTATTAGTGAAGGGGGATTACGAATAGACCAGTGGGAGAGAATAGAGAGCCCAGTGATGGACTGAACATATATGGACCCTCCTATGTGACGCAGGAGCCGTTGAAATTCAGAGTGGAAAACATAGACTATCAAAGGTAAATGAGTATCAGAGTTATCAGAAGCTTCCTAATTTACACTTTGTACAAAAATAAATTGAGATAAATTGAAAACCTAAATATAGAATGTAAAAATTCAAAACCTTTAGTGAGGGAAAAAATAAGGTATCTTTATACCCTTAGGATAAAGTGGATTTTATAAGCTAGAGACACAAAAATCACCCTCAAGAATAATGAGCTTGATGGATTTCACTGTATCAAAATGTACAACTTCTGCAAATAACGTCATAAAATGAAATGGCAGTTGACAAGCCAATAGAAGATATTTGCAACCTGATGTAACAAACAAAAGCTACATTTCTAGACTCCCTAGCAAACGTCTATAAATTGGTAAGGAAAACTCAAACTACCTGGTAGAAAAATGGCTACTTACTCACAGGCACTTTCCTGAGGGGGAGACATGAATGAGCAATGAAAATGTGAAAAGGCTTTCCACATCCCTGATGAAGGCGAGAAATGCCAGGATAGCATTTTATACCTATTATAGCGATATGCCTATTGGAGTAGCAGAAATTCAAAAGGTTGAGTTAGACAAGTCAAACTTGGCAAGGAGTTGAGATAAACAGGCACTTGGGAGAGTAAGTTGTCATTCTCTAGTTAGACTTGAAAATCCACATATTCTACAACAGATTCTGTTGCAGACCGTAAGCAATCAACAGTGTTTCTCCAAGGAGGGGCTCTTGGCATTGTGCGAGGGACAAGTCTTTGTCACTCAGGACTTTCATGCACCGGTAGAAAATTTAGCATCTCAGCCCTACTCCACCCCCAACTCACAAAAGAACTCTCCCCCATTTCCAAATGCCCCCAAGAGAGTTGCACTTGAGGAGAACGTCCTGCAGGTACATAGTGCTGCTGCAATATGAATGTGCTGGGACAGCCGCTGTCACTGAACAGAGAGATCTGGGACCCGAAGGAGGACTGTGAAGGGTGTGCACCGGAACATCCTTTGTTAGGACCAAAAACTGGACATCGTCCAAATAGCCATCAGTCCGGGAAAGGAAAATGAAACTATGATACGGTTGTATGATAGAGCGCTATACAAGAATTAATGACCTAGATCTGATCTGTACGGAGCAAAGTGAAAATATCTCAAAAACAGTGTTGACTACAGTGTAATATGCAACATGATACAATTTTTAAAAAGTGTAAAAACCACAAGACTGCAGGATATATTGTTTTGGATACACACAACACACGAACACACACAGGCATATGCATCGTGAACTGGGGTGGTTTAAATTCTGTGTGGTTCTATTTCTTAAAAGAGTAGATGAACGTGAAGATCAACATTAGTTCATTTTGAGTGATGGGCATGTGGAAAGGAGTTTGTCGCATTATCTTCTGCATAATGCTGTATTTTCGCCCTCACTCAGGCTGCTGAGTGCACAGTGGATGGGGTGAATGGAAAGGTGAGCAGGGGTCGAGCATGGAGGTGGGGGCAGTGAGGCTGAGCTGGATGCGCAGTCAGGCCCTGGAGGAGCCGAGTGAGGACCCCAGCATCCCTGCCGATACCACTTCGAACTCCAAGGGCATGTGACCAGTTTTCTGCTTCATTTCTCTATTGCCCAAAAGGTCTTCCTGGAATAACACTTCCCCTTGTTGCTTCCTCTGTCTTCCAAGCTACAATATTGTCACCTAAGCAAGCCAAGGATTTGTCAGCTGCTCATATTTTTTAGCAGAATGAGACATTCTGTATAAACAGTTTAGGTCTTCTCCATCCCCATCCCTGCAATGATGCTCCTACCCTCCTTTTAATTTTTTTCCTGAGCATTTCTTTTACTGTGGTAAAATATACATAAAGTCAAATTTACCATTCTAACTATTTTTATTTTTTAAGATTTTATTTATTTTATTTTAGGGAGAGCTCACGTGAGCATAGGGAGGGGCAGAGGGAGAGGAGAGAGAATCTCAAGCAGACTCCACGCTGAGTGAAGAGCCCAACGCAGGGCTGGATCGCACAGCTCCAAGATCATGACCTGAGCCAAAACCACGAGTCAGGCGCCCAACTGACCGAGCTACCCAGGCGCGCCCCCCCCCAATTCTAACTATTTTTAAATGTGCAATTCAGTGGCAGTACGTATATTCACAGGGTTTTGCAACCATCATCACCATCTATCTCCAGAACTTTGCAACCATCATCACCATCTATCTCCAGAACTTTTTCATCATTCCAAATTGAAACTCTATGCCCATTAAACAATGACTTCCATTCCTCAGTCCCCTTGCCCTCTGATAACCTCTAGTCTACTCTCTATCTCTCTGAATTTGACCATTCTAAGTACCCCATACAAGCAAGCATCGTATAATATTTGTCCTTTTGCATCTGCCTTATTCCACTTACTATGGTGCTTTTGAGATTCACCCACAATGTACCATGTATCCGGATTCCATTCTTTTTAAAAACGAATACTGTGCCGTTGCATGTATACACCACATTTTGTTTATTCACTTACCTGTCAGTGGACACTTGGGTTAGTTCTGTCTTTGGGCTACTGTGAACAATATAACATATAATGCAGCTATGAACAGGTGTACAACTGTCCATTCGAGTTCGTGCTTTCAATTCCTTGGGGTATATACCCAGAAGTGGAATTCCTGGATCTTACGGTAATTCTATGTTTAATTTTTTAAGGAACTTCCTAGCCAGAACTTCCCATAATGGCTGTACCATTTTACACTCCTCTTTGCGATGTGCAGGGGTTCTAACTTTTCCACATTTTCACGACTTACTTTTTTTCATTTTGGAAATAGCCCACCTAATGGTTATGAAGTGGTGTCTTATTGTGGCTTTGTCCTACACTTCTCATAATTAGTGTTAGGAAAGCATCATACATGTCTTCTGTCTAATTGATTGATCTGTGATAACCATGGTTTGAGTATTTCTGCATTTTCCTAAATGCGTTCCACGGAACACAGGACCTATTACAACTTCTGGTATTGGGGGCTCGGGGGACATGAGATGGGAGAGGTTAAGTTGAGAAACAATGCAAAAAAAAAAAAAAAACCCAACCCAACAACCTTCAGCAAAGTCAGATCAAGTACATATCGGCAAATTCAAGATGTAAGTGTGAGTCGGTATCTTGAATCCCCATTCCTTGGTAGCTGTTCTTTCAAGTATCTCATCGTGCTGAGAGTTGTTCTATTATTTAAAGATAAGCATCTTTGTATGCAAGTGGCCCATAAAAAAAAAGCGAACTCTTTCATGTGGTGCTCAAAAACAATTTTATCTGTTGCAACTTGGGAGGAAAAAACTGGCCATATTGATGATGATGTGCAATGGTAGACTCCATGGTGTGGCACTTTCCTTAAGGGATCCCCAGTGTTAATTGTGACCATATACAGTGTTCAGTTTCAGCTGACTTTAGAAATCACTGCCTACGCAAGATGCAGTTTTATTGTATGTCCTCCCCTTGAAGTTTGAAATATATATTTTCCAGAACCTGAAAAGTCCTACAATAAAGAGACCCAACCAACGTAGTTTAAAGCAGGAGTTAGTGAGCTCTCTCTGTGAAGGGCCAGGTAGTAAATACTTTTGGCCTTGTGTCTCTGGTGCAGCTCTTCAACCTTGCAATCGTAGCTCCAGAACAACCATAGACAGTCTTTAAATGACTAGATGTGGCTGTGTGCCAGAAAAAACTGTGCTTGCAGAAACAGGCAGCAGGCTGGATTTAATTCACAGGCAATCATTTTCTGACCCCTGGTTTAGACCATCATGACCGAAGTTTCTTGCATCCTGACTTTTCCCTCTTTTATTTTTTTAAATGTAAAACCTGTAGTAGACCCTTAGATGCCTGAATTCAAATACTAGAGGGTTTTAAATCCTTTGAGTGACACTGAAAGTTGATGGTGTGTAGCAGCTTTGTCACTTTTCGCGTACCTGGGTTTGCATTGTTTTGGCACCAGAAGTAGTTACTTCGTGGGTGGCCCGGGCTAAATTGTGTTCTACAGTTCATATGGTGAAGCTCTGACCCCCTAGTATTTCAGAATGTCACTATATTTGGAGATAAAGCCATTGAAGAGGTGATTAAGTTAAAATGAGGCTTTTAGAGCAATCTTGAAAAAGAACAAAATGGGAGCTATCGCAATCACATATGTCAAGATATACTACAAAGCTCTAGTAATCAAAACGGTATGGTACTGGCACAAAAGTAGATATATAGATCTATGGAACAGAATAGAGAGCCCAGAAATAAACCCATGATTATATGGTTAATGAATCTATGACAGAGGAGGCAAGAATCTTTCCAGTAGGAAAAAGACCATCTCTCCAACAAATGGTGTGGGGAAAATCGGCAGCTACATGCAAAAGAATGAAACTGGACCGCTTTCCTACACCAGACACAACCATGAAACGGACTAAAGGCTAAATGTGAGGCCTGAAACCATAAAATTCTTAGAAGAAAACATAGGCAGTAATCTCTTTGACAGCATCAATAGAAACATTTTTCTAAATGTCTCCTTTGGCAAGGGAAACAAATCTATTTTTGTCCTAAAACATACTGAAAATACTGCCTGCAGGAAACTCCCAGCCTATACCATGCTGTCATGGTGGTGGAGCTCCTGTTAGAAAATATGGATGGGCCATATGGCATCAGTAAGGAGACAGGGTCAAGGTGCTGATGAACAAATCGTACCTAGTTCTTTCTGCTTCCTGCCGCCGTATTCCACTTCATCCCTGTGTCCTTGTGCAGGGCGAGCTGAGGGGCAGGTGGAATGGGGAGGTGCCTTGGGGCTGGTCAGACAGTTGAGTTTTATTTACCCACATGGCAAACCAGTGAATGCCACACCGGCTGCTTCCTCATCTTGTCCAGTTTTTACACACTGGTGTGTGTGAAACAGTTTGGCCCGTAGTGGACAAGGAGAAGCGCACTTCCTGACCCCAGGAGAGCTTCTGAGGAATAGCTGTTTCCTTTTCTTTTATAGCGAAAATGACAAATACATTTAAATGAGCATCTTATGACACAACATACACACTACATTTCATCAGTATTCATGACATGCATTTCCTTCTCTTCACAACTGACAGCTATTGAAAATGAGATTGGGGAGCACCATCCTGGTTCCAGTTATTCTGGAACATGGATTCTGAGGTGAGGTTTTATTGATTTTTCCCACTTTCACAACCCTGGTTTTACAACTGACTGCAGATAAGTTTTAGCCCTGCAGAATCTCCCCTCCAGAGACAGCGACACCATCTCTTCAATGAAATGCATTATGTAGGAGGCCAAATCAGTACCAGATCTCTAGTTGTTGAGAATAGCCTTGATTTCATTTGTATTTTGAGATAGCTCTATTTTAAATCTCATTAGGTAAATTTCTGAAACTGTGATTAAACTATAGTCAGCCAAGGGAAAATTGGAAATAAATTAGAAGTGTCACCGATTTGAGAGCTCTAGTTTTTTCCTGTGTGCATACAGAAATTAAGGAACCTGTCTTTTCTGTGTTACAGGTTTTGATGAGAAATCCGGAAGAAAGAATGTGTGAAAGAAAAAGATGACATCCGTGCATGGCAAACCAAATCCGAAGATTATTACAGTGAAAAGAAAAGGAGGTCAAGAGAATACTTACTAGTAAAGGTAAGTGAACTTCTCTGTAAATGCTGAGCTCTGATAGGTTAGAACAGTTAGGTAGGTTTCTATATGTCCGTGTGTGAGTGTACGTTCGCTTGTCAAATGGGGACAGAGTAGGCTAGAATAGGGTAGGATGCATGATATGATCTAATGTCAAAATATTTATGTTCCAGCAGTGAAGAAGAAAACTAGTACATGCATTTGGCTCCCTATTCTCAAATAAAAGCGAAATGCCCAAAAGTTGAATAATAGACTTACCTTTTATAAAGGGGTTCTCTTCTCAGCAAAACAAACAAGAACCAAAATAAGCACTGTACTAACTATACTGTGCCATTGGCCCATTTCCTATAATATATTTCTAAGATATTGTACACTCAGTTGTAAAATTACTATCTCTTTGTTCACAGTTGAACACTTGACCAGCGAAGTCCAGTAGGCAGTTTAGCAAGCGAGTGGTTGATTATTTTCATGCATGCAGTGATTTTCATCCTGAGCTTTGTTGTAGTAAAGATGTGCTTTGTACCTCTAGTGTTAACACTTACGGGTTTTTTGCCCCATTTTCCACTGCTTTTTATAATATAATAAGAGGGGAAATGAAATATTTCATTATGGCAATGCTATGGAAACCAAACTGCCAGGCATGCAGGCAGTCCTACCGTGTGGTATCTTGGGATGTTTCTTCATTAGCTGATCTCAGAAGTCCGTATTTGACACACAAAGGTGATTTGAAGGATATTGATGTGTAACGTGCGGAAGTATGACTTGTGCACCAGCAGAACGTACAACAGTTCAGGACAGCATTTACTCAGTCTCTCAAATGCTTCCATGGGTGAAATAAAGGGTTGGATTGAATGTCCACATGCCTGCTGGGGAGGACTGTCATCTAGCTGTCAAGGACACTGACTCAAGATTCTTGCTCTTCCACTGACCACTTCTGTGACTGTGGTCAAAATGATTAGTCTTCCTTTGACTCAGTTTTCTTGACTGCATGAGGATGAGTAGATGGAACAAGTTAATAGATACAAAGCACTTGGAAGAATGGTGAGCCCGTAAAAAGTGCTCAGTAGTTAGTGGCTGGCTTTATCATTAAGCAAAGTAGAGTCTCCTTCAGGGATGGAAATTTGTGTTGTTTGTTTTGTGTGGCGTAGAGATGCGGAGGAGCCTAGAAGATGTAGGGGAAGCGGAGGGGACTATGTCTAACCCTGGGCTCTTAGGCTGTCCAGACCACTGTCACAGGAACCTGTGAGGTTAAGGATAGAAGTACATCTCAGTGCATCTCTAAAACTCATAGTCATTTAGATACTTTGAGAAGAATTGGAGAATATAAACTTAAGTGATGTAGGATCTTAAATTACAAATCAGGTCATCTCAGACTCTTGGCTGTAATCTGTAAGGCATGGTATGATCCAGCCCTGGCCACTTACCTCTACCCTGCCCCTCTTAGCATTCTGGTTCTCTCACACCTTCTTCCTGTCCCTCTACATCACACCAGCTCTTTTGCACACACTATCCGTGTGACACACTGCCCGTGAGCCTTTGCTCCCATTACCCAGCATAGCCTGCATGCCCTCCCTCCCTGCACCTGACACCTTTGCATGTTCCTTTCCATCTTTCTCAGACCTGTCTACTAAAGGGGTGGGAACCGTGACATCGTCTCCCCAAAATATCACCCCTACTGACATTCTTGTCAACAGTAACTATGAGAGCCTTTTTGTCCATATCCTTGCAACAAGAAGCATTCAAAATTCTTTCTGTCCTTGCCAATCTGACAGGTGATGAGCTTGGCTATTTAAAGTAGGTAGAAGAGAGGGGCACGTGGGTGGCTTAGTTGGTTAAGTGTCTGTCCTTGGCTAGGGTCGTGATGGGTCCGAGTCCCACATGAGGCTCCCTGCTCAGCAGGGAGTCTGTTTCTCTCTCTCACTCTGACCCTACCCCCTGTTCATGCTCTCACTCACTCTCAAATGAATAAATAAAAAAATTAAAAAAAAAATAAAGTAGGTAGCAGAGAGAATGCAAGGATTGGCAACTCATTCTTACTGGGAATTATTTTCTTTATTTGGTTCTTCAGTTATTTTTCCTGCTTTCCTTACTGGTCTGTAAGTTCTGCAAGGCCCAGGACGGTGTTTTCACGGTAATATTCTAGGATCCTGATCCAGCAACTGTTGTATATGATGTGCTTGGAAACCATTCTGGGAGTGACAGAATGAATGAGAGAGACGGGGTCCCTGATCTCAGGAGCACAGGTCTTGTTATTGAGACTGATGATTGCTTTACAGGACTAGAAGTTCAGAATTAGAGCAAGGAGATAATCAGTGGGCCTCACAAAAAATTAGCCTCATGGGGGCAGGAGTGAGATTCTAAACGCTAACTGGTAAACACAAATAAGGACCAACTTGAACAGGTGCAGACCCATAGTACTGGGCAGGGTGTTTACCCTTCAGGTGCTGCATTGTGTGGATGTGTGTGGGGTGCAAGGTTGGGGCTCAGGGCAGTGATCACTTGCCAACCGCTTTGGAGAAAATTTTAGGATTTTAATATCGAGTGCAGCAGCGTGTATGCATTGCTACAGAATGTCAGCCCCGATGATAGTATACCTTGTTTAAATAACCAAGCGCACCTGTCAGTCTGGCAAGAACAGAAAAAATTCTAAATACCCCCTGGGGGAAAGACATGGACAAAAAGGCTCTCATAGTCACTGTTGATGAGCCTGGCAGTAGGGGCAGTATTTTTGGAAGCTAACTTGGCAGTATGTATCAAAATGTTAAATGCACATTAACGTTGGCCAGATAATAGAACTTTATCTTCCAGACAAACTGGTATGAATGTAAAATGCTGTATGTACAAGTGCAATCGCTCTAGCGTTGTTTTAATAGCAAAAATAAGGGAGCAGTTTATATATCTATTAACAGAAGAGTAGTAAATAAGTGATGGCATTTCCATCCAATAGAACAATGTGGCCCATGAAACGTGTTAAGTGAAAGGGGAAATCCTGCCAAAAGTATGTATACTTTGGTCCTGTTTGTTGAAAGCAAAGGAACACAACCCAGGTGTTCCATCAACAGATGAACGGATGGATAAGCAAAATTTGGTCTTCAGTGAAATATTCTTCAGCCATAAAGAGGAATGAAGTTCTGATACATGCTACAACATGGGTGAACCTTGAAAACATTATGCTAAGTGACACAAAAGGATAAACGTTGTACGATTCAACTTGTATGAATTATCTGGAATAGGCAAATTCATAGAGCAAGTAGAAATTATCAGGAGCTGGGATGAGGGAGGAATGGGGGGTTTAGTGATTAATGGCTACTGTTTGGGGTGCTGAAAAATTTTGGAGATAGATGGTGGTGATGGTTGCACGACACTGTGACTGTAATTAATGCCAGTGAATTATACACTTAAAAATGATGAAAATGGCAGATTTATGTCCTATCTATTTTATCAGAATTTTTTAAAACTGGAAAGAAAAAGCAAATGAACAAACCAAAAATAAAGCAGGCACATACACACAGGCGTGCCCATGGGCACTGTATGGTCTGGAAAGATACCTGCAGATTGTTGATGGTTATTGTCTAAAGGATGAAATGAGGGACAGAGCAGGAGGGAAGAAAATTTTGTCCTATATACTTGTGTATTTTTCACAGGAAGCATATATTTTAACATTTTTTGAATTTTTTGAATTGAAGAGTTTTCTTTAAGTCATCCTGACCTGTGGTAGAACGCTGGAGTAGGTACAGTTTTCTAGTTTGCAACCAAAACAATCTTGAAAGGTCTGTTTACAACTGAACATGTTCACATCTAACATCTCTGTGCAATGTTTAACCTGGAGTGCGAATTTAATTACAGTTTAAAATGCAAAATCGTTTTCCTTTTCTAGATTAAATTACATCTTGTGGAAAACAGGCTCTTGATATAAAAAGAATTTGGTCTTATCCCTCCCTCATTGAAGACGGACTTCTCTATCTAGTAATTTCCTGCAAAGCAAGATGCTTCTATTTGTAGTTTTATATCCCCTTTGCTGGTAAAGCATCTAAGATGTGTTGGCTATACAAAATGAGCCTCAATATGAGAACACCTAGAAATTTTTATGCATAACAAGAGATTTTTTAAAGCCCTAATAAAATTCCATAAAAATAGCATTTTACTGGGTTCCCCATTTTACAAAATGTTTAAGCCCTATCACATGGTCATAAGTTTATATAAGTAGAGAGAATGTATGGAAGGATGCACATCCCAGGCTATTCATGTTGGTGGCCTCAAGGAGATGATCTCATGGATGGTGTCAGATGAGAGGAGATTCTTTATATACCTGTGCATTGTTTAATTGTTACAACTAAGGGCTTTTCTTAATAGCTTCCTGAAGGTATAACTGACCAGCAAGAAACTGCACATACTCAAAGTGTAAAATTTGAGGAGTGCTTGGTGGCTTTAGTCAATAGAGCATGCAACTCTTGATCTCAGGGTCATGAGTTTGAGCCCCAGTCTGAGTGTAAAGTTTACTTTAAAAAATAAATAAAAATAAAGTGCAAAATTTGAGAAAAAAATGTAACTGTATGAGGAGAGGGATGTTAACTAAATTTGTTGTGTTAATACTTTTACAATACGTTTATGTCAAGTCACGATGCTGTACGCCTTAAACTTATATAGAGCTGTGTGTCACTTATGTCTCAAGAAAACAAAAAAAAGTATACACACACACAATGGAATATTACTCAGCCCGTCAAAAAGAATGAAATCTTGCCATTTGCAGTGACATGGATGGAACTAGAGTGTATTATGCTAAGCGAAATAAGTCAGAGAAAGACAAATACCATATGATTGCACTCATATGTGGAATTTAAGAAACAAAACAGATGAACATAGGGGAAGGGGGAAAAAAGAGAGAGGGGGAGGGAAACCATAGGAGACTCTTCACTATAGAGGACAAACTGAGGGTTGCTGGAGGGGAGCTGGGGGGGATGGGCTAGATGGGGGATGACGCTTGTGATGAGCACTGGGTGTTATATGTAAGTGATGAATCACTAAATTCTTCTCCTGAAACCAATGTTACACTATATGCTGACTAACTAGAATTCAAATAAAAATTTGAAACAGACCAAAAAAAAAAGGCAAAGAGAGGGAAGGGAGAATGTTGAAACTGACAAAATATTTTCAAATATAGTTAAGAAAGAAGATCATCTGAGAACCATGTCTTATTTTCTATTGCATGTTCAGCACTGTTTTGGCAATAAAATAAAGCAGCAGCTTAGAGCTGAGAAGCCAAAAAAATAAAAAAATAAAGTGGACAGTTTGATAAGTTTTGACATATGTTTATACTCATGAAGCCGTCACCATAATCAAGTTAATGAAAACATCCATCATTCCCAAAAGTCTCCTCATGCACCTTTGTAATCCCCCCTTCCTACCCTACATAGCCCTCTCTTGCCCCAGGCAGCCACTGATCTTGTTTCTATCACTGTATATTAGTTTGCATTTCCTACAATTTTATATAAATGAAATCCTACACTATAAATTGTTTTGTCTGGCATCTTTCACTCAACATGATTATTCTGAGATTCATCCATGCTGTAGTATTATGGATGTTCCATTCCTTTTTATTGTTGAGTTGAATTCCATTATACGAATAACCTCCATTTGTTTATTTATTCACCATTGGTGGACGTTTGAGTTGTTTCTAGTGTTTCACTGTTACAAATAATGCTACTATGAATATTCATGTGTAAATCTTTATGTGGATATATGCTTTCACTTCTCTTGGGTAAATATCTAGGAGGAGTGGAATGGATCATATGATAGGTGTCTGTTTAACTTTTTGAGAAATTGCCAAACTGCTTTCTAAAGTGGTTGTACAATTTTACATCCCCACCTGCACTGAAAGAGAGTTCAGTTCCTTTACATTCTTGTCAGTACTTGGTATGACCAGTCTTTTTCCATTTTATTCATTCTAATAGGTATGTACTAGCAAGAGCAACTCGTTGTGGTGTTAACTTGCATTTCCCTAAAAACAACTGATGCTAAGTATCTTTTCATGTCCTAACTTGTCATCTTTATATCTTCTCAGTGAATGGTCTGATTCGATCTTTTGTGCACTTTTTAAAAATTGGGTATTTTGTTTTCTTATTGATTTTTGAGAGTTCTTCATATATTCAGGATGCAAGTCCTTTCTCAGATGTATGCTTTGCAAATACTTTCTCCCAGTGTCTAGCTTATTTTCTCTTTTTCTCAATGTTGTCTTTTGAAGGGAAGAGGTTTTTATTTATTATTATTATTATTAAAGACTTTATTTATTTGAGAAAGAGAGCATGAGCAGGGGTGGGGGCAGAGGGAGCCCACTGAGCAGGGAGCCTGATTCATGGCTCAGGGACTCTGAGATCGTGACCTGAGCTGAAGGCAGGTGCTTAACCAACTGAGCCACCCGGGCGCCCTGAAGGGCAGAGGTTTTTAATGTGTTTACTTTGTTTTAATTTGAGTTATTACAGCGAGGGACATTTAAAGATATTTGTCAGCCCTAGTAATTTTTACATTTAGATACTCACGATATGAAGCATATTAAAATACACACGTATCTCACATTAAAGAAAATTTTTTGCTCTATTCCCTTTTTAAAGACTTTTTAATTCTGATTTTGAAATTATTTATTTAACAAAACTCATTTAGTTTATTTATTATTGGCTGTAATTCTTCAAGACTCATCTTGTATCCTTGATGATTCATGCCAAGTAAAAAATGTAACTTAAAATTATTTTAGGGACGCCTGGGTGGCTCAGTCAGTTAAGCGGCTGCCTTCGGCTCAGGTCATGATCCCAGGGTCCTGAGATCGAGTCCTGCATCGGGCTCCCTGCTCCATGGGGAGTCTGCTTCTCCCTCTATCAGCCTCTCTCCCTGCTTGTGCTCTCTCTCTCTCTCTCTCTGACAAATAAATAAATAGAATTTTTAAAAAATTTTTATTATTTTAAAATATAATGTAATTTAATATAAACTACAATTTATCAACTAAGTTTGACAATATGTTAATTTTTGTAGATATTAATTTAAGTATTTGTTACTTTAGATTGAGTAGTTTTCTTTTCATATTTAGAAGCCAGTAAGTTTATTTGCTTGTTTTTTAGCTCTAGAATAATCTTTCTAGACCCCTGGAAAATGTGTAACTTCCAGACTTCGGGTAAAACAGTCTGGTTAAATTACATTTAAGGAAAAATATAATAATTAATAAATTAAAATAAATAGAAAACAGACGCAAGTTCTTTTTCCCCCTTCAAAGCAAGAAATAACTTTAAAATCATCAAAGATGTATATGAATATAGGAAAATCTAAATGTCAGATGAATGCTAGGGATTAAAATATGTGCCCTTCCTATGGAATTCTGCTTCAAAACCATTTAAAAATGTTAAATAATTCAACATTACTGATTATTAGGAAAATTCAAATCAAATCCCACAATAAGATACCACTTCACATCCATTAGAATGGCTAGTGTATAGAGAGATAGATGATAGATAGATGGATAGATAGATAGATAGATAGATAGATAGATAGATAGATAGATATAGTGTATACATAGTGTGTATATATATATGTATGTATTTCTAATAAGTGTTGGTGAGGCTGGTCAGAAATTGGGGGGTGGATGTAAAATGGTGCAGTTCCTGTGGAAAACAGTATGGTGATTCTTCAAAAAATTAAACTAGTATTACCATATGATCCCCCATTTCTACCCCTGGGTGTATACCTAAAAGCATTGTAAACAGAGACTTCTTGAACAGATATTTGTACACCAATGTTGATAGCATTATTCACAATAACCACTGGTAGAAACAAGCTAAACATCCACTGATCGGTGAATTGATAAACAAAATGTAGTACATACATACGATGGAATATTATTCAGGAATAAAAAGGAATGAAATTCTGACACATGATACAATATGGAAGAACCTTGAAGGCTTCTGCTAAGTGAAATAAACCAGACACGATATGACAAATATTGTATGATTCCGTTTACATGAGATTGCTAGAGTTGTCAAATTCACAGAGACAGAAGGCAAAATGATGGTTCCCCGGGGCGGGGGTGGAGGGAAGGGGGAATGAGGAGTCACTGCTTAGAGGATACAGAGTGTCATTTAGTGATGATGAAAATGTTCTGGAGATGGATGGTGGTGATGATTGCCCAGCAACATAAATGTACTTAATGCCACGGAACTGTACACTTAAAAATGGCCAGAAGGGCAAGTTTTATCCTATGTATGTTTTACCACAACTATAAAAAACACTAAGAGGAAACATTTCCAAGGATTTCCAAATGAAAAAAGTTAATAGCTAAAATATCACCCTGATACTTTTTAGATACAAATACAAAAAAAAGTTAGTAGCTAAAATATCACCCTGATACTTTATAGTCAGCCCAAATTTCTTCATGGTCTCATGGCCCAAAATGAAAGAACAATATTTTTAAAGGGAAAAAAAATTATTTTCCTTGTAAATGATGTTTCCTACTTCTGACTTCAGTAGCTCAAATTCAGAAACGCAAATTACTAGCCAACTGCCAGGCATTCTTTTAAGATTTTACATGTATTAACTCATTTAATCTTCAACAGAACTAGGACAGACTGTTATTTCCAGTTCAGAGATGAGGAAGGACATTGAGAACAGAGAGGTTATATAACATGCCCAAGGTTACGCATATATAATATATATGTTCATATATTTATAATAATTAGATAATATATAATATACAATTGTTTCCCAGTTCTTCTACCACTACTTCTGCCATGGAAAATCATGAGCCAGGAGTGCTTCCCGGAACACTTTTGGGCATCTTGGACATACTAGGGATTTCCCAAATCTACCACGAGGGGGCAGTTCCTCCCCATTTATATTCTGACAAACCTTAACCAAAACTTGATTTTCCCTCAGCACACGTGAGACAGGCTGACATTTTCCAAGCAGACTCTGCTAAAGACTTCCAAGAGATGAAGAAAAGAAATAATAAAAATATGAAACCCAAGAAATAGTAATTCCTGAAGAAACAGCAAATCTGCCAAACTCTCCTGGGCCAGTATGGAATATAAATTCTCAGCCATGTTGCTTGCCGTTTCCCCCGCTCCCATTTCTTACCCAGGTGACCTTTCTGTCCTCTTCACCCCCAAGAGCATCTATGGACTTACCTTCTCACAACTGAGGATAAATCCCATAGACCCTTGTGTTTTCACAGCTCAAATTATTTTCTAATTTAAATGTCCCAGGTCTGCACTGTGATCTTTCCTCTCAGTCCTGGTTGGCAGCTCTGAGGTACCTCTGTGGTGAGGAATGGATATGGCAGTTCCATGAACTTCTAGTCATGACTAAATGTGCAGTAAATGGATCGCCCTCAGGTCCCTTGCCAGGGCAGACATTATTCATCAGCAAAGCATGCTTTCTTTGTAGAACTCAGAACCAGTCTCACAGACTTTCCTGACACTGGGTTCCAGGTAGGCATTATTACCAATGGGTCGCTGTTAATGTGAGTGGGAGAATTCTCTCATCCAAGCCTGGGATATAAATTCCACCCACTTCTGGAAACTCCTGTGGTAACTCCCTCAGATGAATGTAATCTCCAGTAACCTCTACCCAAAACACATACACACATACGTTTTTAAAAGCCTATTTGAGAGGGTGCCTGGGTGGCTCAGATGGTTAAGCGTCTGCCTTCGGCTCAGGTCGTGATCCCAGAGTCCTGGGATCGAGTCCCGCATCGGGCTCCCTGCTCCTCGGGAGCCTGCTTCTCCCTCTGCCTCTCTCTCTCTCTCTCTCTCTGTCTCTCATGAATAAATAAATAAAAAAAATCTTAAAAAAAAAAGCCTATTTGAGAGCCACAATAATGAAAGTCTGTATTATAAGCCCATCGGAGCCTAATCCATACCTTATGTATAGAGCCCTGCACAAATACCACACCTTATTGGAAGACAAAGTTTGTTACATCCCAGTATGTTCCAGAGGCTCCAAACTTGGTCCATTCTGTTGTTTAACTTCTGATGGGTATTGATATCATGTGCTTACGCCCCATTTTGATTAGCATGTCCTTGGAGTTGCCTTTGTATGAGCTGCTCAGGAAATAGCCCGTGCTCTCTGTGGAACTTAAGCAACCGTCAGGCGTAAAAAGTCCTAACCTGTAATGGTAGGCTTTGAAGCTAGTTGCCATGCGACAGGTGTTGTTGTTGTTGTTGTTTTCTCTTTTTCTTTTCTTGTAATGCTGAAAGCTTATTTTAGCATTCAAGAATAAGAGGAGCAATACAGGGGCACCTGGGTGGCTCAGTCAGTTAAGCATCTGCCTTCAGCTCAGCTGTGATCCCGGGGTTCTGGGATCAAGCCCCACATGGAGCCCCACATTGAGCTCAGCAGGGAGTCTGCTTGTCCCTCTCCCCTGTCCCTCCCCCAGCTCATGCACTCTCACTCTCTCTCAAGTAAATAAATAAAATCTTAAAAAAAAAAAAAAAAAAAGAGGAGTACAGCCTAGAGAGTAAGCTTGAACTCTGGGGTTAGATGGGCTTCCACTCTTTACTGCACATTTAATTTCTTTAGAGCCTTTGGTGAGTTACTACGTAACACCTCCAAGCCTTCTGAAAAACAGGGGCAATATAATAATACCTTTCTTGTTGCGGTTCATTCATAAAATAAATGTTACTGTGTCTCTACTATGTACCAAGGACAAGCAGCAATGGGTGGATTTAATGGAATGAGACATGGAATTAATTCACCTATAACCAAACAATACTATTGTTACTCCTCTTTTAAAGTACTAGTGTTTCAACGGAAGCCCTCATGAAAAGTGGGGGCAAAAGGAGGCCATGGCTCTTGAATTCCAAATCAATTAGACCCGAAATCTAGGTGGTAGACCCGCAGTCAGTATTTAATTTTTAAATTGCGCCCGTGGGGTGAACTTCCCCCAGCGGCCAGTGGGGTGCGCTGTGGGAACAGTGACTATAGGACTGCCCCCGCGGGGTTTAGGGGGGCGAGGTCCTGCTTCCCCTCAGGGGAGTGGGGCTCAGCGTGATGAGCAGCAAGTTCACCTTTGCCGCGAATCCTCTAGCTTCTGTTTCCTGTTAAATTTAACTCCATCCACGTTCTAAGGACCGCAGAATTAATTCACATGTACTAGATGTCCTCGCTGACCTATATGCTTTTGCAATGAAACGATGTGCTTGAGGAAGCGTGAGGCCGCAGCGACACTGATACATTGGGTAATTGTTAAGAAAGCATTGTGGAAATACTATAAATGAGAAATTAACTGCTGAAGAGGGATGATAACACTGCGGAAAACAGCAAGACAAGGGAATCTTGGGAAGCATTAACACGTCTGCCACCTTCCTATTGTTCGAAGTCCCAGGCTGACCACGGTGGCCAGGTTCTAATCACCAAACGGTGAAGTTACAGTCGACAACATCTATGACTTTTTTTTTTATATTGCTTTTATTTGGTCTCTGATTTTGAATCTCATGTTCATTCTTTTAGCCTTGCCTCTTGAAATCAGCCTCAGAAATCAACCCAGTCCACCTGAGCAAATTTCAGATCCATCTTTGGATATTCAAAAGAGCTGGGTTTTATTCCAAATATGAATTTCCATGTTAGGATTTGAGGTAGTCAACATGTCTTATATCAATTCATTTATCTTATAAAAATAATTCCGCTTCTGACATTTTGATAAGAGAAATATTGTCGTCTCGTTTGTTTAATATTTATTCTTGATTTTCAGTGAAGTCGAGGATTTTTTCTTCTCTTTATTAGCTGTTTATATATCTGAGGAAAATTGCCTATTACCACCCTTCTTTTTCTATCAATTTGTTTATTACATTAATAGATCAAGAAGGAAATCATTGATTCGGGGGTGACAGACCAGAGTACAAGTAATGGGTGTTAACAATACAATCCAGATCACAAAGCCATTGCAAACAGTTGGAGAAGGTGAATTCTCAGCTCCTGCCTGATCTTTATAGTTAGGTGTTGTGTCTTGACGTCTCCCTCTTGGAGTCAATCTGGAGCTCACAGATGGCCGGTTCATCTTTCTGAGGTATGTATGATCTGTGAGCCCTGTGGCAGGTTGCAGAATGCTGGGAGAGAGGGTCTCTACAGTCCATGCAGAGCCCATAGAAGAGGTGGGTGGTGCTGCTTGACAGTCCTCTTCGAGAGAAGGCAGCAGGGGCACTTGTCTGTGAAGGAACACAGCTCAGCCTAAGAAAGGGAGATGCATAATTCCTCCACCAGCCTGGGCATTGACTGAATCGTATTCATTTCTATATCTTGCACTCTGGGCAAATGTTGGTTGGGATGATGGTAGAATAAGTTACCAGTGACTCTGTCTGCCAAAATATCATTCATGGGGCACCTGTGTGGCTCAGTCGGTTAAGCGTCTGCCTTCAGCTCAGGTTGTGATCTTGGGGTCCTGGGATCGAGCCCCATGTTGGGCTCCCTGCTCAGCGGGGAGTCTGCTTCTCCTTCTCCCTTTGCCACTCCCCCTGTTTGTGCTCTCTCTCTGTCAAATAAATAAATAAAATCTTACCAAAAAAATATCATTCAGGTAGTTGAGTCCCTTTACAGAGAAACATTTTGTGATATAAAAAATTGTGATATAATAACAAAGGTGCTTATTTATAAATGCAGTGAAGAGCAAGACCTGGTGTACCATAGTCAGGAGTGTGAACAATATTTGGGGATATAGGCAATCATGGTAATGTGATAGAAGAGTATCTGGGATTTCTATTGAGACTGACTGACCTGCTCATATTTCTGTAGTTGTTTACTTATATTCATAACTGAAGGAATGCTGATTTTTAAGTAGAAGTGAGTGAAAACATTTTTAAAAGATGTAATTTTTATACTTATCCAAGTTCCATTCTTGAATTCCGTACTCCCAAGGATCCCCTGGGAGTCAGGGATTCCTGACTGAAATCCCTTGGTCTCTGGCCGGGGGGTTGGGGGTGGGGTGGTCAAGTGCTGACTACACAGGGGCATGGAGGAATTTTTTGAGGCAATAGAACTGTTCAATCTTGATTGTGATGGTGGTTAAATTACTCAAAAATGGGCATTTCACGCATGAAAATTAGAACTGAAAGAGAGGGAGGGAAGGAAGGAGGGAGAGAGGGAAATGAAAAGAGAGAAAGAGGAGTTATGAGTTGCATATTGCCGCTAACAGAAGTAGTCACTGTATAAATTCCTTTTGTATAGGAGCTGGGTTTCTTCCACATTTATCCAGTGCCTTCTGGAGAGTCAGTGTAGCAGCAGTGGTCAGGAAAAAAGGACTCTGGAGCAACTCTTCCCAGGTTTAAATCCCGGCTCTGCCAGTTAGTTAGTTGGTGGGACCTGGGCCAAGTCACATGACCTCTCTCTGTCTCCGTTTTATCATCTTAAAATGAAGATAGCAGTAACCATGCCTACCTCATATGATTATTTGGGGATTAAATGGGTTAATATATTTAAAGTTGATTATTAGAACAGTGCCTGGCATCTAGTAAGCACCATAATGTCATCTAATAATTAGAAATGCTTGGGGGAAGAAGCCAAGGTCATGATGAAGAGCTCAGTCAATGCCAGTGATGGCATCAGGTCAAGAGAAGTTAGTCATCAACAAAAAAGGAATGTGTTTATGTGTCCGTAAGACACATCAACTTACTTGTTACTATTCTTCTAAATGCATTTGAAACTTTTTTTTTTTTTTGGCTCTGCCTACACCTCACCTCTCAGTTGTATCAACTCCCAACGCCCTCTTCCTTTTCCAAATCACTTCCCCTGATGGACCACCTCACATGTGTGTTTCCAGAGGCCAAGGCCATTGCCTTTTATGCTACGTTTGCAAATGAAAATCACACCCGTAGTAAAGGTGCCTATAAAACCCTAGTTGACTTAGCCATGCATACTTAGGGTGAGGTTATTCATTATGACTGATATTTAATATCATTCAGATAGTCTGCAAAACTGTGTTGAATATTTACAACATGGCAAAATGTTCACCTGCCAAGTTTCCGACAGAATCCTGCTGGGATTTTAGTCCTGGGGTGTTTTACTAGTGGGTGCACAGTTTGTGAGCTTTCAAATCATCTGTAAGTGAAGAATTTATTGGTTTAATAGGTTTCTCTGCCATCTACCAGGCAACAGCCCATTTATCTGGAGAACGAGAAACGGGAATCATGCAAATCTAAAATCATGAAATAATCCAATAACTTCATTTAAAGTAATTTCAACCTTCCTCAGTAAACCTTAAAGGCAATTTATAAGGAGAGAGGACATATGGGATATCACAGCAACTTCTTTTTAATGTCAGTAAAAATATAGACAGGCCGTTCTCATTTTTTTATGGTAGTACTGTTGTATAAAGTTGCCATGAGCACTGAATTAGCAAATGTTGAACCAGCTCCTAAGGGAAATACAGGGTTAGGTTCTTGTGAATCTCTGGTCACAACATTCTCATTAACCAATTAATATATAATCTTGGTTTACGTGTGTTTCTGTTTCAAGGCACTTTATTGGCTGTATATTGTGGATCCATTAACATTGAACTCATGGTCAACAGAACTGTAACTCGTGCCTGAATGAAACTTATCCAACACACACATTTTCTCCATAAGGTACATCGCAGTTTTCTTATTCTTAGGAACACTAACCAGCATCTCGGGGCTGTGCTTTGGGACCGTTTTAAACAACAGAGTCACCAGCAAAAAGCACAAAAAGGCAAAATACATTGTGCTAAAAAGACCACAACGAGGGCACTTGTTTATGGCACGTGCACTGAAATAAGAAGGCGGGGTGTCATCTTTGTTGACCTTAGCCGGGGCCTTGCTCAAGGGGCGACTCACATGTTTTGCCCCTGCCCCTGTCTGAGAATGACTTTAAATGGGGCACACGTTTGATTTCGGGTTTGCAAGTAAATTTTAGCAAGTAGGTGAATTTGCAAACATGGAATCCATGAATAATGAGGTTGAATTTATAAATAAGAAAAAGAACAAAAAAGAACCTATGTGGTCTGTCCCTCCATTCCTGAACAGCATTAGCTAAGTATAGAACTTCCATTGGATAAATGCCCAGTGAATCATATACGTGTGCCAGAGCACAGCCCTCCCTGCCTCGAAACCCACCGATCTCTCCATTGGAGAGCTTGCAGAACTTGGTGAGGGGTCAGCAAACTCCAGCCTGTGGGCCAGATCCCTCCTAATGCCTGTTTTGGTATGGTCCCAAGCTAAGACAGGGGTTTGGTTTGGTTTGGTTTCCCATTTAAATGGATGGGGGGCGGGGAGGAATCAAAGGAAGACTATTTCAGGACACTTGAAAATTTTATGAAATCTAGATGTTGGTGTCCAAAGGTGACGTTTTATTGGAACACAGCCCATGGGCATATTTATGCACTGTTGATGACTGCTTTCCTATAATGTGGCAGAGATGCGCACTTGCCACAGAAACTATTGTCGTCCACAAAGCTGAAAATGTTTACTATCTGGTCCTTTATAGAAAAATTAAATGACCTGTGTTCGCAAACATTGCTAGTGGCCACAACGTAGGGTCTTGCACAGGTACTTAAAAGCTCCGTATTGCAGGAAAACTTTATCTAGCAGGGGAGGAGGTAGGTTTTAGGCAACAGAAGATAGGGCTTTTCCCTTCCTCAACCCCACATCCTTCTTTTCAGACAAGGTTAGGTTTCAAATTGCTATTAATTAAGTAACTCAAGAATTTACTTCACATGTTGAAGCAGATTAGAAACTATCAGGTTGTTTCTGTTAACAAATCCGTTTTAAACCAATTTAAATGCAACTGGAGGAAATGCATCAAGGAGAAGAAAAAAGAGTACACCAAACTTTTTGTGTTGGAATTATGCAATGAAATTCCAGAAGCTTTCTTTCCTATCAATTAATATGGGTGGTTCCGTTTGTTGGGGTGTCCGACTCTTGATTTCAGCTCAGGTCATGATCTTGGGGTTGGGATTGAGCCCCGCATAGGCTCCCTGCTCAGTGAGGAGTCTGCTTGGCCCTCTCCCTCCCGTCTGCTCCTCCCCCTGCTTGCGCATGCAGGCATACACGCTCTCTCGCTCAAAAAAAAGGGGGGGGGGCACCTGGGTGGCTCCAGTCGTTAAACGTCTGCTTCGGCTCAGGTCATGATCTCAGGGTTCTGGGACCGAGCCCCACATCGGGCTCCCTGTTCCGCAGGAAGCCTGCTTCTCCCTCTCCCACTCCCCCTGCTTGTGTTCCCTCTCTCGCTGTGTGTCTCTCTCTGTCAAATAAATAAATAAAATCTTAAAAAAAAAAAAGTACAGTTCATTTTATTTTGTCTGTATATGGAGTTTTAGCAGCTCAAAGTTGTCTTAGAGATTATTTAGACCAAGACTACCAAGACTATCCAAGAGAATTTTCTGCGTGGCTGGGCATGTCCTATATCTGCATTATCCCAATACGGTAGCCACTAATTCATGTGGCTGTTGAGCATTTGAAATGTGGCTGGTAGGACTGAGGAACTGAATTTTTAATTTTTGTCCAGTTTTAATTAAGTCGAAATAGCCACATGCAGCACTATTATGTACCTTATGGAGCAGGTTGCATTTAGACTTAAGATGACAAACTGGTCGGCGGCCTTTCTTAAGTTTGCCTTGAATAGGGTTTTTAAAGAGTTTGGATTTGTTGCCAACATTTAAAGATTGGGGGATTTTATATAAAGACCCAAATTCTGGCTTCTTATGGGAAATTGATACATCTGGAGATACCAGGGATGCCCTTTCTGGACAAGCTATGGGATCTCCAGTCCCCAGTGCTCCCTATTGTCTTATACTCAGCCCGCTGCATCATTTTCATTACCTGTTTGGTCTCCATTGACATTTGAATGTGCAATTGCTAATCTAATTCAACCCCCAAATTTTCATATGGGAAACTAAAGCCCAGAGATAGCGTACCTTACACAAAGTCGTCTGGTAATTTACAGTAATTAATAGCCCAACTGGCTCACACAAGAATCCAGGTCCCTGGCCAGCACTCTTTCTACTCCAGAGCCCTGACTGAAATCTCTGGGTGTGTATGGGCAGTGGGAGAGGCGGTACCACCTGGTACCTGGGTGTGTCTGAGCTGCACTCAAAACCCCTATTCTCCTCTACTTCCAGGCCATGGAGAGGTTGGACATTTGGGTGAGTGAGGTCTCTGCTTTCCTCCCATCCGGGCTGACTCAGTGAGAGTCACAATGGGCAGTGAGGGTGTGGAAGGGATATAGGCCTGAACTTTCCCTGGCCATTTCCCTCCCCAACTTCCTGTCTCATTGTTTACCGTTGACATGTCCAAAGTTGTCAATGATGGCACATCTGAGAACCCATTGTTGGCTGTTTATCCTCCCTGTATCTCTGCAGTTCCTCTGCTTATTTGGGTCCACCTTTCTTTTTGTAAAGGCCTTTTGACTTATCTCTGAAGTCCTAGTCAATTAAATCTTGGGACCAAACACTTAAACGCACAAAGAAAGCTTTTGAAATAGTCTTTCACAGAATGAGAGTTAAATTTTATTGGGCATTTCTCTGTTCTCTTGTCCTGTTCCGGTCAAAGCTAATTCAGAAAGAGGAGGTTTAGCTTAGTGTCTTTGGGAACATCCTCACCTGGATTTGAGTCCCTGCTCTGCGAGCTGCCAGATCAATGACCTTGGGGAAAAATCCCTTAACCTCCTGGGCCTCGATTTCCACAAATGTCAAAATACCTACTTCATAGGGCTGTGGGTGAGGAATAAATCTGATAATGAATGTAAAGTAGAAGAAAGCATGGCGCCTGCGACATAACGAGTGCTCCATAGATGGAAAGAATGGAGTGTTCATTTTTACCACGTCCCTTTCCATACATCTTACATTCTTCCTCTAGAGAGGGATCTGCCGTGTTAATCAGAGCACACCGCTTCTGAAATCCTTCCCTGGGGTTACCTTGTTTATAAACTCAGCAGATCAATTACCTCGACGCATTTTAACCCCAAACATCTCTTCCTACAGTGCATTCTCCAAGTTCTGCTCTGTGTACTCTGCATCTAAACTTCCATTTACTGCTTGACTCTCTCCAAGTGTGGAGCTGGAGCTGGTATTCCTGTACTTCTGCCATCTTGCATGCTGGGGAATGGGCACCTGAGATTCTTGCCTGCCTGGGATCCAGTTCCTCTTCTTCTCCTAAGAGAACCCCACCCAATTAGCCTTTAGGCTTAGGTGAGGCTCCTCCCCCAGCCTCTTCTGCTATGAAGTTTGGACATGTGACTTAGGTCTGGCCAATCAGAGGCAGCGAAGAAGAACTGAATGACTCCTGTTGGAATTACTAGGAAAGGAATCTCTCTTTCCACAGGAGATGCTAAACTAGCTGGATGTAAGCTTGGCCCTACCAGCAGCCACCTCAGGCTCCCCTGGGAAGCCAGAGGGGCATCAACACTGAGGAGAGAGAACTGAGAGAGAGAGGGACAGAGTCCAGAGCATCAGTGCCTGAAGGCAGATACCCTGGGCTCTGCAGATGTGCGAGCCAGGAAACTCCCCCACATTCATCTTTATTAGCTTTATCCGTGTTTGCTTTGATTGGTTTGAGTTGGAGTTCTCTGTAACTAAAAGTTCTGCTTAAACTCTGCCCTTTCTAAATTTCCCCCAAATCCATCTCCCAGTGTATTTCCAGTTACTATACATCCATTTGCTGGCTCTGAACGACCTCATGTTTGCCACATGCAATTTCCCCCCAGTGCACTTTGCTATCTGGGTGTACTTGAAATCAGGTGTATTAGTTTTCTCTTACTACATGACGCATTACCACAAAGGTGGTGGCTTCAACAACACATACATATTATCTCACAGTTTCTGTGAATCAGGAGTCTAGACACAACTTCAGTGGGTCCTCCGCTCACGGTCTCCCCAGGCTGATATTAAGGTATTGGCTGGGACTGTGATCTCATCTGAAATTCAGGATCTCTTCCAAAATCACTGACTGTTGGCAGAACTCAGCTTTTACAGTTGGAGGACTAAGGCCCTCACCTCCTGGAGGGCACCTGCAGTTCCTTGCCATGTGCCTCCCACCAGCGTGCCAATTTGTTTCTTCAAAGACACCAGAAAATCGTCTTTCTCTCCAATTTGCTAATAAGATAGAGTAATAACAGCCAATAACAACCCATCACCTTTGGCACATAAGGTAATCTAATGAACAGAGTGACAGCCCATCATCTTTTCCATATTCTCCCAGCGGAAAGCAAGTTTACAGGCCCTAGCTACACTTAAGGGAAGGAGATTACATAGGGCGTAACACCAGCGTGTGGAAATCATGGGGGACGCATTAGAATTTTCCCTGCTGCACCAACTTTACCTCCCACCAAATGATCTAAACCCAGTTTGGAGCAGTAAGATACATTGATGAGTCAAGTTGTTCTGCATACATGTAGATTTTTTGTAAAAATGTGTTATTAGTTATAATGTGTGTGTGTGCATTTTAGGATTGAAAAAGATAGCTACAGGAGGCTGAAGACTGCCCCGCAAAGCTATCAGATTCTAATCCCTAGAATTGTAAATGTTGTCTTATATGGCAAAGACTTGGCAGCTGTGATGAAGTTGAGGTTCTTGAGATGGGGGGATTATCCTAGATTCTCTGGGTGGGCCCTACATGCCATCACAGGTGTCCTTACAAGAGGAAGATGAGAGAGACACATGGAGGAGAGAGCAATGTGAGCAGAGGTGGGGATTGGAGTGATGTGGCCACAAGTCAGGAAATGCTGGCAGGCACTGGAAGCTGGAGGATGCAAGAGCAGATTCTATCCTATCACCTCTGCAGGGAGTGTGGCCCAGTTCACACCTTGGTTCGAGGTCAAACTAAATTTGCACTTCTGACTTCCTGAACTATGAGAGAAGACATTTCTGCTGTGTTAAGCTGCTCATTCTGTGGTAATTTGTTACCACAGCCACAGGAACTGAGTATAATAGCCCTACTGACTAAGAATCAGTTTGCAGTTGAGTTTTTGGAGCCTAGAGACAATTTGGCCAAATTTCAGCCTCACTTTTAAAGGAATGCTTTTTCCCAGCGAGGTCCTTAGAGCACCTGCTTTGCATCTTTTGCGATGCTTATTTAGAAATGGGTTACTCAGAACCACCTGCTCACCGGTGCCCATTATTAAGGGCAGACCACAAGTTTGGCCTCAAGCCGCTCGGTGCTATTTGGTGGCCAAAGCAAAAAGTGGTCCGCCAATCTAACTTTCTAGTCTTTCTTTCTTACTTTATTCAGCGAGAGGGTCTAATTTTCCCCTTGGGTAAGTGATTAATTCCACAGGCACTGTCATCTTTTATCTGGTCTTTAATATGTCAACCAGATACCTTGAGTATTTCTTCATTTAGCAAACCTTTCTTGAGTCCTTGTGATGTGCCATGGAGGATGGAGATATAATAATGACCAAAAACACACAGTGTTTCCTGTTCTCAAAAAAACACAGCCTCATGAAAAGACAAAAATTAAATAGTCCCATGAATAAATGTGTAATTGCAGACTTCGGTAAGTCTGAAGAAAGGAAACATGTTTTGAGGAGGTTGTTTAGCGTAAGAATCGTGCCTAGTCTGAGAGAATCATGGCTGACTTTCTCCTGGATGTGACTTTTCAGTTAGGAGCTGAATGTGAGTGGGACTCAACCAGTAGATGGGGAAGAGAGGTCAAAGTTCCTTATGGAGGCAACAACCTACACCGCCATGTGACCGGAAGGCATGGTACGTTTGAAGACTGAGAGGGAAGTGGGAAAGTTGAGCAAGGTAGGACTGAAGAGGTGGGCAGGGTCTGACCATGGACACAGAAGACTCTTGAAGGAAGGCGAAGCACACACTGCTAAAATGAAAACAACTGGTCTGCTCCCTAGTCTACCAATTCCTGTGACCCTGCTTCCCTTTGGAAGCAATGGCCCAACCTCAAGAGGCTATTATGGGGCTTTCTCTGTGTTCACTTGAGTGATTCACTCCTATCATTGCCTGTTCACAAAATATACATGTCCAATATTTCTTTCTTCTCACTGGGCAGGGGTCAAGGCCTTAAAAGGCTATGGGCTGGATTCCAGCCTCAGTACTAGCAAAGATTAGGAAGAAAGGTCCCCATGTACATTCTTGGGGGACAACACAGCTGCCTGCGGAAGGCCAACGAACACCTGTGATGGTGTTGAAATGCAGCCCCGTGAAATGTGCTGCGCATTAAACCGAATTTAATGGCAGTTCTAACCCACAGCAACAAACAATGTCTATTGATTCATCCCTCTTGGAGACCTAAGATTACCATTGACTTTTTCTGCCTGTGGACCCCTGGACTTTCGTTGAAGTAACACCTCCTAATTAAAAAGGAAGCATATTTTTTTCCTTGCTGAAAGGCAGAACCATTTGTTTTCTAAGATACATGGTTCTCAGCCACATAATATACATTCCTTACAGGAGAGGGGGCGTACTTTAAGTGCAGAATGGTTTCTGCTACTCATCGGCATCATGGGCATTTTTATTCTAGTGTTTAACTCTCTGTTGTTAAAGCAGTGCATTATTTCCTCCTGATGGAGGTCTTTTGAGGAGAGTATTGTGTATTTTATACAAGAAGATGGCCTGGTTCTATTCAGATATGCATCTATTACCTAGAACCACCTTTCTCCTTTGGATTCCCTCTCTATATGAATGAAATATTGCTGCGGGATGATTTCTTGTCTCCCTGTGGATGTAGGAGCATCCATGTCATGAGAAACAGTTGACATGATTCCCTATGTATACCGCTCTCCCAGGCCAACATCAACCTTATTAAAAAGAAAAAAAATTCAGTGTAATCAAAGTCTCAGCTAAATAGGCAGAGTCAAGAAATTCCAGAAGGTTTCAAATCCCCAAGGAAGGAGGATGGCCGTTGGTATAAACAGGAGAAATTAAGCAAACAGAAATTGTTCGCTTTTTCCCCCCTTTTATCTCTGAGAAATAACTAAGAACGGTTGGTACAGTTTTCTTCCTGTTGTCCCTTCCTGTGCAACTCACAGCAGATGAGATGCGAGGTTTTATTGTCTTCATTCGGCTGCGTCTCAAAATGCTGCCTGTCTTTGGGATGCATGGTGAAGTCATCCCATTCCCTTGATATTACTGAGGCAATCAGGGCAAACTCTAAAACTAGTGAAAGGGAAGAGGAGGGGGAAATCCTGATATTCTGAGCATCTTGCCTATTTGTCTCTGTCTGAAAGCCGCTGTTAGGATTAGATGACATTTGGGGAAGCCTGGATGTGAAGCGGGGGTTACAGTGATTTGTGACTGTGTGTGGGTGAGTTTTGAGCGGGGAGGAGGGTAGAAAAGTATCTGAGAAGACTTGGTGAGAGAACATGAGATGCTAACTGACTTGGGGCAGGATAGTAGGTGAGGGGAGATACAAGGTGGGGCTAAGAGATCTGATTCTAACATCAAATTCCCACGGGTCAAACCAGGTACCTCCTGGCTGAACAGGCTAGTTGAGTGACCTTGAGTGTGTCACTTCACTTCTCTGTACCTCAGTTCCCTTAACTATAAAATGGAGATAGTCAAGGTAATGTCTCCTTTACAGAGCAGTTGGGAGGTTAAATGAAATTATCGTACATGGAAGTACTTGGTTTCTTAGTGCCCAGTAAATATCAGCTGTTGTTTTTATTGATATTATTGACCAGTTTGGTATGTTGATCTAGTTGGTTATCTTTAGTCCAGGCACTCAACAAACATGACCCTTGTGCCCAGTGTAAGTCAGGGACTGAGCTAGATGTCAAGAATGTAATGAACCATTATCATAGGCCACAGGAATTACCGTACTAGGGATATGAGTAGGCTACCAGAGAGTGGATCCCGAGAAGAGATACGATAACTCTGAGACCCACCTGTACTGTGGGGAACGACAACGGTTTTAGTGCCCAGAAGGTATAAAGTTTCCCACTGAACTTGGAGGGTCTGAGAAGGATAAGGAGTTTGTCGTTGGCATTCTCTCAAGTATCCTCCGACTGCCCTCCATCCACTTCCCAGGGCGCTCACCCCAGTCCCTGCTGTCCAAGGTCCCAACTGAGCATTTCACACAAATTAACACTTGCCTGCGGTGAAACTTAGATGATTGGAAAGACTCATTTCAAGTTCTAATCTCAGATAACTTGAGTAAATTCATGGTTGGAAAGGTAGGGATGCCTGATAAGCTCACGTGATAGCCATTTGTGCTTTAGACTGAAACTCGGCCACATGGATTTCCCATTCTACCTTCATGTCTTCCCCTCCCTTGTCTACCTATGTTCTCTTCCCTATGCTCTCTAACTTTGGGGTTATAAAAGGAGGGAAGGAAAGAAGGGAGGGAGGGAGGGAGGGTGGGAGGGAGGGAGGAAGGGAAGAAGGAAGGAAGGGGCACCTGGGTGGCTCAGTCTGTTAAGCATCCGACTCTTGGTTTCTGCTCAGGTCATGATTGTGGGGTCCTGGGATCAGCCTCGGGCTCCATGCTCAGCCAGGAGTCTGCTGGAGAGTCTCTCTCTCTCTCTCTCTCTCCCTCTCCCCCTCCCTCCCTCTCCCCCTCTGCCCCTCCCCCTGCTCATGCTCTCTCTCTCTGTCTCTCTATCATGTAAGTAAATCTAGAAAGGAAGGATGGAAGGAAGGGAGGGAGGAAGGAAGGGAAGAAAGGGGTCAAAATAAAATCGGCCTTCCAAAAGCTGGCCAATCCGCCATATAGTCTAACTCCAAAGACAAGCTCTTCTATGTGCCAGGTGTCCTTTTCCCGTGACGTCAGTGGCATCAGTTTATCTTCCCATTGTTATAAATTCAAAAGGTCTTTTGAATCTGCATTTCAACCCGGTGAGGCAGGTAAGCCTGGGTTTTGAAACCTGGCTCCACCACCCCCTGGCTGGAAAACCTGGTGGAATTTTCTTAACCCTCCTCTGCCTCATCTGAAAAAAAAAAAAAAAAATGGGGATAATAATAGTACCCACTTCATAGGGTTGGTGAGCACATGACTAAGTTCACAGATCGAAAGTGCCTAAAGTAGTGCTTGGCACATAGTAAGCATGCAACACATGTTAACTATTTTATTGTCATGTAGAGAGAAGTGAGATTTCTAGCTAGATCAGCAAGTGGGGAATATTCCTGCTGTGTTTCTGAGCACTCAGCCATTTGTTTCTGCAACTCGGCTTAAAGACAACTTTAAAAATCACTCAGTCAGGGATTTGTTTGGATTTGATCTAGATGATTGTTCAAAAGCATGATCCTTGGAAATCTCCCACTTTAAGAAGTGTATGTTGAGACTGGGAGTTGAAGCTAGTCTATCATGAACTGGAATTTTGGTGTAAATTGTATTACCGCCACGTCCCCAGATGGTTGTCCAGGACCCTGGCAGTTCCTCACTCTTGTAATTGTGATGGACTCCTTCGAAGTTCCCCTCGAAATGAGTGGAAGGTCAGCTTTGGAACTCGAGACTTTGCTCAGGAAATATTTTTACAGAGTCAACGAGACAGAACAGTTTCTAATTCCTCATGCTTGTGACAAAGAGATTTACCCTGCTGGGGGACGGGGCCCTGCGTGATTCATATCCTGTGGGATGAAAAATAGAATTCAGAAATCCAGGGGCCCCTCCCTCTCTGTCCTAGGCTTGAACGGTGTTGCTCAGGCGCATTTATAATCACCCAAGCACACCTCGCTTCAGACCGAGGTGGGGTGGCCGACTGTACTTTTTGTGAGTTGAGTCATATGTCACAAGAATTTAAAGAGGTCCTAAGTTAATTCTTTTCAAGCCTAAAGAAGCAACTGAGAAGGCAAGCGTAGGTGGCACCCCGGGGACTTAGCGTAAATACCATGTGGATTAGTGGCCACCATACAGAAAATTGGGAAAGTCCGGGTCGAAACCTGGATAACCTGACTGGTGTGCTCTCTTTAACGTTCAGAGTTTTGGCACCGTGGGGCCACCGTTACCACTTGTCAACATTCAGGGCTAAGTGGCAGTGCCCCCCTTCCATTGGGCATGCCATCCCGTTTGCCACAGGAAAACATGGCCCTCGGGACTCAGAGGTTTCACCAGGATGACCCTCTTGAGTTTGCAGCCCCTGTTCCATAGGCCAGGTACAGATTTTCAGACACTAGATGATAGCGTTTTCTATTCCAATAAAACTCCCATAGGCTTCTTCTTTCCTCCACAACTCTTCTTTTAGTCAGTCTTAATAAGAGAGACTGCTGTGGCTTCTGGGTAAATCATGATGCTACTTTTCTTCTTCTCGGTGGCCTGTCCTAGGTCATAAGTGCTTCCTGTCATCAGAAGACATTGGTTTGACAGTTTACCCTGAGGGGAAGTGCTTATCCAGAAACGCTTGTACACATACGGCATCTGCTCCCACACGCTTGCGCTCACTCTCATACACATGCTCATGCTCACTCACACACTCACACACTCACTCCTCTGCCCAAGAATGCCAGTAGAATGCACAGACTTAGGAGCATGGCAGAGCTGACATCGGCTTTGAACCCTGAAGTTGGCCAGACTTGGTTGATGGCAAATCATCCCAAAAGGGATGTCAGGACACGAGATGGGCTCAGAGGGGAAGGTGGGAAGCTGTCAAAGTTCAGCTTTATTCCTTTGTCCTTTTGCTACACAGCCTGAAGGCAGCAAGCCAGGGTCTGCTCTGTGTGCTAGGAAACTGCATTTGTTGTCAGGAAATCTGGTACATTTGAGGAAAGGGTGGGGTTTTGTTGCCATTGCTGGAAGGTCTGGGGGTCCTGGAGCAAGAAGAACCCATATGAACAACAGAAACTCCAGTTTGAACGGTCTTAAACAATAAGGGCTGTTTATTGGCTCATGTGACTGAGAAGTCCAAAGAGTTTCTAATTTCAGGTGAGGTTTGATCAAGAGGCTGACACAGTTCCTTGAATTCTCTCTGTTCTGCCCTCCCCACGTGTTCACATTGGCTTCATTGTCACCATTTCTTCCTTTACCGTGGCAAGACCGGCTGTGGCAGTTTAGTCCCCATGTCTGTGCCTTACGTGTACTGAGAAGAGAAGGTAAATTTAGCCCACAATTCCAAGCAGTAGCCCCAAGACTGTCTCTGATGGACTGGCTATGTCCCAAGTCCGCTCCCATGCTCATCAGTTTATGCCAGTTAGGTTTGCCCCTGAGGGTGGACAGGGGTCAACACAGAGTTTTGGCACCGCGGGGCCACCGTTACCACTTGGGTTGTGTGAGGGTGGATGATGCGTAAAATTGGGATTATCACACTAAGAAGGAGTATGAATGCTAGTGGCCACCACACCACCAGGCCAACCCCTCGGCAGTAGCTCATGCTGTTCTTCATGCCTTATTGGGGCAGATGGATGATGCACTAATACCCCTCCTCCCTCATCATTGTAACATTGCTGCTGCAATAGACATGGAGAAATGGAGCCCTGCCTAAGAATCTCCTTGGTTTATTGGTTTCCTTTTTGACAAATTTTTATTTGAAATCTCATCACAGCCCGGTAGATTTGCCTCTCCCAACTTAAGGAGAGAAGTTCAGGCATCTAGCTCCAGGGTAATGACTAAGCCAGAATTTGCTAGTAATCTACTCCTTCTTCCTTTTATGGTGTCTGATTTACAAAGAAGTGTTGAACCAAGTGAAAGGCAGTGTCCTGCTAAGACAGTTTGAGTGGTAGAGAAATAGACACTGCTTTACTGAAAACTCACCATGAGCCAGGGTCTGTTGCTAGAGACGCTGTATGTTTGTTCCTCATTAACATTAACCTCCTTAGGAAGGAGGTGGTTTCTCTGTTTTACAGATGACAAAGCAGAGCTCTAGACGGGTAACAAAATTCCTCCAAGCGCTAAGAGAGGCTAGAGCAGAGCTGGGATTTTTACCCCACGTTGTGTAGAATCTGACTTCAAACCCTGAGCTTCTTACCTCTCTCTTCTGCATAAACACACTCTGAGCGTCCTTCTCAGGTTGAACTTAGGAGCCAAGCGCTCCAGTCTTCTTCTCCTCCCTGTTTGAAATTCTCCCCAACCCCAGCCACCCTCGCTGTGAGAGTGTCCCCATCCCTCTGCCAAAATCCATGCAGTATTTTGAAATGCTGGTGGCCTCCATCTCAGGAGAGCCTGTCTTGTTTACCACTCTGTCCAAACCTACCCTGTCCATCCAGTGCAGCAAGTCCTGACACTTTTCTGATTTCATTTCCTTATTTTATAGCACTTTCCATTCAAAATGTGCATGCCCCAAGTCTGCCTCCATCATAGCCCTGCTGTGTGTTAGCTAATATGTTCCCCAAACCTGGTGGGTTGTTTTATTAGTGTTCCATGGAGACAGGTTTACTTTCCAAGGGCCTTCTGGACAAAGTGTCTTGCTCACTAAGTGGAAACTTTAGATTACCAAAATGGTGCCTATGCGAGCACTTGGCTCTTAAACCGCAGTGGTAGGGACAGCAATGTTTTGCTTGCACGTGGGGGAGTCCATGTTTGCATTACTATTAATTGAAAGGAATGTCTCATGTCTCAGAAATGCAGAGTTCTCCATTACCTCGAGGGGAACTGTTCAGGTCAGGTTTGCTCCTGAATTCCTTTTCAGACACAAATTTCCTCCTGATTGCACCCTCCCATTTCATCTGTGCATTATCACCTGCCCGTCACCTTGATCAGGGGTTGGCAGGCCATGACCTGTTTTTGTAAATAAAGTTTTATTGGCACACAGCCATGCCCATTTGTGTACGTGTTGTCTCTGGCACTTTTCCACTAAACGGCAGAGTTGCATCATCATAACCGAGACCCATCGTCCCAAAAAAGCAAAAATATTTACAAGCTGGCCCTTGAAAAAAAAAAAAAAAAAAAAAAAAGTGCTGAGCCCGATCGAGGTCAATAAGTTCCATACATATTCCTCCCAAACTCCCCAACTCCCTTCCCCCTCACATGGCCAGGAATAAAACCTCACATGGCCTGGGCTCCATCAAGGAAAAAAAAAAAGTGAATGCTTGATGTTTGGAAATGAAAGACACAATCTCAGCCTCAGTCCAATCTCAAAAAAGCAAGTGAGTGACACTTCTGTAGCCCCTTCCTATTTCTGGGCCCCTGGCAGACATTGCTAATCAACCGTCACACTCTTTCCCACAGAGCCTCAGATTCCTTCTTCAAAGCAAAGCCCAGGCAGCCTCTACCAATCAACCAGAGTTGGCATTTGAGTGGAGAACAATTTTCTATCTCTAGTCCAGTGGCCACCATCAGGTCAGAGAATCACATAAGACAAAAACCATGTTTAATAAATAATTCTTGAATCTCCTTTCGGTTGCCATGTCAGAGACAGACATAGCATCTCTTATTAAGTCCAGAGTTGGAAATTAATCCACTGTTTCTGTTTCTTTGATGAAGTCATTGGCTTGTGATTAGGGACGTTGCTATATGAAAAATACCTCCACCTCCTCTTAAATAGGAGATTCACGATTCTGTGCAATGTTCAGTGAGAGGTATCCAGGAACTGAGGTCCAGTGAGAATATTCTAGAGTCCTGTATCAAAGTCACCCTCATTGAGTGGCTTCACAGATGGGAACCACTGGGAGTTTTATGTTATTTCTTTCTTACTCATAGCTACCCTTCCTTTTTCTCCTATTGTTAAATTCATATACAGTATTGCCAGGGGCTGGAGTGGAGGCATCTAGATTATTACCACAGCTTCCTTAAAGCAAGCCACACTCATCCTGTGTTCTGGTTGATTCAGATTTCAGGAAGCCCCCACAGACGCTCTTTTCAAACGCTGGTGCAATCAATTTCTCAAAAAACTGATGTTAATGGTGATAGTTAAGAATTGACTAAAGGGCGCCTGGGTGGCTCAGTTGGTTGAGCGACTGCCTTCGGCTCAGGTCATGATCCTGGAGTCCCGGGATCGAGTCCCACATAGGACTCCCTGCTCGGCGGGGAGTCTGCTTCTCCCTCTGACCCTCTTCCCTCTCATGCTCTCTATCTCTCATTCTCTCTCTCTCAAATAAATAAGTAAAATCTTAAAAAAAAAAACAAACCAAAGAATTGACTAAAAATAGGTATCCATTGACAGCTGCGGTGACCTGCCCCAAAGACTATATTTGCTGCCACAAAACAGGCTGTACTGAGGAGGAAGTGATAGGCAAATTGAAAATGAGGAGGTGGCATCGCTTGGCAGTTTCTTGCTTCTTTTTGCCTCCAGAAGTTGGAGAAGAGGACAGGAAGGAAAGTGAATATTTTCCAAAGGAAACGAGGCAAGCCTAATTAAAGGGGTGGTTGGTGGGAGAAAGATGCTCCTTCCTGGCTGGGGAGCATCTGAGCATGTAGAAATGATAACTATTGACTGGAAGGATACAGATGCACTGGGATGCTTTGGTTTGAGGCTTGCACAGTTGGCATCTTGACAGCAAAGTGGTAGGCACCACGGTGGAGTGCTGGCTGGAATCCAGTGCAGGTTTTTCCAAGAGCCATTGTTCATTGAAACTGAAGCTTTAAAAGTTTTAAGTGAGTGACTGGGTGAGCATGCCTTTGGCCATTTAAAAACCTTAAGCCAACCTTGGCAAAAGGTTTTAGCATTTGGCACCTTGTGCCTTTTATGGAAAGGGAATAAGAAAGAATTGCCCTCCCAGATGGCAGTGGTGAGGGCCTTTTTAATAACATTTTAAGCTTTTAGATTTATGGGATCCCAATAAAATTAAGAATGTGGTGTTACTGATATTCTGTGGGTGAAAAAAAAAGAAAAAGCAATGCATCCATTCCTGGAACAGATGTAAGAATTTAATATGTATTATACCCAAGGTGCCCTATAACCAAATCATTGAAAATGCAAACGAATATTATTTGAAATCACTTTAATATGAAGACTGTTACTATTAATATGGTACATATCCTGGGGGACTGTTTCACTAGGAGGGACCAAGTAAAATTTAAATTTCAGTTGGATGGGCTGCCATGGAACTAGAAGGCCTTTCTACAGACCAGAAAACACATCACTGTGGATTATTTAATTTCTGGCACAAATAAAGAAAAGACTAGAAAATATGGTACCAGAGTATGCCAGACATTGTGGTGTATTTCTGGGCAAGGACATTATGGCTTAACAGTGGTTCTACCTTAGCTTGGATGTTGGCTTTTCTCGAAGACAAGAGGCCTCATAGAGAACATCAGCTGTTTCTGCTGCCCAGCATCCCTTTACCTCCTTCTTCTGGTAACAGGAACTTCCTTCACTGGGGGAAATGTTCTTTCCACACTCTGACCAAGTTGTTCGGTAGAGAGCTGCCAGTCATGCTACCCCACCCTGCTGGACCTTGGCATGGCCCCTGCTTCTGGCTGAGCCAGTCATTAAGCACCCCGCCATCCCCTCCATGCTAACCACAGCGCTTATGATAGTTAATCCACATGCTGGCCCATGATTTAACCTACTGGAGCTGGCAGGGAAGAGCTGGCTCATTAGTAGGCTAGAAGGACACATATACCTGGAGCTGCCTTTGGTTGTGGTTTTTTTATACCCTGTTGAGATAGCACATCTGAGAGAATGAATGAACCATGCAAAGGAAGCATGGCAAGGGCAAAAAGAAAGAATGAGAAAGTTCTTGGTATCCTCAAGGCCCATTTGACCCTGCCTGTCCCCCCATTTGGGGAAGTTACGAGAGTGACAGGTTAGATTCAGAGGCTGGAAGAGAGGTAGACATTAGGGTACCACGGACACCCAGACAATACAGTTCCTGTTTTGCTTAAATGAGTTAGAATTATGTCTCTGTTGTTTGCAAGCAAAGAGCTCTGGCAAATAAAGACATTACAGGCTCTGTGTAGCTGGCACTTGCACCCCACATTTCTCTCCTAGGTCACTGGACCACATTTCTAACCCCTTCCATTCCTGTCTGCTTCAGCAAGCTTTCTTTGGGTGCCTGTTGATGTGCCAGCACTGGGATAGCACTGGTCCCTGCCCTAGGAGTAGACCCACATGGATATAACAAGACCTCTCGCACCCTCTCTCCATTCTTAGGGAATTTTGAATTCTGAACCAACCAACTCACCTTTCTTCATGCCTTATCCTCCTTTGTTGGTGACCTCATTGTCACCCACTCATACGAACTTGACTTTTTATCTTTCTTGACCTTCTTTGGTTGTGCTCAACTCCACCCAGTACCAAGTGATAAACTCACTGCTCAACCTTGACTATTGGCCTCTGGGTACCCCAGTGTCTGCCTCCAGTCTCTGAATTGAACCTGTCACTTCTTCACTGCGTCAGTTTCACCATCTGTAAAATTGAGGTATTAATAATCCTGTTTCATAGACCATGGTGAGAATTAAAGGCTTAATAGGTGCTTTATAACAAGAAATCAATATACTGTAACCAAAGTTCTATCTGATGCTTCTAACTCTGATAAACAAGTTTAAATGTAGAGTCACATTTTTCATCCTTAGCATTAAAGAAAATGATATGATAGAAATAATTAGATTAGAAAGCCTGTAAATTTTTAATTTTTTGGAGTTCTGTTATTAGGCCGAAATCTCAGGGGAAAGAAATACATTTGCATGGATTTTCTTTTCCTTTTCCTTTTTTTTTTTTAAATGAATTTTCGATTTGACTTTTCTTTAAGGGAACCCAGAAGAAAATATCCTTAGGAATAGACTTGTCTCTGATTTTAAGTAGAATTAAGTGTGCAAAAAGGGACCAGTGTGGTGTGTGTGTATATGCACATGCATGCATTTGCATACATGCACATGTGTGTGGAATAGTGAGAGAGAGAACGCTACACTGTATTTCATAACTAGAGTACATTGGACTTATAAGATCTGACCATGTCCTTAAGCCTCTTTTATTTTTAAGCTGATTGTATTCGATACATATTTAAGGTTTCTACACTTCGGAACCTGTCCAGCCTGTTTCTCCTCCCTGTGAAGGATCCTGTGACTCTATTTGAATAGTGCCCGATACTTCATAGTCTCAAGGGTAAGCAGTAATGGCAGGAATGAGGTCTGCTTCTTCACTTACCTGATGGGGAACGGTTTCCTCCTTCCTTGTTGAAATTTCCCCATCACTGAACCCTTTGTTTTGCTAGGAAAAGATTCTCTTGGAGAATGCTAGATTACATGGTATTCTTTGTTGTATTTGTTCTTCCTCGGTTAATGGAAGAAACTGCCCATGTAGGCCAGTTTAAGAGGGGGATGGTGATAATACTTCAGAGTTTTTGAGGACATGAAGATGGGTCGATGTGGGTACAACTCCCTAAATCAATGCCTGACATGCAGCTTCTTTTCTAAGGAGTATCAGGAAGGAGTAGATCTTCTTTTAACAAGGAATATCCATGTGGCCATTTGAGGCCCCTCAATCCGTACTAAACCTCAAAGTACCTCTACGATCCAGGCAGTTCCTACTAATGAGGTAGTGGGGATCTTACCTAGCCTTCGTGTTTCCCCAGTGTAGATACACACACACAATATCATCGGTCTTATCTACACATCCAGCTACTATGGTATTTCTCCTGGATGTTTTATAAATACACAGGCACTGTTCCTCTCCTGCATTCTGTATGTGAATGAATAGTACCGTAATCCAGACATTCCAAGGTGGCGCCTCCTTTAAACAAAATAATCACTCTGGATCTTTCTCACCGCTTCCTTAGCCAGCGTTCTTTATCACTTTCAATTGCTGTTTTTCATATATGTTATTAATGATACGTTGAGGTCAATTGTAGTACTATCTCCAGATGCCAACAACCTCACCTCCCTTCATGTCATAGTGTCTATAATCTGGGTGGGTCATTTGGGTGTTAGAGGTCTAGGAGGCCTAGTGTTGACAAGAAAATTAACTTTGTACATCTTAAGTTTGATGATTGGTTCAATTAGTCCCGCATATATTAATTAGGCCTTTACTATCTGTAGGATGCTGTGTTAGACTCTGGGATACGAAGGTAATAAATGATACATCCTCATGTGATGTAATAAGCACTGGGTGTTACATGCAACTGATGAATCACTGAACTCTACCTCTGAAATTGATAATACTCCAAATGTTAATTAATTGAATTTAAATAAGATTAAGTTTAAAAAATAAATAAATCATACATCCTGCCCTTGACAAAGTTCTAGTCTAATGTAAAGTATATTGTTAAAGATCTCTTAAAGTGAAAGAGAAGTCACACGTTAATTGGCTTAATTAGTAAGGAAACAATATTATCTCACAGAAGTGGGCATCCCACACAGTGCTTAAAGACTCCATTTTCCCTTGTTGGTAATTGTCTTGCTTAAATGGAATCTCTGTCTGACTTCATCATCAGCTGTGGTGGTAAGGTGGCTCTGCCAGTTCTAGAAAAAGTGTCCCAGAACCCCCTCAGGAGACTTGACCTTGGGTCTTAATGGTCAAGACTGTATCAGATGCCCTTCCTAAACCAATCACATGGGAAGGAGAATGGGATTACCATAATTAGTTTAAGCTATTTATTTTGGGTATAATGGATGTTGGGTAATTGCCCTAGGACCACAGTGGTTGGATAGAATAAGAAATGAGAAATTCACTCCAGTTTGGTATGTGCTATGATAGGAATCTCTGAGGTTCCAGAAGAATTGTCTGTATACAGATTTCCATATTTGTTTTTTTTTAAGATTTTATTTATTTATTTTAGAGATAGAGAGAGCATGGTGGGTAGGGGCAGAGGAAGAGGGAGAGAGAAACTCAAGCAGACTCCGTGCTGAGCACAGAGCCCTAAGCAGAACTCGATCTCACAACCCTGAGATCGTGACCTGAGCCAAAATCAAGAGTCACTTAATCAAGAGGCAGTTAAACAACTGTGTCAGCCAGGCACCCCAGATTACCATATTTAATCATTTGTTGATGGAAAAACTTTTTTTTAACTAAGCTAAAAGCTTTTCGAAGTTTGATTAGACTATAATGATTATATCCCCTAAGGTCTACCTCTGTGCTTCTTACACTGGGGTAACACTCTGTCCTCATCAGGATATTAGGAGGAGCCCTAAGAGATTATGGGAAACCAAAAATAAACATTGTGCATCTTCCTGTACCTTCAGTTTTACTTAGTGTATTTTTAGAAGGAAAATCAAAGATATATTATGGAGAAGAATACAAAATCCACCTGAATTTTAAGATAAAATCAGTGAATTCAATTTCTCATTGCCAAAATTGCTTTGGGACCCACCCTTGGCCCCGGAAGGTACATATTCCCCTCCCTTTGCCATGTAGTTTACTTGAATGGAATAGTTGCAGAGAGCCAGTCTGCATATATTTTCACTGTTGTGGAAGGAAATGAAATTAGTCTGGATGCTCTCCTTTCCACACAACCATATTTCAGTAACAGTGGGCCTTGAAAAATTCTTCTCCAGCTTGAACATAATCCTGTGTTTTTGGTAGTTGTGTTTTATCATGTAAATATAATGTTTGCATTTTATTTAATTCTATACTGAATATCTTAAATTACTTATTTCAATTCTTTATCATCTCTGAAACTATATAGTGGCATGTATGGAAAATGACATTCAAAAAGAATGCCAGTAACTGTTGACATTCTCAGCACTCTTGTAGTTAATCAGTTAACAGACTTAAGTATTCTGTTTTAGAAATAGAAACAGAGAACAAATCCACAAGGCAAATGAATTCAAGTCTTCTTATCCTGCTCCTAGCATAACTTGAAGAAATAGAAACAGAACTAGTTTCTGAACGTCCCAAAGCCCTCTTGCAAGGGGCTTTAGAGAATAAGCCACTTAGGAGGACAAATATATCTTGTATAATCCTGCTGCTACTGTCAAGACCTATTTGAATCAGGTCAAATTAAAATCGAGATGCTTCCACATATCACCTTCTTAGCACAGTGTCCTCTGCTGTAGTAGAAATATCTCGCACTTAAGTCATCTGATCACCTTCCTAGGTCCCAACCATTTTTTCCCAGTCTTGTTTTTCATCCGAGATTTGCCCTAATCCAGCCTCATTTTCTCCCCACTTTTTCCTTGGAAGACACTTCTAGTCCTAAGGAGTAATAAGTACCAAGCCTTATTATTCTTGGCTCTCCGTTAATTCTAAACTTTCTTTTAAATAGCACTCCATTTGTTTAAATGAGGGAGGCTCTCCGAGGATCATGGATAGCTTTTGCATGTCCGTCGACTCAAAGGTCAGGTTTATTGAGTACCTACTATGAGCCAGGTGCTATGGTGACAAGGCAGGCATTCGTGGAGTGTGTGGTCTGGGGGTGAGATCAAGCTGCTGTGATGGGGCACTGTCCTGCTTTGAAGGATCAAGATTCAAGCTAAGGCTGGAGAGATAAACAGGAATTCACTGGATGAAATTCTGGGGTGGAGAAGAGTGTTCAGAACTGAAGGAACAGCAGATGAAGAGCCTGGGGCAAAGGAGTTGGAAGCCAAAAGAAGACCAGTATTGCCTTCTGTAAGGAGGCAAAACATGGAACAGAAACACAGGCAAAGAGCCGAAACTGTTCCTCAGAGTGTCAGAACAATCCTTGCAATCAGATCTCATTATTTGAATTATTTACTGGCTTAATCATTATTTTCCCTAAATAAGTAGAAACTTCAGCCCAAGTTGAATAAATATAGAGATATTAGACTACAGATTAACAGAGTGCTCTAGGTTTCTGTGTGAGCAATTCTCTTTGTTTTCAAGGACACTAGAGTGAATGAAATGGAAGTGCCAGGCTTCATATGGACACGCTCCTTTCCCAGGTTTCTCAGCAGATGAAAATCCTAAAGCTCTCCACAGTGGAAGCTAGACCATGCACAGACCACCATACTCTTCTAAGCTGGGGGGAGCATGGTGAATACAGCACCGAGTATCAACCCACTTGACAACTGCATTTCAATTAGTTTCATTTGCTGCTTAAACAACATACGTGAATTGGAGACTGCTAAGGTAGAAGACAATCCAACAGTCCTTGCACTTAGGATTCTTCCCTTAAGACTTGTTTATTACAAATAGGTTTTTTTCCCCCCTTTCTCTTAATCCTATTTTACCTTGAATGACTTCTCTAGAAGTGCTTGAATTCTGATTATATTGAATTGCTTTTCCGGGTATTTCTTTGTTCTTTTTAAATAACTGTTTCATCCACACAGCATGATGGATCTATTTGGGTAACATAGACTATGTCTGGAGGTGCATACAAAAAACTAGGCATTGTGGTAGGCTTTGTGGAGGGGAGACGGGCAGGGCTGCCACTCCTTACATAGCATTTTCATGTGGCTTAGATGAAAAAGATTGTTTCCTCAGAGCCATGAGTTGTGGCTTATCCAGCAGAGGCCAGGCTCGATTATAACCTCTCCACACTTCCTCAGCCACATGCCATTGTGCAGTAAACAACTTGAGCAATCTTACATGGCAGTCCTGGAAATGAGCTGGGGAACCAGGATGGGAGAGAGACTTAACATTTCGTTCACTGAAGAATAACATTTTGTCTGATTTCATGTTGCACTTCAGAATTAGAAATCAAAAAATAATATGTACTGATATAGAAAAGAAGGAAAAGAAAGCCCTCCAAAAAAAAAATAATAAAAAGCATCCAGTTAACCTAACTCAAAATCACTATCATTAATTTGATGTATTTTCCTTTAGTTTTTTTATCTGCCTGCATTCACTGGGTTTCGCAGTGGAGTTCACATGCAGTACTGATTTCCTGCTTTTATTTTTACTTTGTTTTGTATAATAGACATTTTTTTTCCAATCAAGAAATTCAGACACCTTTTCCTGAAAAATAAGTATTGCATGCTCATTGTAGAATATTCAGAAAATACAAGTAAAGGGTTACGATGTGTTCTATTTTATTTATTTGTTTGCTTATTGGTAACAGCTTTATTGAGATAGAGTTCACATATAAAGTTCGCCAGTTTTAAGTGTTTAATTCAATGGCTTTTAGTATATTTACAGAGTTGTGCAACCATCACTATACTCTAAATTTAAGACATTTCATTGACTTAAAAAGAAACCCTGTACCATTAGCAGTCATTCCACATTTCCCCTACCTCCCTCCAAACCACCCCCACCTCCAGCCCTAGGCAACCACTATCTACTTTCTATCCCTATAGACTTGCCTAATCTGGACATTTTATGTAAATGACATCATAAAATATGTGATCTTTGCTGTCTTCTTTCACTTAGCATAGTTTTTTTGAGATTCATCCATTTTGTAGCATGGATCAGTATTTTCTCTTTTGTTGTTACTTATTTTTTTATGATTCCTTGATTATTTATTCTTGATTTATTTAATTTAAACACAAATCACAGAATTCACCCTTTGAAAGTGCACAATTCCTGGGGCGCCTGGGTGGCTCTGTTGTTAAGCGTCTGCCTTCAGCTCGGGTCATGGTCCCAGGGTCCTGGGATCGAGCCCCGCATCGGGCTCCCTGCTCAGCGGGAAGCCTGCTTCTCCCTCTCCCACTCCTCCTGCTTGTGTTCCCTCTCTCGCTGTGTCTCCCTCTGTCAAATAAATAAATAAATAAAATCTTTAAAAAAAAGTGCACAATTCAGTGGTTTTTAGTATATTCACAAGGTTGTGCAACAATCATCATAATCTAATTCCAAATTATTTTCATTACTATAAAAAGAAACTCCAGGAGTGCCTGGATGGCTCAGTCGGTTAAGTGTCTGACTCTTGATTTCAGCTCAGGTCATGATCTCAGGGTCGTGAGATCGAGCCCCACATTGGGCTCTGTGCTGGGTGTGGAACATGCTTAACATTCTCTCTCTCTCCCTCCGCCCCTCCCCCCTTCTCTCTCTCTCTAAATAAAATTTTTTTTAGATAAAATAAATTACAAAAAAAAAAAAGAAATTCCATACCCATTGGCAGTCTCTTCCCATTCCATCCCCCCAAAACCCTGACAATCACAACTTATTTTCTGTCTCTATGGATATATGGCTTTTTTGTCTGGTTTCTTTTACTTAACATAATGTTTTCAACATTTGTCTATATTGTAGCTTGTGTCATTACTTCATCCCTTTTTGTGGCTGAGTAATATTCCACTATATAGCTGTACCACATGGTATGTGTCCACTATCAAGTGACATCTGAGCTGTTTCTACTTTTTGACTCTTACCAGTAATGCTGCTATAAACATTTGTGTGCAACTTTTTGGGTGAACATGTATTTTCAGTTCTCTTGGGAATATACCTCATTCCTTTTTATTGCTAAATCGTATTACATTATGAATATACCACTTTATTTTCAGTCTGTTCATCAGCTGATAGATGCATGGGTTGCTTCCACCATTTGGTTATTATGAACAGTGTTGCTATGAGCATTTGTATACAAGTTGGTTTTTTTAAACACGTGTTTTCACTTCTTTAGGGTATATACCTAGGAGTGGAATTGCCAGGCCATATGGTAGTGCTTTGTTTAACCTTTTGATAGATCGCTAATCTTTTCCACAGTGGCTGTTCTATTTTACATTCATACCAGCAATGTGTGAGATTCCAGTTTCTTCACATCCTTGCGGACTCTTGTTATTATTCTTCTTTTTGACTATAGCCATTCTAGCAGATATGAAGTAGTATACCATTGTGGTTTTGATTCGCATTCCCTAAGGATTCATGATGTTGAGCATCTTTATATGTGCTTAGTAGGCATTCATATATCTGCTCTAAAGAAATGTTTATGCAAATCCTTTTCCTCCCTTAAAATTGGGTTATTTGTCTTTTTCTGATTGTGTTGTAGCTCTTTATATACTCTGGATAGAAGTTACTTATCAGATAAAAGATTTGCAAATATTTTTTCCCAGTCAGTGGCTGGGTTTTTTTCCCCCCACTTTATTTATTGTATTCTTTGAAACACAAAAGTTTTTAATTTTGATAAAGGCCTATTTATTTATTTTCTTTCTTTTGTTACTTATGCTTTTCATGGCGTATCTTAGAAACCACGGACTGATCCAGTGTCGGAAAGATATACAATTATGTTTTCTTCTAAGAGTTTTACAGATTTCACTCTTACTTTTAGCTCTTTGATCTATATTGAGTTAATTTTTGTATATGATGTGAGGTAGGGGTTCAAATTCATTCTTTTGATGTTAGTATCCAGCTGTCCTACCACCATTTGCTGAAAAGACGATGCTTTCCCATTGGGTGGTGTTGACAGTCAAAAATCAGTTGACCATAAAAGAGGATTGATTTCTGCTCTCTTGATTCTTATTTCATTGATCTATGTATCTATCCTTATGCCGGTGCTAGTCTGTCTTGATTCTATGGCTTTGTGGTAAGTTTTGAAATGTGATCTGTTGAAGGTAACAAAGCATCCAACTAAAACAGCTTAAACTATGTAAGGCCCTATACTGTTTAAGTCTCATTGCAAATCATCTGAAAGTAGACTTCTCCCAGGTTGACTTGACATCTAAACAAAGTCATCAAAGACCCAGGCTTTTACCATCCTTTTTCTCCTATCTTTGCTGTCAACACATGTCCTCTTGGTCAGAAGATACCTGCTGTGGCTCAAAGCATTGTGTCTTCATCCAACAATGTCCCAAATAGGAATCAAGGAATATGCTGACAAAATTCTTGTGTTCCATTTCTTCAGAGGGAAATCTTTTCCAGAACTCTTTAGTGGGGCACCCAAGTGGCTCAGTCAGTTAAGCGTCTGCCTTCGGCTCAGGTCATGATCCCAGGGTCCTAGGATAGAGTCCCACATCGGTCTCTCTGCTCATCAGGGAACCTGCTTCTCCTTCTCTCTCTGCCCCTTCTCACACCACCCCACCCCCACGTGCCCTCTTTCTCTCTCTCTCTCTCTCTCTCAAATAAATAAATAAAATCTTAAAAAAAAAAAACCTCTTTACAAAGCTTCACTTTATATCTTATTGACAGATGGGGTGTCTTGCCTTCCCTTAGATCACTCATAGTTCATTTCAGGGGTATGTAAAATGAAGGCTCTGAAAAGGGGGGGTAAATGGTTGATGAATAGACAGCCAACACCATCTGCCAAAATATATAAACATACAAAGAATAAACCAAAATTATCTGCAAGTCCACCAGATGAGATTATAATGGAATTTTTTTTAGAGTGAGGACATCTACCTTAAATCTGTTTGGTGCCAAATCCTTCTGGAGTGAAACTCCTGTTTTCTTCCTTTGTTATTGATTCAAGACCATATCATGAAGTTCTTTTCCTCATTCTTCTCAAATACTGCCTAGAGCTCTCTGAACTCTTGACCTGAAGAATATATAACTCTTTTCTCAACTCTATGAAATACCCATACACCTTAGCCTGTAGCATGCTGCTTTCTCTTGTTGACAATCCCTTTTGTAGTTGAGAATGATATGTCACTAATATCAACTTTAAGTTAATTTTAGGATAGTAAGATAAAATAAATACTTTTATCACTTTTTTTTTTTTTTTGGTTTTTACATGCCAAACTCTGCTTTTATTTTGTTCTTGCTGCTCAGGGCCAAATAGTCAAAATTCCTAGCAATAATCCTATCAAATCATTCTGTATTTTTTAGTAATAACAGGAAAATTATGTATTTTCTATAAGTTCTTTGTTTGATGGCCAGAGTATACCTGGTCTTGAGAGTTCTTACTACCTTGCAAGCCATCGATCTTGGCTGATTTCTCTTTTTCATTTTACTAGTTATTGGCACACATACAGTATGATTGATCTTTGGAGAGTCAAGATTTTTTATGTATCTTTTTGTTTTTCTTCTTTCATTTATTGTGTAGAAGTAAAGGTCTGTTGGGTTTCAAGTAACTGTTCTTAACTCCCATAAAAAAAATTCTATTACTTTTCGTTTTCTTTTTCTTCTCATCATTGTTTTATTCTTACTTAAATTGGGTAAGTCCAAAGGGTGGGTGGGCATTTTATCACATTCACTTCCTGGAGAAATAAATAAGTCCCAGAGCCATTCATACCCTATAAATTATAGAATGAAGCCAAAGAAAATAACATCAATACAAAAGAAATTGTCCTTTTGTCTCTCAGATTAGAAGGATTGAAAAATTAGCAGCTATATCATTTAAGATGCTTTTAAATGCTTTTCCCACTGATCTTCAGCAAATTACCCAGCTTCTCTTTGCCTCAGTTTTTTTTTTTCCATGAAATGAGGCCAGTAAAGCCTTTCTCTGTTTGACTTTAGGAGAGTACTGTGGAAATCAACTGATGCTACATGTGGAGCTGACTTTATTTATTTAGAAAAAGGGATGCTGTAGGGCTGCCCGGATGGTGCCATCAGTTAAGCAACCGACTCTTGGTTTCTGTTCAGGTCCTGATCTCAGGGTCCTGAGATCAAGCCCTACATCAGGCTCTGCATTCAGTGGGGAGTCTGTTTGGGACTCTCTCTCCTTCTCCCTCTGCTCCTCCCCTGCTCGCTCTCTCTCTCTCTCAAATAAATAAATATTTTCTAAAAAGGGGTGCTATACAGACCAATTTATTACTATTTTAATTTTGTCCTTTTGGTGTATATGTAAATTAAGTGTAAATAAAAGGTGACAAATTATGGGGGTGGGAGGTAAGTCGCAACATTGATACTATTTCTTCTTTCAAGAAGGTCAGCTCTTTCCCACTCACCTGTGTGGGTTTCTTTGGAACCAACATCCCCTTCAAGTGCTTTCTCATCTACATAGACGACTTCTAAAATTTGACTTGGCAGGAGCTTCCAATATCTGTTGAATGAATTAACTAGTAAAAATGGAGACAATGTGGATCTAGCATGTTGCTCCCTTTTTTGTATCTCATAGAGTAAAGATAGCATCCCTCCTTTTTCCTTTGAGCAAGGAGAATTTGGTTTACTAAAATAACATGAGATTTTTGAGGAAGATGAGAAGATTTTGTTTTGTTTTCTTTCTTCCTTTTTTTCCTCTAGGAGTGGAATGAGTTTGCCAAAGGATAGAAGCTGGATAGATGCCTTGGTGTGCTGGATATTATTTACTTTGTAGTGTTTTTAGATCTTTATGATGCCAAAAAGCCATTCAAAGTCAGGAAGGCAGCTGCAGAACTTAAGCAGCCTACTAGTCAGCCCTGGGCAATCGTAACTGGTTCCTTCCCCTTCAGGATTCTGCTACTTCTGCACACTCCCTTCCATCTCCTCCTGTTTGGGTCCAAGACTGAAAGATGCTCCTCACTCTCTCAGCCAACGGGAAAGAGGAGTGAAAGCAGGCATAGAGAGAAGAACAAGACCACCTAGCCTCTGGCTCAAATGGGATTGAAGCAGAAGTTCTTTCCCCACCAAGCCCTCCTGCCTACCCCTTGGGGTGGGATGTAGAAGGAGGAGGGGCAAACAGACCCCCTGAAGGAGAAGCCTGCCTCTGCACAGTTGCTTTAAAGGGGGCACCTTCACCCATCAAATCCTCACCTTGTTCTGCAGGTTAACGCAATGGGATCCCGGGGAGGTGGGGGTGGGGATGAGAGACATGTTGACTCCTTTGGCTTAGTTATGTAAACATTCCCACAAGCCTACCCTAAGCCTTTTCTTCTCACCCCTGGCACTCAGCAGCTGCTGCCCAGATGGGCTTCCCTGGCCCCCCTACTGTTCAAGCATCCCCTACCACCACAAATCTGGGATCTGTCTTGCCACAGAGCCTTCATTCTTGCTGTGCTTCTGCCTTAGAGCGTGATTTGCATGTCTCCTCCCCCTGTCACCTAGCTTTCTCCTACTCACCCCTCTGTCTCAGCTGCAGCGTCATGTGATGCATTCCCTGACCCTCCTCCCCCCGCATCCTACATTACATGTCTCCCTTATAACCCATGTGGCAGTGCCCACTTCCTCTTATTACTTGGTCAATTGTCTGCCTTCCCCACTCCACTCGAAGACCCCCTGAGACAGAGATCATCTCTGTGTTGTTACAGTGCATTCTAAGGACTTAGTCCCCTGCCTGACCCATAATGCAAACTCAATACATCATTTTTTTCAGGAGCAAGAGTACGTATTTTGGGAATGGATGAACTTCTTTCTGTATTCCCTGTTCAGACAAATAGTCATTCATTTGTCAGTTCAACAAACATTTCCTGATTGCCTGCCAAGTGCCAGCCACTGGGGAAACAAGTATGAATAAGACCCTTTCCCTACTTCCACCAGTGGTTTCTGAGTGGGGGTGGCTACCACCACACCTGGGGGCATTGAGGTGCTTTTGTTGTTGATGTCATAATGACTGGGGGCACTCCTGGCAGAGCCCAGGGTCACAAAAATTTTCCAATGCAAGGGGTACTCCTCAATGGGAAGAGACCATCCAGCCACCCCACCCCCACCTCACCCACAGGGCTTCCTGATAGAGCTTGCAGTCTAATCGAGAAAAGAGGAAGAAGGGGAAACATCCTGTCACATGAGAGATTTTGTAGAATTGCATGGCCCAAGGGAGGCATCAGTATTCCACCTTGGGGTCATCGTGGTGGGAATTTCTGTAATATGCCAAAGAAAGGCTTTGACCCAACAAAGGAGTCTCTAATTTAAATGAAATGATAAAACCAAAAGCCAAAGAACCAAAATATAAATAGTTTATGGTGAAAATTACTATTCCTCATTTTTATGATAAATCACAAAAAGGTAGGTGAAGATAATAGAATATGGCATTCCAGTTCTTTCTCAAAGGACGTTAAGTTCATTATAGCTCTTTTGTAAGTGCCCAGAAACCATCATGGAATGATTGTTGCATTTTTCCCCACTCTGCCTTTTGGGGAGAAAATATCAAGAGGGAGGAAATTTTCCCCCCACAGAAGTCATGTGAGTGGAAGAGCAGAGTGTAGCATTTAACTAGACCAGGGTTCATCAGTTTGCATGACTGACATTTTAGGCAGAAGAGTTCTTTTTTGTGGAGACTGTCCTGGGATTGTAGGATGTTGAGCAGCATCCCTGGCCTCTGCCCACTAGATGCCAGTAGCACCGCCCCCCCGAGTTGTGACAACCAAAAATGTCTCCAGACATTGACAAATGTCCCAGAGGGAGGGATGCAAAATTGCCCCTGATTGAGAGCCATTGAACTAGATCTTGTTTTCATCCCCCTCAAGCCCAAGTCAGACATTCAGAGTCTATCAGAACTTAGCCACACTGGCTTTTTAGGTGTGTGAAGAGTGTAGTTTAAAAATGTCCACTGGCACAGGGGCGCCTGGGTGGCTCAGTGGGTTAAGCATCCAACTCGATTTCAGCTCAGGTCATGATCTCAGGGTTGCGGGATCGAGCCCCCTGTTGGGCTCAGCCCTGGGCATGGAGCCTGCTTTAATATCCTCTCTCTCACTCTCCCTCTGCCCCTCCATCACCACCCAAATTGTGCTCGCTCTGTCTTAAAAAAAAAAAAAAAAATTGTCCACTGGCAGTGAACTCTGTCTTTTTCATGGGCAGAGGGAACCATTGGAAGCTATGTTACCAACTGGCTCTCTCTTTCTAGAGACAGGAGTTGGCATTTCATGCTGTCTTCCCAGCATTGTGCTCTTCTTCCTGCTGATTGCTCAAAGGAGAACCTACAGGAGCCTCAGGGATAATGACAATTTCTCTTTTACCTCCATAGCACAACTCCCAGGTGTATGAGTAATGCTGTTACCTGAAGCATCTTTTTAAATCTCCAGAGAGAGCTACAGGAAATTACAGCATATTGCAGGGAATGGTGATGCTGAAGAGGAAAGAAAGTCCTCTTCTTTGAATGGAAGAAAGAAAGGAAGGAAGGGAGAGAGAGAGAGAGAGAGAGAGAGAGAGAGAGAGAAGAAAAGAGAAAAGGGAGGGAGGGAGGGAGGGAGGGAGGAAGGAAGGAAGGAAGGAAGGAAGGAAGGAATTATGAGCAAGATAATTCTGAAGCCAGCTTGATTTAGCTCCTTTTCCACTGGAAATTTCAGGCCACCCTCAAGGGTGTGTGCCTGGGATCTGGTTTGTCCCATGTGGTTAGTCCATTTTAAGAATGATGCCACACTTGGGTCGCTCTTTTCTCCACGGTTGCACATCTGGGTTCAGTGGCCACCCCCCCTCCCCTCCCTTGGTCCCTGGTGAGAAGGAACTTGCCCTTCCTTCCCTGTCCCAGAGCTCCGAACTCCTTCTGCGGGAGAGGAAAGCTGTTTGGGTAAGAAGCAGTATCAGTGTGGACGTTGGTGTCTTTATTTGTCTTGCATTCAGCTTTGAGTGTCCACGGCTTCTCCAAGTCCCCCAGCAAAGTTTGGCTGTGCTGGGGAAGATGGAGCTTCAGAAAGCTTTTTGGGAACTTGAATGAAAGTGACAGAATTTCCCCCCTGCCAACAAATCACCACCAACTGTAACCTCCAACCCACAGAAAGGGATTGGAAAATAGATGTAGATGATGAGTTGAAATTAAGAAAAAAAAAAACCCACTTTCTGTTTTATCTGCATACAAAAAATTGAAACAATTCATGATTTGGGTGGAGTGGTGGTGGTAGTTTGTGTTCTTTGGATGCTTACCCTTTGCCAGCTACAGTAAATACTTTATATGGAATATTTTACTTAATTTTCCCCCAAAACCCTAGATAGTGGATTCTGATATTATCCCCATTTTATAGATGAGGACGTTGAGGCTCTGTGGGTTTTAGGAGCTTGTACAGGGTCTTAAGGGGCAGAGATTTAAGTCAGGTGTCTTTCTCATAGGAGACTTGGCTTCTGCCAACCATGCCCTACAACAGTGCTTTTCCCCCTTTAGTGTGAACCCCCCAGAGGCTGCGTGAGCACTGGGATTGCTGACCTCACTCTAGAGTTTCTGATTCTGGAGTGGGCTGAAATCTTGCATCTCTCACCAGTTCCCCTGATGATGTTGATGCTTCTGGTTTAGGCACCACACTTTGAGAACCCTGACACCACATCCCACTTTTCAGAAAATAGTATAAGCACCGACTTTGAAAATCTGGAATGAAAATGACTGAGGTGGAACTGAGCACTGACTTTAGACCTGTGCACAGCGAGATAACAGCCCGGTTTCTAGAGCATCTCTTCTGAGAGCATGGTGTCATGAGACAAAGATAATTGACCTGTTGGAGGTTTTATTCTGGTATTCCCTTTGCTGCCCGACATTTCCGAGAATACAGTCACACTGCATCATTAAATAAATGTACCACCTCCATTCACTCATTTACTAAAACTCCATTTTTGAAGTTCAGTAGTTTTCCATTAGAAGGATGACATTTCATTTTCAAACTACACTAGTTCAGTTTCTTTTGATTCCCTAAGACCTAGTATATGCTGATTTTGTGGAAACACTGTGACCATTGTGTTGGAAAACATCATCAGAATGCATACTCATGAGCCCATAGGGTAGACTTACCGCAAAGAATTGTTTCCAAATCTTGGATCAGGTCTTGTGTCCAATGAACTAATTCAACAAAAACTCTTAGGTGATTTTATTGGTAATAAGAATAAGTAAAAAGTAATAAGAGAAATGTCATTTAAAAGTTTCCTGATTATGGGTACTACCAAAACAATAGGCACTTTGAGAACACATTTTTGCGTTCTGACTGAGTTTCACCGGAAGTAAGATTCCAAAGGCACATTTGAAACCTGAAATAACGCTAAATCAGCTTGTCGATAATCTGTTCTGAAGCCTTCTGTGCTAGTTCAGGAGAAAGGCTTTGGCACCTTACCTCTCTGCCACTTAATAGCCAAGATAACAGCCCAGGTGTGAAACCACCAATAAAACAGACAATTGTCCTACAAATGGATTCAGGAAAAAAACAACATCTTGAAATTTGCTGCAGTGCTTTTGCTATAAGAAATGTTATACTAAACTATCATATGGAACTGAATTCCACACACATTCTAAAGGGAAACAGAGACGGGTGGTATGTGGGGCTCCGTGAGCTCCTTGGGCTCCTTTTCCTAAATGCCTTAGGCAATATCAATTCCACAGGGAGAACTTTAAAACAACAACAACAGAACATTAATCATCTGGTGACTTCATGAGTGGTCAAACAGTTTCCTTCAGTTTTGAGGTCAGGAATAAACTACCTGTGTGCTGTTTTGTGCTAGCAGCCGCAGCTAGACATATCCAGAGGGTGAATTTTCCAGAACCAAACCAAGGATTCTTGTGAGCTTCTATTTTCCAGCACATAGTAACTGGAAGCTATTTGCTAAAGACCAAGACCACTCTTTGTTTTTCTCATGAACCGACTGCTGCATTGGAATTAGCACAGTGCAGAGGTGAGGGAACCTGCCCTCTGGCTGGCAACAAGGGGCAGGTTGGCATTTTCTTGGAGACGCTCAAATGAGGAGCAGAGGCAGGTTGTGCAGCCTCGCAGACACTGTTGCTCTGAGACTGTGTCTTCATCTCCTGCCTCCAAGCACAACCAAGGAAACCTTCAGGGCTGTTCCCCCCAGGGAAGTGGGGTCCAAAGGGATGCTTCGGAGGATTTTTTTTTCCCCTCCTGCATCTGTGGCTGCCCAGAGGTATTTATCAGCGTGTACAAAGCAAAGCCCCTGTAGTGTAAAGTAAGATGCTCCCCAAAGCGGTTTAGGAGACGTGGGCTGGTGTGTGTGTGTGTGTGTGTGTGTGTGTGTGTGTGTGTGTGTGTGTATGTGTGTCTGCAGAACGTGCAAGCAAGAGCGCTGAAATGCAGCTCTCATCTTTGCCTGCAAAGAGTCTCTCCACGTCCCCCTCTGCCCAGCGCACTCGGGGAGCGCCAGGGGGAGTCCTCGCAGGCCAGGGCTTCCCGCGCCCCGGGAGCGCGGAGGGCTCGCCTGGCGGAGCTTAGCGCAGCTCGCTCGGCGCTGCCAGCGAGCGCAGCGGGCGGGGGTGGACACTGGGCTTCTGTGTGCCGGCCGCAGCCGTTGGCTGGCGGGCGCCCAATCCCGGGGCATGCCGCCGGAGGCTGGCCAGGACGCACGGTGAAAGACGAGTTTGGTGGCAGGCTTGACATCCCCCCCTACCCCCGTCCCTCCGGGCTGCCCTCAGAAGCCGGCGGCTGGAGCCTCGGCGGTCGGGCCCGCGGCGGCGGGGCTAGGCTGGGCTGCAGCTGCGGGAGCCGGGCCGCCCCGGGGTCCCAGGGAAGGAGGCGGCATGGCTTCGGTGTTCATGTGTGGAGTGGAGGACCTGCTGTTCAGCGGCAGCCGCTTCGTGTGGAACTTGACCGTGTCCACGCTGCGGAGATGGTACACGGAGAGACTGCGGGCTTGCCACCAGGTGCTGCGGACGTGGTGCGGGCTGCGGGACGTGTACCAGGTGAGCCAGGGCGCGCGGCGCCCCGGGGCCCTGGCAGGATGCCGGGCGCTCTTGGGAAGCCGGTTCCACCTGTATGATTTGCTTCTCTCTCTCCCTCCACCTCTCTTTTTTCAAACTCCTAGCGGGCTGCTTGACTCCTGGGTCAAATGTTCAGCATCTGTGGATAACTGTTGCCTGACAAAGCTTGTGATTTTTCCCCACTGGGCACGGGGACACTTGCGAGTTAGTACCAGCATTTGCAGACATCTGTTACAGAGCGATGGTGTACTGCCTGGCACTTAGCTAAGAAAGCTGTTGCTTTGCAGCAGAGGGTCTGCGGGAAGCGACTTAGACATTCAGATGATTCCTCCTTTTTCGTAAGGGGTGGATGGAGGGGGGAGCATTTCGGGACCTAGGATTTCACACCAATTTTTGGTCAGAGGGGCCTTGCTGGATTTGCATTCTTTCTTTTGATTTTATTTCAGTTTTCCATCAGGCAGCCCCAACTTGCAAGGCAGAGCCAGGAAAAGCTGATTCTGTGTCTGCTGGCTTTTGGGGGAAGGACAGCAAATTGTGAACACTTTGCAGGAGGATGATGGTTAGGGTAGGGAGGGGTTGCCTGGTGGAAGGTTGGAATGCTTACCTTCGGGTTTACTCCCCTCACACAACACAGCCTCTTTATTTCTCTGCTAGGTCCCATTCTGCAGGCAAAAAATGCAGCAACTTTGTTCAACTAGGAAACCATTCATGTTCTCTGGGACTGCAGCTTCCCTGGATTTTTTTTTTTTTCTTTTTGACAGTCATTTGTGGATTTAAAAGTCCTTTGCTTGGGTTGGTTAATATCTTCGAGGTTTAAAAAAAAATCTGCATTGCATTTAGGAAGATTATACCTATTGTTTACTATGGGACTATAGCATCACATTTCCTTCCCTGTGATGTGGAAATAGCTCTGTTACAGCTCCTGGATTCCCCCTACCCTGACCGCATGCCCACTATGGCTATCATTTATATCTCATTGTACTGAGTCCTCTATGTGATCAAGCCTCTGGTTTTGACAAGCTGTAGTCTTCCATCCATCAAGCAAAGTGAAAAGAGCAGCACCTGAGGTTAAAGGGGGGGGGCGTTCACGGCGGGGGGGTTGTAAAGAATCAGCATCCCCTTGTCATCGTTGATGTCCATATCATCCTTGTTACAATGTGAGCAGCATTTACTTCATGCTTTCAGGACTCCTGCTTTAGAGAACACGTCTGTGATGTCTTGCATTTTGGGAGAATCCAAAAGCCAGGCTGAGACGCAGGACAGCCCATGGGAGTTGAGAGTATTATGGAGCTGTGGACATATCCCCTCTGGCCACGGTACACAGATCACCTAGCCTTTTAGAGCCAGATGTGTCTGCCTCTCAGCCTTTTTGTCTTTCGGGAAATCATTGTTGCGTTGGTCTGTAGGAGAAGTGACCCCCATAGAGTTTTGTTTTTGCTTTTTAATGTTGGAGAAACTTTTTAAAAGGAGAACAGGAATATTAGAGCCAACCAGACAGCCTCTATGCATCTCTCCCCAAGGTTCAGGGGACATATAGCTTATTTCTTTGCTATTAGTGACTAATTAGGTTAGGTTCCTGAGTCCTGAGACCCCCCCCATGGGTTCTTTATAAGTTTTATCAATCATTATTTGTAAGCAGAACAACAACTTGAAGGACTATCCTACTAAGTTGTAAGTTTTCTCTTCTGTAAAATGGATGGTGACTGAGCCAGTACCTTTTCATGATAATAAGAAAGGACATCTGATATAATGGTGGCCATTTTTATGAGTATAGTCATAAGTAGGAAATGATCTCTAAGTTTAAAGTTTCTTGTGCTTTGGGAGAAGTAAGAATTCTTAAAATATTTTAAAACTTGGAAGAATCATAGGTTTCTTAATTGCACAACACAAGTTAATTGCTAGCAAAGAAACACCATTTTCATTAATGCCTTTTAAATACTGAGCAAGAAAGTAGTGACTTAAATTGTATTGAACTGAAAGGCAGTAAAATAAAGTGGTTAATACCTTAGGCTCCAAGTCAGACACAGGGATAAATCCAACCTTTGCCTATGTTTGATCATACATAAGTTACTTTATCTTATCCTGATTCAGTTTATCATTTATAAAATGGGAAATACAATAGTACTAATCACAGAGGTTGATGAAAGAATTAATTGACACATAAGATATTTAGCACAGTACCTAGAGTTTAGGAAGCATTCAGTAAATGTTATCTGCTCTGTCATTTGGGATTTATAGTAGTAGGAAACCCAACTCTAACCTACAAAATAAAAAGAAGGGACTTATGACAAACCGAAATGTTTAGTAGTTGAATGAACTTCAGGTATGGTTTGATCCAGGTACGATGCTTGTTGCCCATGATTCTTTCAGCCTTGTCTTGTTCATGTATTGGCTTTTGCTCTAGCTGGTTTCTTCCCTCATGATAGCAGATAGCTGCAGCAATTCCACAGCTGAGATCCACATATGAACCCATCCAGAAAGAAAAAACATTTCTCATCTCCACCAGCTATCAAAAAAAAAAAAAAAAGTTCCCAGTTTGCACTCTGATAGGTTAACTTAGGGTCGGTGCCCTCCCCCAGTGCCTGCACTGAATGGCACAGGGAATGGGATTATAATTCAGGCATTCTCAGTGGGAGTGATAGGACCCCCAAGAAGCAAAAATTATTTCTTGGGAGTGGGGGCAAGGCACAAAAAAATCTTACTCTTCTTGTGTATAAAACACAGATATCCATACCTAAACAGATACACAGTATACTTTCGGCATTAGAATTTGCAGGGGGTGGGGATGACTAGCAAACAAAAAACTATCTACAAGGCTCCTTAAGACTCTGATAATGAATATAACTGTTGAGAAACACTAATTACACTGATGTGCTTAGGCCAGTGGGGAACAGACCCATTTCTGCAGCTGGGCACGAGGTCAGTCCCAGGCAGACCACATAGCTGCCAAACAATGGGGGAGGGTCAGTGCTCGGTTGGGGGGCAATCCGCAATGTCCACTGCACCTGCCTTCTTAGAATCTCAAATCTAGAGCTCTTTAAACAAAATATTTTTCTAGGTAAGTACAAAGATTAATGGCAAACACATTTCCAAGTATTTTGCCACAGTAATTCAAGTTAACAGGGTGGGGGCTCATCATTATTAAAACACCCTTATTGCTATCTAATAATTATGATTTCTAAATCAATGTTCAGTGGTCCTGCCCGGTCTACTGGCACATGAACTGGAAACACCATAGGGTTACATATTTTATTGAACCCCATTTTTTTATCATCTTGGTAATAAAAAAGGTGTCATTCTTCTTGCTTTTGGGCTGAATAGTCTTTGTGGGAAATCCAGGGCTCAGTCACTCCAGAGAGAAATAAGGGTGGTGCGGGAGGTATTCGTTACATGAAATACCTCGCAGTTCCCAGGGGGTATTTTGTTTATTCATATACTATAAGTGAAATAAGATCCTCCACCTATTCATACGGAATTTGGCAACAACATCATTGCCTGGCTGGTACAGCTGGGAAGGCATAATTTCTTTGGAATTGAACACTTCCTCTACCTCTAGATACTGGAGAGGCATGAGACTTAATTTGCCAAAAACCATGAATAATTAAGAGACTAGCTATAAGGCATTTCTGTAGTAACACGACTAAATAAAGAGCGGGCAGAAGCTGTACTAGGGCTGCCTTTGAACAAAGACTTACTTTATGAGTGAAGGTTTGAATTTGGTTCAAGTCGCAGCCTGGGACATTCACCTTCAATTTGGGACAAAATCTTAAAAGCTGATTCATCCGCCATATATCTATCCTGCTAATATCTTGCCTGGATGGGTTCCGTTATAGCAATTAATTAAGTTTAACAAACAACTGAGGTGGAAAATGATGGGAGAATGTGGCTGAAAAAAATCAACACCCTTTGCTTTTTATTCAGTGTGACATGTTCTAACAAAGCCCTCAGTTGGTTACTTGGGATTAAGTTTTCCCCTCATCCCCAACACCTCAAAGGTAGAATTTCTTGCTAACCCTGAATGGAGTGGTTGTCTCCAGCAGGAGGTAACGTGGACAGAATCTGAGATATTTAAGTGACCGTAAGAGGCTGGGTCAGCTCCCCTGAGGCAGGCAGTTGGCCCCGAGGGGTAGCAGACAGAGCAGACCAGGCAGAGGCTGTAGGCTCTGAGTTTAGCAACTTTGACCTTGACCAAATTGCTTTCCCTCTTTGAGCCTCCTGGGTAAAAGGGGAGAACTTTAGTACCTGCATAATGGGCAGGATGAAAAATTCATGAGATAATATCTATAACACTGAACATCCTGCCTGGCACAAGCAAATGCTCAATTAATGTTAGCTCTTGGGTATGTATGGTACTTAACACCAGACCCATAAAAGGTCCTTGATGAAGGGTAAGGCTAAGGGAATTACTATTGTTTTTATAAGTGATACTAGTTCTGTGGAAACTAAATTCCCATCTTTGCAGGCAAGGATGTTAAGGAAGAGAGACTGTGTATAGGGTGAGCCTTGGGATTTGCTCTTGTAAGCCAATACAAAAACTCTAGGAGATCATAGACAGCTCCCATTAGGGTCTCTAAGGAAATAATCTCTCTATATCCAAGACTCTGATGATCCATAAACTGGTAACACATGAACTTTGCCTCCCACTGCATTGGCTGGGAAAGACCAACTCCCCCAAAAGAAAAGTTCCCCATTGAGCATTCTGTGGCCTGTGTGCATCTCAAACCATGTATATTTTGCTTGTCCCCAGCCTTCACTCTCCACAGCCCTCTGAATTACACAGACTAGAAGAGGGGCGGACAAACTGCGACCCACAGGAGAAAACTGTCCTGTCTCTCGTTTTTGTAAATAAAGTTTTATTGGCACACAGCCCTGCTCATTCATGTACATGTTGTCTATGGCTGCTTTTGCATTACGGTGGCAGAATTGAGTCGTTGTGCCTTAACTACTACAGCCGAGTAGTTGACAAAAAGACTGTATTGGCCACAAAGTTAAAAATACTTACTGTCAGGTCCTTTACAGAAAGTTTGCCAGTTCCCACACTAGAAAAAAAGCAACATATTGGGTAGAGAATGCGAGAGGAAGAAAAGTCCAAAATTTACTCATAGAAAAAATAGAACTTGAAGGAATATGAAAGAATTTTCTCATCAAATACCTAGTCGCCAGGAAATTAGTGAACAAATATTCAGGATGAGTGTTCAGGTTACTTGTACTAGGTCCTTTGTCGTAGAACATGATTGGAGTTAGAGATTGAATCATTCTCTTGTTAGTTTATTTGTACCTAAAATAATGATCCAAGTGCTTACCCCAGCTCTGCTACTGTGCCAAGGCATTAGCAACACAAAGTCAAAATAGGCATTTTTCCTGCCCTTGAGGAATCTATTGTCAACGAAGGGAGATAGTTAAGGAAATGAAACTCTAGGTGCACAGTGGAGGGGATCTAAATCAGACTGGATTAAAGCAAAAAGGGAGGGGAACGGAGTCAAGGAGGCTTCCTGGAGGAGGTAATTCTCAAGCTGAGGTTTGAGAGACAAGTAGGAATTGGATGGATGAAGAAAGGCAGAAGGGCATTTCAGGCATAGGAAAACATGGCTTTGGGGAGATTATAAACAGGCTTTTAAGGCCGATGGGGAGAGAGGCTGAGGGGAGAGAAAGAGAGAGAGGGAGTTGGAGTCAGAGACAGAGCTGTTGATTGAGAATAATTCAAGTCTGAACTTGAATGATCTTTTACTTTAGGATTTTGATGTTTGTTTCTTCAGAACTTTGAGGGCAGGGGAGAGCTTGATTTAGACCCATCCCTGGCAGCAGTGAGGCTGATAGATTTGGGAGCAGGTAGCAGAGTGGAGGCGGGAAGGGGAGCTGGGACGCTGTTGCAGTGATACAGGTGTATCAGTCAGGAGAGGAGAGGTTTCGCTCTGACAACAAACAGTCCCAGTATCCTAAAGGCTTAAAGAAGTAGAGTTTGTTTTTGGTTCATACCACTTGTCCAATCACAGGTTGTCTCTAAGCTCTGCTCATCACTGTCACTGAGGCTCGTAGAACGTTCCTGCACATTACCAGTTACCAGGATAGAGAGTGAAGAGCTCTGGGGCTTTACACTGGCAATTAACTGCTTGGTCTCTGAGTAGCTCATGTGACTTCTCGAAGGTCATGGGTCGGAGCTGATTATGTAACCCACTCTATCACAGGGGCTAGGAAATCGAGCCTACCATGGTACCGCATGAAGGCTGATGCAGCTTTGGTTCCTGAAACAAATTCGCAAGCAGGATGTTTACTAGAGAGCGCACTGTGATCAACACCTGTAGAAGGGACTAGAAAGAAGCAGGAGGAGCAGAGGAGAAATTGGGCTGTTTATAATTCAGGCTCAACAATGGCTTCAGCTGCCCTCATGGTAGCTCTGGAAGAGAGAGTTGTCCCCATTTGGAGCAAGAGGGCTGTTCTTCCCCCCAACCTACATCAACACATCATTAGAAGTGGGCCGCCCTTGAGAATGTGGAGTGACCTTGACGTAGGCAGCTCTTTAAGGGAGGGCAGTCCCCAGAGGGGGCTGAGAGCTGCCAGCTCAGAATGCTTCCGACAACTGAGGGACAGCACATCACAGCATCTTCTACGGATGCCTGCCCAACAGGTGCCAGGATCAAAGCCTGAACTGAGGAAGGGCCCACGGGAAGGAAGTGGGGAGTAAGGATTGCACTGATGTGAAGGATATAGAATCTGGCTTTATTTTAGAACACGGCTGCCACTCAGAGCAGTCTCCTGATTGGATCCTACCCTGTTGAAGGGATCGGGCAGCCATGGAGTCAGTTAATAGCAGTAACACCTACACAAAGGAGACGAAACTTGGCAGATAAATGAAATACGAGTCTCCTTAACATCACAGAGAAAATTCATCTGCTATCTTTTCTGGTAATCAAAGCCTAGGGTTTTATGGCGAGGAACTGAGATGCCGAGATCCCCAAAACTAAGAAGGAAAACTATCTTAATGTTCTAGCGCATCACGTCACATGATGGGAAGACTGTATATTTAAAATCAACAAGATTGGTCTCCGTATCTTTGAGAAGCATTTTGGAGCTTCTGTTGCACAGCTTGAAAAACACTAAGTTAAGAATAGACTCTCCTGCCTTTTCAAAGCGGCATTTGTTTTTCCTCATACTGGCTCGTCTTGGTAGAGCTGCAACACGGGCTAACTTCCTGTTTATCCCCCACTGTGTTTATTATGAGCATTATATTGGGGATGTCCAATTTGGTGGTTGTGGAAAAGTGTGAATGATTTGAATGGGAAAGAAGAGAGGTAGTTCTAAATTTTGTAGACGAGGTAATATGATGTAACGCAGGGGAAGGAAGCAGAAATGAAATGCTCATGAAAAAAATTCAAGTTGACATCCATATGTGATTACATATAGGGTGCCTATAGGTGTTCATATGTAACAGATAAAAATTCTGGCATCCTTGAAATAAACTTGGCATGAAAGAGGCTGATACATGTGATAAATTATATTGTGCCACTTCTCCCAATGTCCTAATCATTTTCAGTCTCTTGGATTTTGTGTTTGGGCAAAGCTTCTTGCTTAAATAACTGTTTTTCTTTAACTGGTGCTCTTCTATAGTCTCATTGCCTTGACTTGGCTAATAGCTACTAATTATCTAGTAGCTACTGTATGCCAGGCCTTGTGCTTGGCACTTGGCATGTGTTATCTTAAAACAAAACAAAAAACCCTTAGGGGATTTTTTCAATATCGAAAAATATAAAAGATAATATGAGTAAAAGTCCACGCACCTACCTCTCAGTGTTAAGACATCTTAATATTTTGCCATGTTTGTTTAGATACATTTTTGAAATATAATAAAATTGGGAAAAAAAGAGAAATATAATAAAATTGTATAGAATCAATTGAAACCACCCTTGTACTTCTATCTATCTCTCTAGAATCCTACCATGAAGTTTGTGTTTCTCATTCCTGGGCATGTTTTTATAATTTTGCCACATATGTTTGTATGTGTTAATATACATAAACAATCTATATCACTTCTGTGTCTGTCAAATTTATATAAGGATGTATTATTCTGCTACCTTATTATTCTCTCAACAAGCTTTGAGGATTTGTCTCTAAATTCACTTTAATCCCTATATTCCATTGCATAAATATAACCGATCTTTTGTTGGTGGATACTTAAGTCATTTCCCATTTTTCAGTGTCTCACAATACTGCAGTGAAAATTTTTGTGTTTGTCTCCTTGTGCTTATGAGCAAGAACTTCCCCAGGGTATGTACAGAAGATCTTTAGCTTTAGGAGATATCATGCCTTATCTTTGTCCTTGTAACGGCACTACAGGATGATATCATGAACCCCACTTTATTGGTTTTATATACTTATTAACTAATAAGTCACGGTGTTGGAATTTGAACAGTGCTCTGGCTGACTCCAAGGCTCAGCCTCCTGCCACTGACTTGCTGCTTTATTTCTGAAAAGGTAAACAACTCATAAAGATAGAATCTTATCAATTTATTCACTTATTCACTCAGCAAACATCGGGTGGAAACATAGCCTGGCACTCAAAAACGCAGTCAATACACTCAGGCTGCCTATGAATTCAAAGCCTAACTCACCTTTTGTTACCCGTATGAGTTCTCTGAGACTCAATTTTTTTTTTTTCTGCTGTAAAATATAGATAATTACAGTATCTCACTTACAGTGTTTCTCTCCTAGGACCATTATCGAAATTCACTGTATTGGTATTTTCAGTAAGCAGTGTTAGATAAATGTGCGGATGGATGGTTGGTTGGATGGACGGGTTAGTGCCTGGCAAATCATTGTCTTTATATGTCTTTATATGTGTGGTGGGCTCAATGCTTTATGTATATGAGGAACCATTGAAACCCTTACAATCTGCAGAAGTCTGTGCTCCTCCTTCCTCCTCTCTACCCCAGATTAAGAACTACAGGCTAGGGTGGCAAGCAGGACAGGGGCCCCTGAGCACTGCAGAGAGACACTGTGCCCCCATGGTTGCATGGCACAGCTTTTTATCCTGAGACTGACATCTTCTGACTCGGGCACAAGAGCAAAGATGCTCACAACTGTTTAGTTGTTTTCTTTCTTTCTCTGCAACCGAAGCTATTAAACTTTCTTCTTCTCAACGCTGACCCCTAGACTCTCATGCACGAAGGCTATGGGACCCCACTGACGGCTGTCTCTCTCATCTGGGTAAGCTCTCCTCCGATATGACCCTGAGATTTGCAACTGCTAAGGAGACCCAGTAATTACAAGCATCATGCTACCCTTGGGTAATGTAGCCAGCAAATATTTTTACAGAAATGAGTTTGTCTCATTAAAATGTGATTAGATGCTTATTATCTGAGAGAGAAAAGGGCCTTGATAAAATAGGGAAATAGAATGAGCTGTAGTCAGCTGGACCTGGTTTAAAATCAAGGCTTCATGACTTACCAGCTGTGTGACCTTGAGCCAAGCTGCTTAATTGCTCTGGGCCTGTTTCTTTACCAGCGCAGGAGATAAAATAAATAATACTTACGTTTACATGGTAGGAAGGTTAAAAATTATATGGGTTGAGAAATGGTAGCTTTTCGGTTGGGAAAATTGGGACTCCTTGCACAGACTTGATCCTAAGCCTAAAGTAATCATGCTGAAAGTTGTATGAGTGCCAAGTGTGACCAGGATGTAACTCCAAACACAATCATTTCATAGTGGTGTGACATGGGCAAATTACATGACCTCTCTGTGCCTATCTTCTTGTGCATGAGATGGAAAGGGTAGTAGGACCTGTCTCCCAGGGTTGTTGAGGGGACGACACAGATAAATAAAGATTTCACTAGGGGGGCTGGCCCGTGGTAAGCATTTAAAAAGTGTTAGCGAGACGAACCATGAGAGATGATGGACTCTGAAAAACAAACTGAGGGTTCTAGAGGGTAGGGGGGTGGGGGGATGGGTTAGCCTGGTGATGGGTATTGAGGAGGGCACGTTTTGCATGGTGCACTGGGTGTTATGAACAAACAATGAATCATGGAACACTGCATCAAAAACTAATGATGTAATATATGGTGATTAACATAACAATAAAAAAATTAAAAAAAAAAGCATTAGAAGATACAAAAAAAAAAGTGTTAGCGATGGTTATTTCTTAGTGAACATTTTCTGTGTGTCAGACATAGTGCTAAGCACTTCATAGCCACCGTTTCATGTAATTCTCCTGACAGTGACATGTCACAGGTATTATGGAACCCACTTGGCAAATGTGGGAACTGTGTAGAGCTGCTGAGTAACCTGTCCAAGAGCAAAGACTGGAGCTCAGTTCTGTCTGAAGACAAACCCCATACCCTCAGCCATCTCGTGCAAGGGGCTTAGTTTTTACAAACTCTTCAGCCCCTTCCTTTGCTCCATTTGCCCGCCTGACGCCCAGGACTTCCCCAGGCTCCATCTCTCCCTCTACCAAACCCTGTAGCCATATCAGGAATCAGTGAACTGGTTGGGACTAAACGGTGTATTTTCTCAGTCGAGGCTCCAGAAGTAATTCAGCTCATGCCATGCTCATATCTGAATCCGTCCAATGACGTCCCAACTCAGAAAAAGCCAGCCTCACCAAACCTGCACCCCTTTCTTGGGTTCTCTTCACCCCCCAGCTGCCAGCAAACACACTCAGCCTCTGGTGGTAATTCCTCACACTTGTCCCCTAACTCTTCTGCAGCGACCCTGGCCTTCCCTCTGTCCAGTGCGTTCCAGCCTCAGAGCCTTTGCCCTCGGGGTGTTGTCTGCCTGGAACCCGGTAACCTAGAGTCCACGTGCGTGCTTCCCCCCTCACTACCTGCAGGTCTTACCATGTCACCCCACCCGCCAGGCCACCCCTGACCCTTCTCTATCCTGCTCTGTTTTTCTTCCTAAATCTATTGCCACCTGACATTAGACCTTTGTTCAGATGCTCTTGTGTGTTGGCCCAACCAGAATGTTAGCTGAAGATGTGCCGGGACTTGGCTTTGTTCGCTGTAGTAGCCTCAGCTCCTGGAACCTAACAGATCCTTCAGAAATACCTGTTGACTAAATGAACAAAGGAATTTGCTTTACATTTTAAGAAGGTCACTCTAGCCATTCTGCCGGGTATGGCTGGGAAGGGGTAAGACAATTAGGACGCTGTTTCTTTTTTTTTTTAATACTTTTTTTTTAAGATTTTTATTTATTTGACAGAGACAGAGAGCACAAGCAGGGGGAGCTGCAGACAGAGGGAGATGGGGAAGCAGGCTCCCCCTACTGAGCAGGGAGCCAGATGCGGGGCTCATCCCAGGACCTGGGATCATGACCTGAGCCGAAGGCAGACGCTTAACCGACTGAGCCACCCAGGCATCCCCAGGACGCTATTTCGGATGCTGGGGACCTGGGTAGGAGCGGCGGCAGCATGTGATGCAGGGACACACTAAGCATTTGGAGGAGGAAAAAATAGCATGAGGGGACCTCTGTCCAAAGGGAAAGGTGATGGTCTATAAAGTTCTGGAAACCTCATACAGGAGGAAAAGCCATGCAGGTTGAAATGTGTTTCTATGTGTATGTTTATTGTTTTTCGCTATTGAAAATAGCCCCAAGCCAATGTTCAGTATTGCTGATTGAGAATAAATCTGTTTGGGTTCTCTGATGTGTCTGTGTTCCCAGCTCATTCACGAGGCAGTGTTTTGGATAGCAGAGTGAATTATTTCCCGCAGGGCCCGTGACAATGGGCTCACCCGAGGACCCTGGCTTTTGTGGACAGCCAGCTGCAAGTTCCCGGTGGTGCCCGGCCCAGGGTGGGGAAGTTGGCAGCTTCTGCAGTTCTTGTCAGCTCCGGCTGTCAAGTGATCGCCGCTTCCTGTGCCCAGCCCTGTGGTTAGATTCTGGAAGGTGCCCCGTTTTGCCTGACGAATGCTGACAGGCACTTCAGACATTTTGCTTTCTTTTCTTTTCTTTTCTTTTTTTTGGCATTCTGTAGACATTGCTTGTCACTCTGACCCTGTCTCCTGTCATTCCCATCCACTGGAGTTAAGGATAGGAGGACCCTTTGGATTTGCCTGGATTTTTGGGGGAAAAAAAAAAAAAAACCCTTTTTTTTTTTTTTCTGGTCTTCATTAGTGTTTAATTAAAAGCTTGCTTCCCCTAGGTCTTTGGCTGTGTCTGGGCTTTTTAAAATTCTGCAAGCACAGACAATATAAAGCGAATTTGACCCTTTGAGTTACAAGAGCTGGTTATTGTGTCTAATTATCAACCTCAAATAATGACAGACTCATAATCCCCAGCACAAAAAGTAATACTAGGAATTTCCCAAATAATTCCTGAAGACAAAGTACACTTACTTTTAATAAATAGTCTAATACCAGTTTTTAAATGAAATTATTAAGTTTGAAACAATTTGGTCAGGATATAAAGAATCTTACCTCTCAACTCATATTTAATTTTATGGGGTTTTTTTCTTCCTGAAGGTTTTTATATATTAATATTTCTAGGTCTTGATGCCAGATATAGTTCTAGCCAAGCTCATAAGATTTTGCTCTCAAATACCTTTTGGAAATGATATTTTTTAGTGAATGTGTTTTTCCTTTAATAAACTTCAGAAGCCATCTCCGAGTTTCCAGAAAAAAAATTTTTTTGAGATTGTTAGTGCCAGAGTCTGAACAGTGCCCTTTATTCACAACCAAACTGGATCAGTTTAATTTTTTTTCAGGCTCCTACACTACATTAGGTGACAAATACAGCAAAACTTTGCTACACATTTATGCTGTAAATTGTGTTTTAAACAAATCAAGTTTAATTATGGTCTTTTTGTCCTTTTTTCTCCTAACTTTTTTTCTTTCTGTATATTTTCTCAGAGCTAACTAGGTCATGCTTAAGGATATGAATAATTTATAATATACATATATACGTATATGTAGGTATGTGAGTACAAATATACATATAAATGTATAAATATGTATGCATATATATATATGTATAAATATATGACTGTATCTGAAGTTTTTCCAGAAAGGAAAACCATAAACCAACATATTCATCAAACATAACTTTTACTTTTTTCCCCCCAATCTTCAACATCACTTTTTTTTAAGATTTTATTTATTTATTTATTTGAGAGAGAGAGAGAGCACAAGGCAGAGAGAGGCAGAAGCAGAGGGAGAAGCAGACTCCCCACTGAGCAGGGATCCCAATGCTGGGATTGATCCCAGGACTCTGGGATCATGACCTGAGCTGAAGGCAGACGCCCAACCTACTGAGCCACCCAGGAGTCCCTCAACATCACTTTTAAAGTTATGTTATGACCCTGAAGTAGTTATTCAGTACCAATAATAGGGTGAAGTTCCATAATAGATGGTATTTTTTAGGAAGTTGCTATCGATTTTAAGTTTAAGGCATGGGAAGTTGCTATCCATTTTGATGAAGTTTAGCAAATGAAAATGAAGAAACAACTTCATTTGTTTCCATTGGTTTAAAGACAAGAAACTAGAGAACTGGAGGGCTGGTTATGTGCTGAAGGTCCCGTGTCACCTCCCGGCTCGGCTCCCCTGCTGTGAAATGGGGCCATGCCATGGCCGCCGCATTGGGGGGGGGATTGAGTGTTTCAGTAGGGGGCAGTAGAGCGAGTCACTCACAATGTGGCACTTGCCTGCCCTCTTTCCCCGGCAACCACCCACCCTGTGCAAGACCAGGTGGGGGTAGTTGCAGGCTTGAGGAAGGTACAAAGAAAAACACAGACGAAGTGGACAATGACAATGCTGTGCCTTCCTATGCCAAGGCAGCTTCATTCATTATTTACGGATATTTAATGACATCTGTCTGTTTTAATAGACCTTGTAATGAGATGAAAGGCTTTATCTGTTTCCTTTGAGTGATATACACATATCCTTTGGGAGCTGTTGGAGTCAGAAAAATGTGAGCCCTGATCCTGTGCCTCATCCCTGACTGGCGGTGTGGCCCAGGGCATGATGACTAACTCCTTTGAACCTCAGTCTTACCATTTATGAAGTGGGGACATGATATCTCATAGTATGGTTGGCAGGTTTAAATGGGAAAATGCCGAATGCTATGGGACTGCTCAGCCCCGCACCTGGGGTGTCACAAGAAGTCAATAAATTATAGTTTAAGCAAAAGGCCCTGACCACTAAGGCAGAAAAGACAAGGACAAGCGTGCTGGAAATGGGATGCTCTTTTCCTCTCTATCTCCATGAACTTAGCTAAAATAAGCAGAAGACAGGAAATGGATATTTCAAAGCAGGAGAATTCAATTATAATTGATCTGGTAAGTTGCTACAACGTTTTTGGAGGAAAGTTTAGTGGTATCCAATCAAAATGTGAGAGGTGTGCCCTCTCTGAACATATCCACTTTAGGAAGTCATCTTAAGAATATTCTCACATAACGGTATATGTGCAAGATTTTCATTGCACCATTATTTGAAATAGCAAACCACTGGGAGACGTGAATGGAAGAATGCATGATAAAATGGTAACACCTTTGTACCATGGCATTCCATGAGATCAGGAGGAAGAATGTAGAGCTATAGATCACAGCTTCCCCAAATTGTCAGTGAGATAACTTCTAGTAAAAACAAAAGCCAAGACAGAACAATATACGGATGAGTGTGTGTGTGTGTGTGTGTGTGTGTGTGTGTGTGTGTGTGTGTGTATGTGGAGAGAGAGAGAGAGAGAGAGAGAAACAGATGCAGATATTACCCAAGAAATGTGTGTATATATTCCTTTACATGGGAGAACGGGGCTGGAAAGACATACACCAAACCATTAATAATGTTTACCCCTGGGCAATGTAAATGGATGAAGGGAGAGTTTTCCACTTCCTTTACTTTCATAATTCTGAATTTAAATTTTTTATAACAAGGATTTATGTAATTTTTTGTAACTTTTTAAAATTTCCTACTCAAAACAATTGACCCAGGCTATTGTGAAAAGTGTTTCTGGGGAACAGGGATCTGTCCGAGTTATGCCTGTGTCACTGCGCCCAGAATTTAGTATGTCCCCCCAAGTGTTTGTCTTCCATGTCCATTTAATAATAATTTAATAATAATCATTATTGGTGTGATTTATTATGGAATAAAAAGTAATATTTGTACTCATTTAAATGAGTATCATAGTTTTTTATCATTAAAATATAATGATAATATATATGACTTTTTATAATATAAAAAGTCCATAAGTATAATTGTTATAGAAATGGATGGGTTATTTTTTTTAAGATTTTATTTATTCATTTGAGAGAGAGAGAGTGTGAGCAGGGGGAGGAGCAGAGTGGGAGGGATAGGGAAGGGAAAGAATTTCAAGCCGACGCTGCACTGAGCACGGAGCCCAACATGGGGCCCGATCTCAGGACCCTGAGATCACAACTCTAAGATCATGACCTGAGCCAAAACCAAGGGTTGGACCAAGCTCAACCGACTGAGCCAGCCAGGTGCCCCGAAATGCATGGCTTAAAAATGAAGGTACTTTATCAGTGGTATATATTCACGAAATATTTTTTAAATGTATAGTAGCATACATATTACATTAATATAAAATTTTTATAAAGGTGAGATCATCATATATACATCTTATCTTAAAATGTATTTATTTACTTACATATTTAGATACTGATCTCTCATTATTTTCCAAAACTGTTGTATATTCAATGGTATGACGGTACCATAATTACTTTCATCAATCCCCTATTAATGGGCATTTAGGTTATTTCCGGTTTTCACTAAAACAGTGCTACAGTGAACATCTTTGTATGAAAAACATTTGTGAGAGAATTTCTGTAAGATAAATACCTTGTGTGGAAGGAATTTGGATTTCCAAAAAGGTTGTACCAATTTATGCTACTGTTGAATGAAGAAGAGCCCTTCTTTTCTTTTCCATACTCTAGCCAACTACTTTTGATTTATGCCATTCTCCTAGCCAAAAATTTATCTCTTATACATTTTTTCATTTTACTTCATTTATTAGTGGAGCTGTCCAATTTTCATAACTTTCTTAACGGCCATAACGCTCAGAAAACTGGGATTGTTCTTGCCTGAGAACATGGGGAGAAACACATTCTGCATTTTAACACAGTATCAAGTGGTTTACGTGTTTTCGGAGCCAGACTTGAGAGCAAATTTTTGTGTCTTGGAAAATGTTCGTCATCTCAGAGTGGTGTGGAATTGTCTCGTAGAGTTAAAATAAGTTTAGGTAGAGCATAACATTGCCAGTTAAAATCCAGTATCATAAAGATAAATTGTCGTTCAGCCTCTCTGTCATGCCCTACAATCCGAAGATTTAGAAATAGTGGGGAATACTTCTTTCTTTTTACATTTGCTCTACTGTTTGTGTCATAATATGGTTTCTCCATTCACTATTGAGTGGATTTCAGCAATTTTGTTTTATCTCTTCTGTAAATGTTCTGTACTTCATTTAGAGAAGTTGGAAAGGGCTCGCCAAGGCTTTTATTTATTTATTTTGTAACGGGGTATAAAGCTTGGGGCAGGAGAACAGAATGATGCACCATCTATTTTCTCTTTCTCATCTTAGATGCCTGAGGCCTTGAAGCTTATTTGACCCTCTAAATCCATATTTATTAACGTAAACATAATTTTGCCAGAGTTGAATTGTCTCAGTGAGATTTCATAGCCACAAGCAACCATGAAACTGTCTTTTGTCCCATCTTGGGAGCCACCAGAACTGATTAAGTAGATGATGGAAACTGCTGGTCCCGTTAATGTTGTGGTTATTCGAGAGAGAGCACCCTGAGGGTGAGGATGGGTTGACCTGCAGGTTTATTTCTGTATGGAGTTCCACCAGGGCCGGCCTAACTCAGAGGTAAATTGGAATTGCCACAGGAAGCCCTTCAAAGAGGGCTTTTGTCATGTTTTAGCTGCACAGCACTCACCTTGGCCTTCTGCTAGAACCCCATCTCCCTTCTGGAAGCGCCCAGTGGGCAAATGGCAAAAAGGCAGGTCCTGGTGCAGATTTCCTAACCTGGCAGCCAAGGAAACTAGATCTTCCTCTGTCTGCACTCCAGTTCAACGAGGGGACAGGTCCAGGGCCTCGACTTGACTCTGGGATACCTGCACGCCCTTGCCCTCAGAGTGGAGAGAGTGGTGTGGTGAGCTGGAGGAGGGAACGTTTGAAAGTCAGAACCATCCAGGTAGCAGTGGGGTGCCACACAGACATGACGGGTGCATGACACGGTCCTGGCTGTGTTTGCCCCTGGTGGCTTCTCTTGTTTCCTATTCATTTTCTAAGCCTGCTTCCTAGAGCCACTTTTTTCCTCCTTCTGTCCTGAGAGGCCTGATTCGGTCAGGAATCAGTATGGCCCTCCATGTAACTTGGGAATATCCTAGCTGGTCCATCAGCCAGTGCTTCCCAACTTCTCTTCATGTGATAAAGTACACGAAGATGATAATGTTGGTGTGGCCCCCAGGGTCGACGTTTATGAGGCTGCTCAAGGTTTGAGGTCACCAATGCAGAGGCTCAGGCTGCTGTGAGGGCTTGCTCACTATGTGTACGGATTGGTTATGAAGTTGTGGTCCGGGGAGCCACTATGACCTTCTCCTTTTGCCACTGATTGGTTTAGCATAAACAAATGACCCAGCTCTGGCTAATGGAGGTGGGGGGGCCAATTTGCTGACGCATTTCTCGGAAAAACTCTCTTTACTCTTAAAAAGAGACATAGAAGAAAGAGATGGTCCTTTTGAAGTAGGCATGTGATGCCTGAAAGAGTGACAGGGGATATTGCAACCAGGAGGGAATGTTAGCTTGAGGAGAACATGCTGAGTGGAAAAATAGAAGGAACCTGGGGCTTTGATGGCATTAATAATATGTAGACCTCACCAACCTTGGAACAAACCTACCTTTAGATACTGAGATAATGGATCCATGTCATTTTTTTGTTAAGATTTATTTACTTATTTATTTGAGAGAGCGAGATTGAGAGTACAAGCGGGAGGAGGGGCAGAGACGGAGAGAGAGAGAGAATCTCAAGCAGACTCCCCACTAACTCGAGCCCAAGGTGGGACTAGATCTCATGACCCTGAGATCATGACTTGAGCCAAAACCAAGAATCAGTGGGTCAACTGACTGAGCCACCCAGGTGCCCCATGGATCCATATTATGAAAATTATTTTCACTTTTTGTTTATTACTTACTGCAGAAAGTTTCTGACGTAATATCTGCTCGGGACTTGAAAATCAGGACTTACAGAAGAGTTGTCCAACCCAAAAAGTGCTCAAAATAAGAAACTTTTGAGGAAAGAATGGGAAAAGACCTGGATATATATTGGTGAAAAGAAAATGTTTAAGTTCAGAGTAAGATGGATAGAAGTAAAAGAAAACTTTAAAAAAAAAAGTGTTTGCTTTAAAAAGTACAAAGTTTCCTTATTAATATGATCGTAGTCTTGACGGGATATATTTGCTAGCATTGCAGCAAAATATTAGAGAAAGGGAAGGGATTCTAATTAATAATCGCAAGATGCAAAAGAGCATACAAGTCAGAAGCCTGAACCCTGGAGCCAAGGTGTTTAAGTTCAGATCCTCCATCAGCTGCTTCCTACCTGTGTGGCTTCATATAAGTTACTTAACCTCTCTCTGCTTCTGTTTTCTCATCTGTAAAGTAAAGATGATGATGATAATAGTCCCTACCTCAAATGTATTGTTGGCTATACACTTACAAAGTATGGGAACAGGATCCAGCATATATTAAGTACTATATAAGTGTTTGCTATTATTATTTACAATTATCATCCAAACCTGTACTCAATACAGATGCTTCTATCACTACATAGTTACTGGAGAGGCTAAATTAAGAAGAACTATAATACCAAGGGTTAGCAAAGACCTCCCATGCATTACTGGTGAGAGTGTAAAATGGTATGGCCTTTTGGAAAATTGTTTGGCAGTTTCTTAAAAAATTAAATATATGTCTACCTTATGATCTGTTATCTCCACTTGTATGTATTAGTCAAAACACATGAAAACATGTATATACATACACACACACACACACACACACCTTGTAAAAGATTATTCATAGAATATTTGTTTATAATACCCCCAAACTGGAAAAAGCTCAGGTCTCCATTCACGAGAGAGTGGATAAATAAACTGGTATATTCATAAAGTAGAATACTACTCAGCAGTAAAAAATGAACGAACTACAAATATACACAACACCATGAATGAATCTCAAGAACATTTTGCTCAGCAAAAGAAGCCAGACATGTAAGACTATATACTGTACAGTTCAATTTGTATGAATTTCTAGAACAGGAAAAACTAAATCTGAACAATAGTTGCTTATGGGGAAAGATTGGCAGAGGTAATTTTCTGGAAATATTCTACATCTTGGTGGGGGAGTGGAAACATAGGTGTATACATTTGTCAAAATTGATCAAATTGTTAATACTGAAAATATGTATATTTTACTATAAAAATCATAACAGAGTTTTTAAAAATGAAACAAAAAGCAATAAGAGATGCTGCACAGGTCTTGGGTAGTGAATACACAAAATGAGCATCTTTTTATCCCAGGTAGCAGGAAGCTATCAAAGACTTCTAGGGTCACGTCCAAAGGACCAGGAGCTGATTCAAAGAACTGGCCAAGATGCAACAGTTCAAACATCAGTAAAGGCAATACTTTTAATGATTTAAAACACATGTAAGGGCACCTGGATGGCTCAGTCGGTTGAGCATCCAACTCTTGATTGTGGCTCAGGTCATGATCTTGGGGTCGGAAGACCAAGCCCCGAGTCAGGCTCCATGAGCGACAGGAAATCGACTCGAGATTCTCTCCCCACCTTTGCCCCACCCCCCACTCACGCAAAAATAAAAATTTAAAAATTTAATTAATTTAAACACATGTAATATATTTAAATACATGTGTTTATAAATACTTAAAAACATATTTTGGCCACCATTGGAAGTGCCAAGTCATTATTGTGAAAACTAGTAAATAAAAAATTAGGCATTTGCTCTGTGTCTCCTATTATGAATTATATCACTGGGTAACCTGTTAGTAGATGAGGGGAAATGTCTCAGTACAGAAATATTCTAGCTAATAAGTAAAGGGTTATAGAATTAGAAAGTCACCATATTGCAACCCTTAATCCATTAAATGATCTAGCTATTGAACTAACTTCACAAAAGAGAAGGCCCTCCTAATAAAAGGACACAAGTGGTAACCTGTGAGACAATCTTGTCAAAGAAGATCCAACTGGACTCTGATCGAGCCTTCAGATTCAACCAATTTGTGGGAAATACAGTGGACAGAGGACCATGTTTAATGACACCACAGAGATGTAATCAACAAAACTCAGATGGTGGAATGTACAGGATAAGCAGTCCAGTTTCTTCAATAAATAAATTGCAGTAAGAGAGAAAATGAGCAAGATGTGTGGAAGGAGAACGTATAGATTAATAGAGACATGAGAAAAATCAACAAATTGCAGTGTGGACCTTTTCTGCATCAACATTCAAACTTGAAAAAAAACATTAATGAGACAATTGGAAATTTGAGCACTAACTGGAAATCTGATGATATTAAGGAATATTGTTAGATAGATAGATAGATAGATAGATAGATAGATATACACACATTTTAGGTAATTGGGGTTAGACTTTTAAAAAGAGTCCTTTTATATTGAAATATTCACAGATGAAAAGTATTTGAATGCTTAGATTTGCTTCAAAGTTAAAGGACAGAGGACAGAAATTGAGTGATAATATTAATAAAACAAGATTAGCCATGTGTTCATACCTGTTGAAAGTGGGTGAGGGATACATGCAGGTTCATTGAACCAGTCTGTCACTTTTTTAAGTGCTTGAAATTTTCCATCATGAAAAGTTTTGTTTTGTTTTGTTTTTAAAGACATGCAAAGAGAGAGGGAAAGGGGAAAACAAAACAAAACACCAGACTGTGCAGAAATACAGGAAGGAACCTAGCAGCATGCCTGAACACTAACCCCTGCATGCATTTCTCATGGGTCTGCAACAGCCAAGTGTATTTAAGAATGTAAGCCCCGGGTTCGAATCCTGTTCTACATCCAACTGGTGGGGAGGACCTCCTGGTGCCAGACTCCCTAGGGCTCAGTTTCTCCTTTATAAGATGGAGATGAACTAGTCCCCACTTGGGAAGGTTTTTGTCGGGATGAAAGAAGATAATCTGCGTCAAGCACGGGGTCTAGTACCTGGTACCGGTTAGCACTCAGTAAATGTGGGCTCTTGGCTATTATTTTATTGAATGTAGTCTTTAAAATGAGAACATTAGAAGTGAATACATGCACTTTTAGGTGGATGTTGGAGCCTCTTGGGTGACTTTTGAACTTCAAAGGCCTTTTTGGTTCCGTTTCTCGAACACAGGAATGAGATCAGTTTTTGCAGTATTCATGTCCATCACCTACAAAACTGCATGTGCCTTATGGTGACACTGAGCCCACCCCCTGAAGCAGACAGTAAGGGAAACCCTCACGTTGCTTACCTTTCTCCCTACCTCTTTTTTACCTCTGTTTTTCCATTTATCGTTAAGAAAGCAAGAGAATCTGGCTGGAACAAGAAACTTCCCTCTTTTTTCTTCCTGGAGGGGAACATGAGTAACGCACTTTTCCATCAGGGTTGTTTTTCCTGGACATGGTGTCCCCCCTCCAACTGCTACAACATGTGATCCTGAAGGAGACCTTAAATAAACTTCAGATGTTCCTTATCGGGCAGCGACGCTGTCCCAGCTTCTAATAAATTATGAAGTCGTTTTCTGTATTCGGTGTTCTTCCTTTGAGAACAGAAGTTCTGTTCATTCATGGGAATAGGTGAGAGCTTGCCGTGTGCTGTGTGTTACATAGCCTTGAACAAGGCAGAGGAGGAGGCCCATGCCCGGCTCCTTCATCCCCTCCAGGCCTCCCCAGAGGCTCGCCATCACCACCCAGAACCCTCCATTTTTCTTTAGCACGTCCTCCTGCTTTCCTCGTGAGTCTTTCCCTTATCTGAAACTACGTTTAGTTATTCATTTATGTATTTTTTTTTATTTCTTCTGCCCCACGGATGTCTCTCCTTTTCACCCTTGCTCCCCCACCACCTAGCCCAGTACCCAGAGAACCAGCTCCAGAACCAGGCTATGATTTGTAGGACCCAGTGCAAAAAAGAAATTGTGGGGGCCCCTGTTCAGAAACTATTAAGAATTACAAGACAGCAGAGAATGACCTCAAACGTGGGCCATTTCTGAGCTTGGGATCCTGGAGGACTACACTGGTCATATGCTCATTATTATTAGGCCTCACACCTAACAGACACCCAAAAAATAGTTATTGAGTGAATGTAAATCTAAGAAAAACCAAGTATCCAAAGAGCTCCGACGTACAAATTGATACGAGATTAAGAACAGAAACCAGCATGTATATGAAAGGGATGCATACTTTCTTAACCGTGGGGTTGGCCGTGAGGTGAAAAATAAAATGATCCCTCTGCTCTCCTTGCGAAACACCAATCTAGACCGCAAAATACCTTGAGAGTCTGGACCCGAGCATCTTCACCCTGACTTCCCTCACAGGGCCCTGTGCTTATGCCGTGCTCGGTGACCTGAATCGATTCTATAGGAGGAAGGAGAGCAGGATGAGGAGTAATGAAGGAAATGCACCTTTCTTTAGTGCAGATCTCACTGAATTTAGGAGATGAGCCGGCCTTCAAGGTTGTCCTCTCAGTTTATGACAAATGATTCAGAGCGAGGCTCAGTCATCAGAGTTTTAGAAACCTCATACATTGCCTGGGATGGGATGTTATGATGTGTCTGGCATTCATTAGGTATATAAAGTGTTCTGTGATCGTCTGGGGATAAATGCAAAGCTCTTCACAAAGATTGCTAAGACCCTATATACCTTTAAAAATCAAGACTATGCTATCATATCTTTTCCCCTAAATTGGTGGACATATTTCCCTGGTCCTGCTTCCAGCAGTGGTGGAAATCCCCACAGGGTCACCAGTATGCTAGTCCAGGCTCACTAGTTAGTTGGTCATGTGATGGTGTCACAGTTTGCATTTTGTAGGCATAATTTCACATATGTTTGTACTTCATTGGGACCTATTCCAGAGTATAATTTCCTTTCCACTGGGACTCCTTACCAGGGCTCCCGAAAGTCTGCATTCCTAGATCCAGGTTCATCCCTGCCCAGTCTCTGGCTGCCTGGCTGGAGCCGTTTGGAAGAGTTGTTTCAAGTTGGATGTAGGGTGAGCTTTACTGCTCTTCCTGTTTGGGCCTTGGATTGCCAGTTTTCTAGGACCAGTTCCTAACTGATTCACAGAACTTCTTTTTTTTTTTTTTTAAGATTTTATTTATTTGTTTGACAGAGTTAGTTAGCGAGAGCAGGAACACAAATGGGGGAGTGGGAGAGGGAGAAGCAGGCTTCCCGCCGAGCAGGGAGCCCGATGCGGGGCTGGATCCCAGGACCCTGGGATCATGACCTGAGCCGAAGGCAGACGCTTAACGACTGAGCCACCCAGGTGCCCTCAGAACTTCTATCTGATACCTGAGTACTGCAGGAATTATTCCTTTCCCTAAGATGGTATCCCTGGCACTGAGATTGCCCTGTGATTTGCACCCGGAGCCCCCCAAGGTCCCCAGTTCTGGGTTGATAAGCAACCCCGTTGTGGATCAGCATTGGTCACCTGGCTAATGGCATCTAATTATTGCTATCCGTTCTCCCACAAATGGATGTGTTTTGTTTGCTAATGAATTCTTTTTTTTAGTTTTTATTTTTTTATATTTTTAATTTAAATTCAATTAATTAACATACAATGTATTGTTGGTTTCAGAGGTGGAGGTCACTGAATTCTTTAAAAAAAAATTAAAACTAGCTTGAGCACAAGTGGGAGTTAGAGTGATTCAGACAGTCTTTGAAGTCTGTCTCTCTCCCACTCTTCTGCCCAGCATGAGGTACCCTGGTAGCCCCAGACTCATCACAGGAGCGTTAAAATTCCAGAACAAAAACAAACACACTTCTCCAATCCCTATAACTGAGTATGGGGTAGAGTGGTTTGGTTTTTTTTTTTTTTTTTTATTTCTTAATCGTATGTTTATTACATAATGGAGGGGGGGGGGGGGGGGGGGGGGGGTGGGGTGCGGGAGATAAGGTTAATCTCACCCTAATCATGTGGATGGTACCCTCCTAGAAAAGCAGGGATCTGTGATTAGGAAGGGTAAATCAGGCTCTGAACAGGCAAAACCGACAGACACTCTGACAGTCACCTCGTTTTAACTCTCCCATGTGCTCGCATCTCAATAACCTGGCCTTGCCCCACCCTTGTATTTAGAATGTCGGCCTTCACCTGGACCTTCGAGCTGGCCTGGCCTCCTGGTTTTAGCCCATCCTGTTGCCTCAACTCTGAAACTGGTTATCAAAACTCTGATTGTCCTTCAACATGAGAAACTTCTTCCCATACAGTTGGCAATGTCCCATTAATTCTCTCAGGAGACTCTCCAATGCAGTAAGAAAAGTTGCCATTTATGGAGTTTTTACTGCTATATATATACAAATAGAAAGTCCCCCAAAATATAAATTCTCCATTTTCCCAGTAAGAAGATTCAAAACCAAAAATTCAAGTTTGGGGCCAACTTGAATATATACAAATTTAAGAATGCAGATTCCACCTCAACAAATGAATGGATAAAGAAGATGTGGTATATATACACAATGGAATATTATGCAGCCATCAAAAGGAATGAGATCTTGCCATTTGCAACGACGTGAATGGAACTGGAGGGTGTTATGCTGAGTGAAATAAGTCAATCAGAGAAAGACATGTATCATATGACCTCACTGATATGAGGAATTCTTAATCTCAGGAAACAAACTGAGTGTTGCTGGAGTGATGGGGGGTGGGAGGGATGGGGTGGCTGGGTGATGGACACTGGGTAGGGTATGTGCTATGGTGAGCGCTGTGAATTGTGCAAGACTTTTGAATCATAAATCTGTACTTCTGAAACAAATAATGCAACATATGTTAAGAAAAAAGAAAAAGAAGAAGATAGCAGGAGGGGAAGAATAAAGGGGAGTAAGTCAGAGGGGAAGACGAACCATTAGAGACAATGGACTCTGAAAAACAAACTGAGGGTTCTAGAGGGGAGGGGGGTGGGGGGATGGGTTAGCCTGGTGATGGGTATTAAAGAGGGCACGTTCTGCATGGAGCACTGGGTGTTATGCACAAACAATGAATCATGGAACACTACATCAAAAACTAATGATGTAATGTATGGTGATTAACATAACAATAAAAAATTAAAAAAAAATGCAGATTCCGTAGTGGAATATCTCCTAGTATTTCAGATCATTTTATCTCTAGATTGAGAATTTGAGTGATTGTTGCCTGGCACTCCCCCTCTTTATGCAGTGGTTTTTCTCAGCCTCTTCCCCTGCATCTGTGCATTGGCCCTGAGACAGAAGCCCATCTTTGAGTCACCCTCATGGCTATCCCAACCACATCGTCACTCTCGCCTAAGACATGGGAGCGACAGCACTTTTTTGAATCTCCATATGTCATATTTCATTGGAAAAATGATTTCATGAAAAAAAATGATTGCATGACATTTTTTTTTTCCTTTTCCCATCCATCCTGTAGGTGCACATGAATGGTCTTCCAGCATAACCACCTGCTGCATGACCTTTTATTTATTTTTTTAAATATTTATTTATTTATTTGAGAGAGAGAGAGAGCATGTGAGTGGGGGGAGGGGCAGAGGAAGAGAGAGAGAGAATCTCCAGCAGACTACCCCCGAGTGCAGAGCCCAACACGGGGCTTATCTCATGACCTTGAGATCATGACCTGAGCCAAAATCAAGAGTTGGACGCTGAACCAACTGAGCCCCCCAGGCGCCCCTAAAAGCCTTTTTTAAAGTGATGTATAAGTAACTCATTTATTCTAACATCCAGCCCCTCCAATTGTGAGGTCACATGCCCACAAATAATTACCAAGTCTGTATTGAATTCTTTGCCACCTTTTCCACTGATTTTATCAAGTGACCTGAATAAGCATCCAAACTTGGCATTGATTGAAGTTGTTTTAGGCTATTGTGTCTTCCCAGATTGTATATTGTGGTTCAAAGTAATCAGAGTCTTTGAAAGGACTTCAAGGTAAAGCCACTCCCTCACTGCGCAGGGGTAAGATATTTTTTTGGTAGAGGGAAGGAGGAAGACTTCCTCATTAAATACATGTGTTATATGCCTATCTACCTAGTAAATTCTTTGTGTTCTTCATGCATTGTCTCATTTAATTCCTCCAACGCCCTTAAAAAGATGGGGATTTTTATTTCCACCTTACTAAAAAAGAAACAGATTCTCAGAGAGGTCAAGAAACGTTCCCAAGGACACACAGGTATAAAACCCCAGGTTTGACTCTAGAATTCACATCCTTAACTGTACCACACACTTGCACAAAATTTCAGAAGGTTCTTTTTTTTGGGGGGGGGAGCATTGTACCATGACACAAGCTCTTACTTAACCATTCTAAAAATAACACACAGATTTATTATTTTTCCTGGATTCTGTATATTTTTCTTTCTGCCCCACCTTGGAGTATAACATACTACAATTATTCCCTATCCATTGAGTAATTTCAATAGTAATGCTTCTGTTCAATGCAAATGATGAAATAGATCCGTTTTTGAGACCACAGTGATCCTGCCAAGATTTTTTGTTTGTGTCTGGCATCTCTGCTATTGATAGTACTGAGGTTGTCTCATGGAATTCTGAGTTTCTTTCCAAGTGTAAAAGCTAGTGACATGAGATGGGTGTGGGGACACAGTTGAGTTCAGTATTCCTTCTGCGTGTATGCATTCGGTCGCCTGCCTTGTGCAGAACATACACAGACTGAAGAGCCGAAATTGAAGTGTGGAATCTTCAATCGCCTAGCCCATGGCTGAATAATGATGCATCCCACGTCATGCATCATCAGTGAAGTTCAGAGAACAGTAAACAACATTTCATCCTGTGTTTTAAAGATGTAATGAAGAAAAACTTTAGGTACCCAAAAGAAATAGAACTTTGGGGTTATTTTTTTCCCCATGGCTCTCCTGACTCATGTTGAAAGGCTTTTGTTTCTAATCAAAGCAACAAACGGTAAGGTCATTTCCTTGCGATTATATGGCAGCGGAAGGCGTCAGGGTTTTCAGATCCCTACTTCCACCAGCTTTTATTTGGAGAAAACACACACACACACACACACACACACACACACACACACACACACACCACAAGCGCTTAATACATGTGTCCTTTGTCCTGCACATTCTCTCCAGTCCCTTTAAATGAGCCGAGATCATGATTTGGAGGTAAGAACAATTTCTCTTATAATGTTCTGACTACAGACAGTATAATGGTGCTTTGTGGCTCTCACTGGTATTCTTAGCCGAATCCTGGGCAGATTTTAATATTTTACTGGGGTGGAGTCCTCTAAGTACTAATATTCCAGAATCTGACTTTCAGAAAAGGAAACTCCAAGGAAAGTTCATCTCTGCTCTTTCCAAAAAATTACTCTTTCAAAAAAGATTTGGCTATGCTCCAGTTTGATACCAAAAAGGAGATGGTCCTTAACACCTATCTTTTGGAGGGTTTTCCTGTCATTGTTTTAAATGCGATCTCTGCTGCCTTAAAGGTCCTAAAAGACTGATTTCTTGTTTTCACTTTGGAACTTATCAATTGTTGAAGTGTGTCCTTCTACCTTACCGCTCCCTTCCCCCACATACCCTTGTTCTTTTCTTTCTTACTTTCTTTTTTTGTGGTTGTTAATTTTAAAGGCTCGAGCTCCTTTATGGATATGGAAAGGACAGGGAGAGGGCAGGAACTGTGTCATAAGCAGCACGAAAATGCTTTTGGATTTCCAGTTGTTAATCATGTCCTCGGTATAATGTGTGTGGCGAGTGCTTCTCTATCTTTGTGAGCTCTTGGCAGCAAAGATTCTGTGGGGATCTAGAACTCATTAGTAGCCTTTCTAAAAGGACCTATTAATGTTCATCCCTGTCTTGCCTGGAAAAAGAAGCAGGAAAAGTGATTTCTGTCCCCGAGTCTAGTTTTGGTGAAGACCACAATGTGATCAGAATTCAGCAGCTCAAGGCAGTGACCTTGGGAATATCATTTTGGGGAATGGCTGTTAATTAATTCATAAAACTTCTATGATTTGTCAGAGGAAGTTCTACATCCTAATTTAAGGGAAGCTTTTTTTTTCTTTCCTCCCTTGTAATGCGGTGTTGGTAAACTCATCAAGTTTAACTCCAAGTGTCCATTTTTTTTTTCCGATAGGTAGATGTCGGAGATGGAGGAGGGGAGGAAAATCTGGGTTGACTTCAGAAAACAAAGGAAATTGTCTCATCCAGGAGACTGCAAAACCCTTGGGTATAGAAGGAAGTCTGTGGAGGAAGTGGGTAGGATTGGGTACAGAAGAGAAACATCAAGGAAATAAATACATCACAATAGGCACTGGGATAATACCCCCTTGCCATAATGTAATACCACAGAGTGGCCTGAGAAATGAATTTTCAGCGCTCTCTAAGTTAATTCTATCTAAAGGTATCTTATGATCTGAAGGAGTAGAAAGGAATATAATCTTAACCAAAATGTAGTCCTTTGGCCTGGTTCTCAGACCGGCATTATGGTGACCCAGGGCTTCGCATTAGATGATCCTGTTCTTTAGATTCAGACCATAAGACCTCTCTAGAAGTGAGGCTCTCTTGCAACGCGGCCTCTTCAGGAATCAGAAACTACGTTTCTTAGTAGAAGATCTAAAATATTCCCAGACATTCCAAATTCCAGTCCAGAGCGTTTTCTGTGTGTTCCGGGGAACCATTTATTTGACCTTCCATTTGGAGCGTATAGGAAAGTGGTGGCTACTAGAATGGGGGTTCTTCCTGACAGATACCATGCCCTCCACCCCACCCTCCACCCCACCCCCTCCCCAGCCATGGGGCAAGTGCAAGTGGTCAAGAACTGCTGGGAGGGAGGGGATGGGTGGTGGACAAGGACCACTGGTTGAGTAGAATTGTAAAATAAGTTCATGCCATGGAATATTTGAGCCCAAAGAAACCTTTTAAGTTTCCCCAGTCCCTTCATTCTATTACCAACAGGATTAAAATCCAGAGTCGTGGGGGAATGTTTCTAAGATCTCATCTCCCATTAAAGGCAGGGCACAGCCTAGAATCTCCAGAGTCCTGATTCTATACTCTGTCCAGCACTGTGTCGTTTCTAGGACCAGCTGATTGCTTTGTCTAATTTCCAGCATCTCTGAATTACATGCAACTAGGGTTATTTCTAACTTGGACTAAAAATGCCCAAATGAAGTTTTGCTTCTTATTATGCACTGCTTACAGCTGTTGGCAAAAACCCATAGGCAAGTGCATGAAAGACCCCAAGAAAAGGAACCGGCCGCCTTGTCACTTTCACCACAAGCTGTGGTCCTAGGTAAAAATATACTCAAACACTTTCTCTTTGCTTTGAAAATATTGTAGGAACCGAAAAATATCAGTGAGCTCTTAGTAAAGGCCTGTCTTAAGATCATAGTTCAAGTAGGAGACTTTGTTTGTCCCTGAGATGGATTTCATGAAACTCCAATTAAGACCTTTTTATTTTTTTCACTTGATGCTGAAAAACTGCAAAAATTTTTAAATGAAAGACTTTTTTAAACTAGAAAGAAAAAGCTGAATATAGGCTAAAATATACGTTAACATATGTTAACCTGGCAAAACAGTTTATCATTCCAATAAAAGCAAGTAAAGAAAAGTAAGATATTGGGCACATTGTTTATTTTAGAGTTTTTTTCTCCCCCCAAAGGAAGTCTTTGTAGATGAGGCTGTAAAGATATGTTCACTTCTGTTCTCTTCTATTGGTTTATTTTCTCTTTTGGTTTTGTTTTCCTCTGTCTTTGAGAGTTAGAATGAACAAGTCAGCAGAACTTGTATTTATTTTCAAGATTTTACTGAATACCACCTTTTCCATTTGATGTGTTTAGATTCAGGTTTTCCAGTCAGGAATGGAATTCGGCCGGAAGCTGACCTTCTGTAACAGAGCATCTTTATCTGGTAGAGCAGTGGGACGGGGCCGAACGGTGCAGTGGACAGAGAGGGGATGGATTGTAGGTCTGACTCGGCGACTTAATGATAAGCTCTGTGGCCTCAGGGGAGCTCATTCTTCCCAACCAGACCTCCAAGCCCACTTTCGTGGGTGAAGAAGTTAGACTCCTGCTGAGGCTCCTTTCCAGCTTTGAAATGTTCCACCTCTAATTAATTGCAGTGACTTCCCTGTCACCCGGAAGGAAAACGGCAGCTCTCTCTGCCTCTCTTCTCTGCTTCACCTCCATCTCTCTCTCTCTCGTTCCTCTCGTTCTCCTCCTTCTCTCCCTTCTTCCTTCCTCTCCACTGATACTTTCCTTTTCACCTAGGAAGGAGTTGAGGGCATGGGCTCCAATGACCCAGCTGCGGGGAGACCCAGTGGCAGGAGAGAAAGAGCAGACTAAGTCAGGCCAAGTGGGAAATGGCAGAATGACTGAACCTACAAACTGGAATCAGACGCCGGGATGCTCTCTAGGAAGAAATCAGGAACTTGTGAAGAGTGGAGGCAGCTCTTGTCCTGAAATGGGACACTGCTCCTTGGGTTCCAAATTCTTTAGAAGTCGGGACGCCTGGGTGGCTCAGTTGGTTAAGCATCCGCCTTCAGCTCAGGTCATGATCCCAGGGTCCTGGGATCAAGCCCCCCATCGGGCTCCTTGCTCCGCAGGGAGCCTGCTTCTCCCTTTCCCTCTGCCTGCCTGCCGCTCCCCGAGCATGTGCTCTCTCTCTCACTATCTCTCTCTGTGTGTCAAATCAATAAATAAATAAGTAATTCTTTAGAAGTCAACACCTATTTCCCCCATATGTGCTGCCTCGGTGATGGGCCAGGCAGGGGCTCACAAGGGTGAATGAGGTGCATCCACTGCGCGCTTAGGAAGCCTGGGCCAGCAGGAGAGTGCAAACAGGAACTCTCCAGTGACTCTCTGGAGCTCCTGCAAGCTTGACTTGTAGTTCACTTGCCACTCACTCTTGGGGAGTGCAAAAGCTCTTGACGGGAAATGGCCGTGAGTAGTGGAATTTAATTAACCTGATTTTGAAGTCAAAGGATTAAACCGACAGGGGTGCATTTGGGTAGACGTCAGACAATGTCAGCTACAACCAGTGGTGATGCCAACACATTCAGCTGCCCATTGGTAAAGGTTCTGTTTTTGATAGGCTCTGCCTCAATGAAACCAGAGCGAGAGGAAGTGGTGAGAGGGCAGTGTTCTGCATCTTCACCTGGAAACCTTGCTTTGCCTCTTAGGAGCTGAGTGACCACCTCTGACCATCTGATGGGGCTAGTTAAAATCGCCTTATAAGGTCGTTGAGGGAATTAGAGCTAGCCTCTGGCACTGAAGCCACACCTAATAAAAGGCAGTTAATATTATTTAATAATATTATTATTATTATCTAGCCCAAGTGCAGGAAATGAAGTGTCAGGAAAATAGGCAGACACCACCTGCAGATCGAGTGTGTGCAGTAATAAATGGGTCATTTTCTTTAGGGCCCTTCATGTTCACAATAGCATAAATATAAACCAGTTATCGGCCATCCCACATTCGGATCTCTGCACATCTTGCCGCTTTAAGAATATATACCAGCCTTCCATCGTTTCGGACACATGGGCTTCCCTGAGCCCGTAGTCACTTGTCTGGATTTCACCAGGCGCAGGTCCACAAATAAGTGATCACAATGTGTCCATTGCAGCCTTCCATCTTGGGCTTGAGGTCAAGGGTCCATCTTTTTAAGGACCTGGTTCTAAACCACTTGGGTGGTTTAGAAGGATACGGACCCAATACAAATCTGATCAAAGTTATAGAAAGTGTTCCTGGCAAGAGTCTCACCAGCACATTGTGCTTATATTGGGGGAGGGGGTGATCTTTTCAAACCTCTCTCACCTCAGTAGAACTGTGAGAGGTCTGTCTCTGTAGCCCAGCTAAAGAACTGGAATAAACAGTGTCTTTCAGAGACATGGTGAGAAACTAGTTGACCTCTATGTGATGCCCAAGAAATGAGTTTTTCTGGAACCTTCTTTCAGCCCCTAGAAGTGTGGTGTCCCAGAATTGACATGAGCTCCATAGAAGGCATTTGGGATCTAAGAGCCAAGTTCTGCCCCTCCTCCTCTGCAGCTATTTATACTGCTCCTCTGGGAGCAGGCGTGAGAACTTCAGCAACAAGCAGGGTGTGGAGGAGGCAGGCTCCCTCTTGGTACTTGGCCTTGTGTTGAGTTGAGAGTCAGGTCACTCTAGTGGGACCTGAAGGTAATTGCTCTGCTCACCATTAGAATTGCCGTCCTGCTTCAGGGATTCATCTGAAAATCTGCAGAGATTTTGCAGCAACCGCTACATTTGAGATGGAGCAGTGGGATGTTGTTTGTGGTAACCGTGTACATCCCCAAGCGCCCACCTCGCAGTGCAAACACCCCTCTTTATTAGAGCAAGTACTGAGGTCCAACACGCCCTCCAAATCTTGCTTTGCATTAATTATATAATTTTTTTCTTCTTTTTAAAATAAACTACTCATCAACTAGTAATCCTTTTAAATATTTTCTATGAAAAAAAGGCTATATTGCTTCTCAATTTTTAAAAAATAAATGAAGCAACTCCATTTTTTCATTCAACTGATGTTTACTGAGCGACTGGTTTTACAGAGTGCGTGCTCCAAGCTGAGGAAAAGGGATTAAGAGACAGCTAGGGTCCCTGGAGGAAGATACTGTAAACAAGGTACATCGTTATTTAATTACAATTGTGAAAAGTACTGCAAAGAGAAGTACAGAGAGCTTAAAGAAAAAGTAACACTCATAATAACAGTTACAGAGCCCAGAGCTCTTCCAGATACTCTATGTACACCAGCTCGTTTAAACCTCAGAGCAGGGCACCACTATTTTGTCCATTATGCAGATCAGAAAACTGAGTAACAAAGGGATGAGGTCCTCTGCCCCTGATTGTGCTGCTAGCAAATTAACTGAATCAGGATTTGAGCCCCAGGCAATGTGACTCTCAAGTCTTCCATCATAACAACTACACAGTTTGTGGCTTCAATGGTAAAATGACTTTTAATCTGTATTTTTAAGGATAAATTGGGTTAGTCCAGCTTGGTTAGGGTGTACATTCCCTACTCTCTTGTGCTTTGAGGTGGGAAGGAGATCACATAGAGGAAAAACTAGAAGAGGACCAGGTGGCTGGAGCCCAGAGAGGGAGGGGACGGCTGGGCAGGAAGCAGGGGGGCAGGGCGAGGTGGGTGGCATTAGGGATGGGCGCTTTAGGTCAGTTCTGAAGGTAAACCCCTCCATCAAGACCCTCTCGGGAACCTTCCATGCCTGTGATATAAAGACACTGAGTGGAGTTCTCCTGAGCTGGCATGATTCTTTCCTATCAACTTACTATTATGTATAGAAAACACCCTGCTTAATGATGTTTTATGTGTATCATCAACCTGACCCATTGACATCTTTTCTAAGCCAAACTTGTTTTCCGCCTTCCCTGGGGCCCACAGAACTGCCCATTCCGTTATGGTTCACATAGCCATGTTGTACCTGTGGCAGGTTCAATCATCATCATCAGCGTCATCCTCCTCCTCCTCCTCATGGCTCACACTTTGTGGCAGGCACTGTGTGGGGTACTTTCCATGCATTCTAATGTTTCAGCCTCAAATCCATGAGGTAGGTAGGTAGGTGCTGTTACTATCTGTATTTTTCAGATAAAGGAACCAATTTACAGGTATTCATTCACTCACTGCCCAGCATCCCACCAGCAGTCAGGTCTTGTAGCCCAGGTTGCCTGGTGTCGAAGTCCAAGCATGCTTAACCCTACACTGTGGGTTGCCTCCCTGCCTAGGGCACTTCCTATTAGACAGATGTGAAAACCATCGAAAGTTAATGATAGACCTGATTCTAAAGCTTGGTTTTTACATTAACTTTCCTTTCCTAGGCCAACAGTTAAATCTCTGGTAAAAAAGAGAAAGAAGGGGAACTGAATAGAACACCGTGGACTTTCACCATGACCTAAAGCAGCCTTGTAAACATGTTACAGGTTTACTAGCCCACAGAGATACTTTACCAGCCCCCCAGCAGCCAAATCGGTTAACACTGGCAAAAATAGAGGGATCTAAAGGGGGTGGGGAATCTGTATTTGGATACTAACCAGTGGGTGGTTGAAAAAGAGAAAGAAGGGGCAAAACTGAACAGTTTTAATAATTATTGGGTCCTTACTATGTGCCAAGCACTGTGCTAAGTTCTTTACATGTATTCATTCATTTTATCCTCTTTACAAACTTATGAAGTTGGTCTCAGTCGTATCTCCATGTCACAGATACAAACCGGAAGACTGTTTCTCCTTCTTCCATTTTTGCCTCTCCTTGCCCTACTCTCAGAGTAACCAGATTTTTCTTTTGTAAGTGTCCCCAGATCATGTCTCCCCCATACCAAAAAGCCTCCGATAGCCTTCTCCTGCATTTAAAATAAAGCCCGTGCTCCTTACCATGGCCCACAGTGAAGTAAATGACATAGCCCCGTGTTTTCCAGACTTCAGTATGTATCAGAGTGACCCGGAGGGCTTGCTATAACAGATGGCTGAGCACCACTGTGCATTTCTAGCAAGCTGTGGTTGGTAGGGAACACACTTTGAGGACCACTGATGAGCCCCTTATTAACTCTGTGACCTTGTCTCCTGTCCTTTTCCTTTGGACCACCCAGCTCCAGCCACCCTTGCTGCCATTTTATTTTTAAACTGTTGATTCTCAGTGGTGAGACTTCACTCCCAAGAGAGTGCACCTTGGTTCTCGAGGGGCAAAAAATACCCCTTAGATATCACAATAGATTGTGGCCCTCCAAAGCTCAACTCCACCCAATAGGGATACAATGTATCTGTGGTATTAAAATTTCGTAGAGGAGGAGGGTATTAGGGGGAAAAATGTCTAGAGAGGCTCCTTAAGAGTGCGATAATGAAAAAAAGTTGTGCAGCATATCTTAAACAAAGCATACTCCTACCACAGGGTATTAGCACTTATTTGGCGCTCTGTCTGGAATGTTCTTTTCCCAGATATTCCCAAGGTTGACTCCTTATCATTCCCATCTCAGATTAAGTATCATTTCCCCAAATAGCCCCTTCCTGACTACTCTAAAGTAATAACTCTCCTGCATCACATTATTCTGTTTTCTTATTTTCCTGGTACTCAGCATGATCTGAAATCATCCTGTGTATTGGTTGGTTTCCTTGTTTGTTGGCTGTCTCCTCCACTAGTGAGCGTGTAAGAAAGGAGCTCCTTAGCTGTGTCCCTGCTGAATATCTAGAGTCTGTGATAAATTCTGGCACCCAACTAGAGCTTGATAAATATTTGTGCATGCATAAATGGATGGTAATCACACAGTTGATAAAGCAGTCATGCTGAGATGTGAAGCCAGGCGTTCAGACTTCAGGCCTCCTGCGTAAGCACCCCTGAAACCCCAGGGTCATTGAGTGAGGGCACCTCGCAGGCATGGTGCTGTGACAATTTACTGGGTCCAGCAGATGACCCCGCTCAACCTGCGTCATCTAACAGGCAGGGGGAAGGAACACATTTTTCCAAAATTTTTTTCCAGGTGGTTGAATTCTAATCCTACCACTTAATTTTCTCCCATGGTTACGACAAGCAGGACAAAAGGGGGAGGAAAACTCCACTAATTTCAGATAAGGAGATCAATGTGAAGGATTATGGATAGTATTATCCTCCCATTTTACAAATGAGAAAACAGTGGCTCAAAAATATTTCACCAAATGCCCGAGGCCCCAGAGCCAGGAATTAAAGAGGCTGTAAAGCACACCATTTTCCTTCTCCTCCCCTGGGACCTCTCCCCGAGGCTGGCACCCTTGACCACAGCCCCATCATCGTTAGAGCGTCAGCCATACCCAGCAACTCACTCGCCCCAGAGCATTTCCTGCATCCCAGGGAATTCTACTGGACACTGATGCGAAAAGATGTGCCCTTTTCACCTCCGCCCTATCTTGATTTAGGAAAACGGGAAGGTCATTTAAAATGACATATCTCATTATCTGTACATCAAAGAAAAATAATTTCTGGTCACTTCCCTTATGGCATCATATTCATCTGTCTGATTCCCCTCCTACCGAACAAAAATGGGCAATTATTATTTTATCCCTGAGAGCCTGACACAGAGTAGGTGCTCAAAAAATACTCATTCACTGTAAAGCAAACAAAATCAGCCAATGAATGAAGCCAGGAAAATGGAGAGTGTTTACAATTTGGTGGAAATTTGGTATTATATAATCAGAGGGAAGAAAGGATAAAATAGAATACCATCCAATTACAGGGGGGGGAAATAGCCCCAATTGGCTTCAATGAAGTTTTTAAACTTTTTTTTAAGATTTTATTTATTTATTTAGAGAGCGAGCACGAGAGGAGGGAGGGGCAGAAGGAGAGAAAGAGAGAGAATCTCAGGCCTCCTTTCGGGGCTCGATCCCAGGACCCTGAGATTATGACCTGAGCCAAAATCAAGAGCTGAATACTTAACCAACTGAGCCACCCAGGTGCCCCAGTGTAGTTTTTGTTAAAAACTTTAACCACTGTGGTTACAGAGGAAGGAGACATGTATAAATTTGAGCAGGAACTAATCAGAGCATCTGTTGGCCATAACACAGAAGGAATGGCATTATAATGAAACAAAACAGAAGTTTTACAAATACTCCTAATTCCAAGCCACAATATTCGTGGAAATCTGGAGGTGACTTCTGTAGGTTCCCCACCTTCAGTCCCTGCCAGGCCCACAGGATCCACTTTTCTTGTTTAAATAAATCACTTCTCTTTGATAAAACTCATCCCTGCTCTAGTGCCTTAAACCCTCCAAGACTCAAAAGATGTCAGTAGGAAGAATAATAGTTCCCAAGCCAGAAAAACCTGGACTTTGATCTCCGGGGCTGTTTTAAAATTCTCCAATTTTTTAAAAAGCGCATTTCTTTTCATTGACTTCAGTCTAATAAAAGGCTTTGGGGACTGGCAGAGTGAGTGAGCACTGGAGGCAGCCAGGACCTCACTGATGGAGAGCACTGCGGATCCCCCAAAGCACCCCTGAGTTGGGAGAGCTACATTCTCTTTACAATTCTAATTTAATGTTAACGGAAGCCTTCCCACTATGAAATGCACAAGAGGAAGCACTGCATGCAGGACCTGCCTTGTATTTTAGTGGGTTTTTTTTTTTCTAACTTTACTTCTGGGTGAATATTTTATAAGGGTCAGGAGATTGGGGCAGGAGAAAGCAGGAGCTCCGGTCTGGAGTCTCAGCTCTGTCTAGCTCTGCAACCACAGAGAAGTCACATCCCTTCTTTGGGCCTCAGTGGCCTCAGCTATGAAATGGGGATATGACACTCTGGCACGTTAAAACGTGTAAAGTTTAAAAGAATCAATAGAAGTGAAGGCACTTTGAAAGTTTAAAGCACTCTGGACAGGCAAGGTGATATTATTCCTAATTAGAACGTTCAGACCAAGTCTGATCTTGCCCGAGCTACCTGCTCCTTTCTCTGCAGAAGAGTACAAAGGCAGAGTAGGATCTGCTCGGCACTGGAACACGGCCTTCAAGGACATCTACTCTGAAGGAGTGTCTAGCAACTGCTTGGTCTTTATTAATGAAAGGTATAATAATATCACTAGAAATTGTATGTACTCTACTAAGCATTTTATGTATATTATCTCATGTGACCCTCCCAGGCCTGGGAAGTGGGTGCTATTATTATTCCCATTTTCAGATGGGGAAAACGAGGCTCAAGAGAAGGGAAGTAACCCAAACAAGGCCACACAGGAACTGAAGAGCAGAGTTGGGGCTTAAACCTAGGTCTGTCTGACTCCGGAGCCTATACTCTTGACCTTCACACTTCTGGAATAATAACGCTATATTTGAAAAAGCAATACAAGCCGCTTCTTATGGAATGCTGACAATGTACAAGGCAAAAATACTCCCATTGCACAGCAGGTACTCAGAGAGTGTAAGCGGCTTGCTTGAAGTTTCCAGCTAGTTAGAGGCAGAGCCAGGCTGGGATGTCATATCCATCTGACTTCTGAGGGGCTGTTCCCAAACCACCGCCCAGCACTAAGTGTTATCACGCCCTACTCCCCTGACTATGATTGAAAAAGCACTAGGAATTCCGGAATGTAATGATTTCCCAATGAGTTTGCAGAAGCCACCATCCAGGCCACTCTTACCAGAAGCATCCATGCTTTTTTAAATGACCCAGCCCCTCACTGCCTTCAGAAAGGTTACTCCAGAACAGCCTCAAGAAGCAAGGCTGAGGCAGGGCCACAGAGGAAAATATTTGGTTCCCTGGATACAGCTGTGCGTGTTGGGTGAGATTTCCTCTCACAAGACTTGTCCCTTCTGCTGGAGGCCGAGCGGAACCGAGATTAAAACGGAGCGGCCATACAAGTGGGGAGAAACTTGCCGACAGAGCAGAATGACATGTGCTCAGTTCTGCTTGTGAATGAAAAAGCTGGAAACATCTTTCACCTATGCCTTAAGGTCACGGCGGCCTCCTGCAGCAGGAGTTCCAATGGTTTGAGAGATTCCAGAAGGACAGCAAGATAGCAACACAGGGGGTTGGGATCTGGCAATTAAGAGGCAAAGGAGTGACCTTGGCAGAAAGAGGGAGAAAACTCAGAAGCGGAGCAGCAGATGGAAATAAAGGGAAATTCATTCATTCCACACGTTTTTAGTAAGCCCCGCGATGGGCTCGGCTCTCTTGTAGGAGCTAGGAGAGTAGCAGTAAGTGAAACTTGCATCCCAGTGGCAAAAGAACCAGGAAAAGCAGATGACATCGAACGTTTTGACAGGAGCATTGCAGTCCTTGGTCGGCAGACCCTCAGCGGTGAGCCTGGTCACTGGCGATTTGGGGAAGCATGATGATAAAGTAGAACAGTTACTTTTTATGTTGACCTCTTGTCTGCCAACCTCGGTGCTCTGTGGGCAGGTATCATGAGTCCCATTGTCGGGATGTGATAAGTGAGTCTTAGGAAAGTTAAGTGGGCTGAGCTTTGGATGCAATTCTGTCTGAATCCAAAGACTACTATTTCATCTTCATCACTGGTAGCTCAGTGGCCTCAGCATCCCGACATAGTGCTCTGAAACTCATCCTTTCTCTGAGATCTCTCACTCCCACTGAACTTCTCCAGGGGTATGCTGGTGCGTCTTTCACAAACAGCTCTCTGGGATAAAGGGTGCCAACGTGTAACATTTGCCAATTTCTGTGGTGTGAAGACCCTCACCTTGGCTGATCTCCTGTTACCACTGTAACCTCCCTGATTGGGAAGAGGTGAGCAGTAACATGTCGCCATCGAGGAGCGCTGCTGTCACACTGACTCAGTAGGCATAAATAACCTCAAGAGCAAAGATAATAGTAAAATGTAGCCAAATAACTGGAAATGATGAGTTTTGAGCATTTATTACCTGTAATTTTTTTTAAGTAAGCTCTAGGACCAACGTGGGCCTTGAACTCATGACCCCGAGATCAAGAGTCACAGGCTCCACCAACTGAACCAGCCAGGCGCACCTTATTACTTGTATTTTTAATGTAATTATTTCATTACTTATTTATTTCTTCATTCTATTCTTATTGCTTCATTATTTAATTCATAAGTTTATATACTGTAATTTTAAATATTGGGTCATGCTTCACAACCAGCTTGAAAATGGGGCGGTAGACTCTCGTGAGTTGCGGAGACTCACCATTCTCTCTCTCAAAGGATTCTTTTCCCCTCGTTGCATTTTCTGGTTCTGGCCCAGAAATTGTTCTTGGCTCCTTTTTTATATTTCCTTTGTCTCCTTGACCTGTGGCCTTCCAGTTTTTTTGGTTTTGTTTCGTTTTAATCTTTGACGCCTGCGTTAGCCTCAAAAAAAGACACCATCCCATTTGATCAACGCAACCTGCGTTAAGTGACCAGAAAGTTTCTTCACTAAATATTAGAAACCTGTAGGTTGAGAAGGGGGTGTTTCTTCTGTGACAGTAAAACGAGTCCTAGACATTTGTGATTAAGAAAGTTTCTATATTGTCCTAAGTGTGCTTGACTTTTCTGTTCTCACAGTTTGGTAATGCCTTTCTAAGTTCCCTACCCAAATGTGACCTTTCTACTGACCCAGCTAGTGCTCTGGACCTAATACAATCCGTTTGTATTATTTATAAATGCCCTAAGGACTGATTTCAGCCTCTACTTGTACTTGGACCACAAAGAACAAAGAGATTTTGAAAAGCATAAATCAGGGACATTCTAACAGGTGTTGATGAAAAATGGAAATGTGAAAATTCTGACAATGAATGTGTACTCCGAAACAAATGTAAAGTTGATTTTGGTTGTCTAATTAATTTTTGTTCAGTTTTAGGTTTCCAGGGCAATATATGTGATTTATGTGCCCTGTGGATGGCTTACATTCAGCCCAGATTTCCAAATGTGCTGTACAATGAATAAACAGTACCTAGAATATCTTTCAGTTACAAGTACTACAGTTTATTTTTAAAATCCATTTACCCGAGCTGTGCTTGTCTTAACTTTTAAGTTTTTGAAAGACGCAGTACTTTTGCTCATTCCTACAGGCTGTTTTTCATGGGAGAAGAGAAAACTGACAGTTGGCCAAGCAAAAAGTTTCCAAACCACAGGGTGTCTGCTACTTGCATATTCACCAAAGCCAAAATTTCCATTTTCTACAAGTTGACTGGAGAACTTCATTTCTGGTCAACCTGAGCTGCAGACAAGAACTGAAATCCTTCACAGCCCGTGGGCTGTGCTCTTGGCTTTTTTCTTGGTTACACTTTGTGACTTTTCCTGTTTACAATATCTGTGTCCTCCCATTTTTTTTTTCTTTTTCGACTCGATACTGTACCATGACATCTAAAAATACAGCCTAACAACTGGTTTTAAATAAAGAGGATGTTTCTTTCTGGAAAGGAACGGCAGATATATCCTGCACAGTTTTTTTAAAATAAACATTGGACAAACTCTCATCAGTGCCTAAGCTGAGTTTCTAATTGGAAAAGCACACAGTATTTATAAAGACAATCCTGCTTTTTGCTGCAGCTTCTTCCATGAAGATATATCACCTGTTTCCCCCACTTGTCACTGGGTGAGCTCCTAGCTGAGTTTGGCTCAGGCCTTTATTAGCTAGGAAGCTTGGGTAAGTTATTCTCAACTTCTTGGGGTCTCAACTTCTTCAGTGTAAAACAGAGGGTCAAAAATACCTGCTTCCCAGGGTGGTTGTAAGAATTCAGCAGATGGGGGCGCCTGGGTGGCTCAGTCATTAAGCATCTGCCTTTGGCTCAGGTCATGACTCTAGGTTCCTGAGATGGAGCCCCGCATCGGGCTCCCTGGTCAGTGGGAAGCCTGCTTCTCCTTCTTCTACTCTCCCTGCTTGTGTTCCCTTCTCGCTGTGTCTCTCTCTGTCAAATAAATAAATAAAATCTTTAAAAAAAAAAAAAAAGAATTCAGCTGATGGGGCGCCTGGGTGGCTCAGTCAGTTAAGCGTCTGCCTTCGGCTCAGGTCATGATCCCAGGGTCCTGGGACCGAGCCCCCACGTCAGGCCCCCTACTCAGCAGGGGGGCCTGCTTCTTCCTCTCCCTCTGCCTGCCACTCCCCCTGCTTGTGCGCTCGCTCTCTCTCTCCCTCTGTCAAATAAATAAATAAAATCTTAAAAAAAAAAAGAATTCAGTGGATAAGATGTATATCAAAGCACATGACGAACATAGCAGTCAGCACACTCAATTGATGTTGGTGAGAACAAAAGTAGCCAGCCCAAGACACAACCTGGTCACAATCAGATAAGGAGAAGGGGTTTATAAGTGTTTCCCCAGCTTGGGGTACCAGGGCAGTTAACAATGGCAGTTTTGAGTTAGTCTGTTGATTATCACTGAGAAATCAGAATGGCATTAATCCCCATCTTTTGGGTTGACCACTCTTTCCAGGGTTTACCTGGTAGATTGATTTTCAACTCAAATTCGACAACTTGTCCTCTTAATAATCCAGGAGAACTTTTTTCTTGAGAAAAATAATCATTTAACCAACTTAAAAGAACCACTGACAGTTAACATAATAGCACTCAACAGCTTACAGATCATTTCCAGCAATCATAGTGCTCAGTGCACAAGGTTAAGAGTAGAGCTGATCATGCGTGCCAGGCATTTTAACACAGACTCTAACACCTAATCTATAACCAATAAGTAGAGTGTATTACTGGTGGTGTGATTATCATCTGTACTTTTGTGGTAGGTTTTAGGTTCAATCCACATTAATACAAGAGACAAAGCTAAATAAGATTGATTCTTAGCAGTTTCATTTCACAGGGGCAGAAACTGAGATTTAGAGAGATACCACGATATCAATGCCACGCTCTTAGTTAAATGGTACAGCTGGGACACAACCCAGGCCTCTTGATTCTTTTTTTGTTTGTTTAAGATTTTATTTATTTATTTTAGAGAGAGAAAGTGAGTGTGAGCAGGGAGAGGGTCAGAGGAAGAAGGAGAAGGAGTATCTTCAAACAGACTCTGTGCTGAGCGTGGAGCCTGACGCGGAACTCGATCTCATGACTCTGAGATCACGATCTGAGCCAAAACCAAGTTTTGGTTTGATCTGAGACACCCAGGCGCCCCCCCCCCCCCAGGCCTCCTGATTCTAAATCCTGGAATACCTCGAGGACACCAGGCTGGTGTTGTCCTATGACCTTCAGCTCCAGACTTCAAAAATAGTTTTGCTTCTTTTCTTCTTTTCTTTCTTCCTTTGAAACCTGGCCTTTCTTTTCACCAGCCTTAAGAGATCAGGCTATAATCTGATGAGCGATTATCTTTTATGAGAATGTCCTCCCTAGGGGGTGTCTGCCAAAGCTGACCGAAATTCCCTGCCAGGTCGATGCTGGAGCTCCAGAAGCGGTGTCCACCTGCCAGCCTTTCTCGTTTGCTTTTCTCCAGCCTCTGCCAGAAAGGAGCTTGCACTTGAATGCTAATGTCCAGAAAACACCGTTATCCCTCCAACCTGTACTGGGAGCCCCTTCTCAAGAGCAATGGTCCAATATACGTTCTCTCTATCAGTTTCCTAATTTCTCGGGCCTCCAGGGCAAGACATCAGTTTTGCAGAGGCTCAGAACTTAAGTCCATTGCCAGTTGAGCTATTTCAGAGCCTTTATTAGTGTCTGAAAATATTTGTTTAATTTTTAGTCATTTCTTTTCTTCTCCTTACCTCTAGAGCAGTTGTTCCCAACCAGGGACGATTTTGTCCAAGAGACAATGGACGATGTCTGGAGACATTTTGTGGTTGTCACAAACAGGGGGGAGGTGTTACTGGCATCTAGTGGGTAGAGGCCAGGGAGGCTGCTAAACATCCTACAGTGCACAGGAGAGCCCCACAAGGGAAGAAGTATCTAGCCACAAATACTAGCGCCAAAGCTGAGATACCCTGCTCGAGAACAAGCCTTGCTGATGTATATTACTACCCAGAGCAGTGCTTGCGCTTGGAAAGTGCTCAGTGAATCCTGGTTGAGCAAATGAGTGAAAACATGTTTCAGAGCTTTCCCACGCTGAGTTCACTGCATTGTGTTCTAGATTGCATCTTAAGCCCAGACTATTGTAGAGTCAGACCCGGGAGGTCACACACCTGATAAATGTCATCCTGTACCGAGAGTGTCCACATAAGCGTGACAGAGCCCACAGCCCAAGAGGTGGGGATTAATTCCATCCTGATGCCCAGTGAAAATCAAGAGCAAACACTTAGACACTGTTTTTAGCAGCTGCCCATGTTTCTGCAGTGCAGGGCCAGGAGGTAGCCAAGGAATGGGGATGTTCCCCTGGCCTTGCTGCTGCACAATGACCTGAACCCAGAAACTCTGGTTTGGTGAATCTAGATGAGGCTTTTCCAGGACAGTGTCTTACCTGGTGGTCAGGCTGATATGGGAAATGCCAAAGCTGGGTGTTTGCATCTCTCAGACCTACCAGATGGGAAATACTTTAGAACAGAAGTAATACAATATAGCAGGGAAAGGCACACACTCTGAAGTCACAGTGTCTGTGTTTCTACCTTCTGGGTCTCCTCCTCGCTCGCTGACCTTGCGGGGTGGAGTCAGCCATTTACCTCTCCGAGCCTTGACTTCTTCGTCCATAGAATGGAGTTACTATGGGAATCTACCTCACAGGCTTGTTATGAAAATGAAGCTAGGGGCACCTGGCTGGCTCAGTCGGTGGAGCACTCGACTCTTGATCTCTGGGTGATGAGTTCGAGCCCCACGTTGGGTGTAGAGATCGCTAAAAGAATAAAAGAGAAAAGGAAAGAAAAGAAAAGAAAAGGAATTTAAACAGCCCACATAGGGGCGCCTGGGTGGCTCAGTCGGTTAAATGTCTGCCTTCGGCTCAGGTCATGATCCCGGGGTCCTGGGATCGAGCCCCACATCGGGCTCCCTGCTCCGCAGAGAATCTGTTTCTCCCTCTCCCTCTACCCCTCCCCCCTGCTCTGCTCTCTCCTGCTCACTCTCTCAAAGAAGTAAATAAAATCTTTAAAAAAAGTAAACAGCCCACGTAAATAGAAGAAAGGGCTTGGAATAGTGCCAGGCACATGGTCACTGGCTATTAGTTATTGTTAACAGTTTTTTCCTAAGTCAGATTACTCAAGTTACTCAGTTCGGTCTTCGGGGACCTGAATTCTCCCCTTCTTTCTCATTCTCCCCACCCCAGCACATTTTCTTTCTTCCTGTGCTTCTTTTATGCCACCTGCCTCTGTCTCTCATTGTCTCTTTTTTATCCTCCTCTCCCAGTGAACCTACGAGAGGCACGCAAGAGGCCTACTTCTGTGCAGCTAATGGAACCCGAGAGTCCGCCCCAGGTCATAGCAACACGACCCAAGACAAGTGACTTAACCTCTCGGCACTTCAGTTTTGTCATCCACAGAATCTAAACAGCAACACCTCTTACCTGTAGGGATGTAAGTAGCATGAAAGAAGATACTGCCCATGTGCTACATGACATCCAGTGGCTACAGAAGCTAGGAGAATCATTCATTGATACGGGAAAAAGGGGTTCCTGATGATCGCACATTGGGAGGGGAGGCACCATCTTGAAGCAACTCGAGGGACAATCACAGCTGACTCGGTGTGGAGACATCTGTGTCAGTCTAGGCCATTCTCTGAACGGGAGTGTCAATAGCTCATATTCAGTCAACACCCAGAGATGATATAAAGGAGCCCTGTTTGGCTGCGGTTGACATCATTTGAGTGAAATATAAAACTCTGTCCACTCAATAGATCCCAAAGTAAGAATGTCCTAGATACGCCTTTCTACCTCTCTCCAGTTCCTCCAGAATCTCTCATCTGATGAGGAGTCTAATAGCACGCCTTGTTCTCAGAGTGGAAAGCTTGTTTGTTATGTATGACCCCGTCTGGGCCAAGGCTTAGGAGGTGTTTTGGAACATCCTCACTTTACCTTATGCTATGTCAATGGAAATCATTTGTGAATGTATTTCACAAATTGTTGACTGTGTCTAGATTCTGAGCAGTTAAGACTTTCTTTCACTCAGCAGATATCTACTTAGCACATTCTCACCCTGTGCCAGGCACTGTTCTAGGCCCTGGGGATACAGTGGTGAACAAATCAATCAGGGTCTCTGTCCTGAAATTTACATTCTGATGGTGAAAGATAGAGACAGATATAAACAAAAACAAAACAAACAAACAAAAAGAAATACTAGCTATGAAGAAAGTAAAGCCGCTTGTTAAGAGGGAGAGTATCCAGTCTCCACTGTATTTTGAGGACAGGCCTCTTGGAAACAGTGACATTTGATTTAAGATCTGAAAGATGTAAAAGCACCCAATCATGCAGTGACCTGGGGAAACGGCATTCCAGACCAAACAACCTATGCAGAATTTCAAGGGAGGAACAGGCTTTTATTTTGAGGAAGAAAAGGAGGGCCCGTGTGGCTGGTGTGCTAAAGCAAAGGCAGATGGGTTGGAATTAAAATTAGAGAGGGTTATGTGGACACCGTTGGCAAGGGAAGGAGTTAGATTTTCCCAAGGTTTGTATGAGAAGCCACCTGGCGATTTTAAGCAGGAAAGTGAAGGGATTTCATCTTTGTTTTAGAGATGCTGCTCACATGGCCATGCGGAGATTGGATCCTCACGGGACTCAAAAGCATGAAGCCCGGTTAGAGAGATGGTTTTGCACACATCCAAGCAAGGGACGATGGGGAATTAGACTCTGAATGGGTCACCCCACAAAAAATCCTGAGGAGTCATTTTTATGAGGCAGACTCTCTCAAGCTAGGCTTTCAGAAAAGGTCAAAAGGGAACAAGAAAAAAGAAAAAAGCAGCTTGCCGCTTCCTTTACCAAGCTTTCATATTTCCTTGTTCCAAAGAACTACTAAAGCAAAACCAAAGAAGGCTGAGGTTCTGGTCTTTTTCTGTAGCTGTTTTTTCCTGTTGCTTTTTAAGCTGACCCTGGTCATTATGAACGGTCCTAAACTGCCCTATCTGGACTTGCCTTTGGGTTTCTTACCAGGTCCGCCTTGTCTCTCCTCTTCTAAATCGGGTAGTGGGATTGGGTGTCTGTGGTGGGGTGTTTTCACACAGACTTGAACCCCACTATGGGGTTACATATCAGGACACTCCATGAAGCCAGAGGTCTGACCTGTGGCTGCCTCTCACTTCCCTCTGCTCTTCCTCATTTGACCAGTGACCAGATGGACAAGGTCCTTCCACCAGCACCCAGTGCTTAGCATCTGAGGACCCACGCTACCAGCTGGGGAGCAAACGCAGGGCAAACACAGACTGAGGTGGGAGTTTTAATCCAACCTGCATGATTTTAACCTCTGTGTCCCTGGGGTTGAATGTAGGAGGAGGCAGGAAGGGATTCAAGTCTGGGTGGGGGGTAAGTGAAACTTTCCAAAGACATGATTTTTTAAAATATGTTTTCTGTTCCATGTGAGGCGTTGCTGCCCCTGGGAAGGGTCACACCTGAGACTGCTTGGAAAGTCTCTGTGGGGTTCGAGTGATTCTGTGGAGCATCATTCCACACACAGACTGGAGAAAGAGTATGGCCCACTATCCTGTGTTTGCTTATGAAAAGAAATGTGTACTTCCTTTGAGACTTCTTAAATGAAGTGTCATGGCCTAACTTGGCAAATTAGTTTCTGTCTGGCATTAGGGGCCTGAAGAGCTCATAGGAAAATACAGACTCTTAAATCTTAAGGCAATTTGTTAATCAAAAGAGAGAGGGGAGAGAGAGAGAGAGAGAGAGAGAAGACACTTTGTAATGAGGTAGTGAAGAACACGGACTCAGGAGCTAGTCTGCCTAAGTTGGAATCCCAGCTCTACCTCTTACTAGCTCTGTGACCTTGGGCGAGTTGCTTGGCCTCTCTGCTCTACCTCTTACTAGCTTTGTGACCTTGGGCGAGTTGCTTGGCCTCTCTGTGCTTCGGTTTCCTTAATGTAAAGTGAAGGTGATAGAGCTGTTTACTTCATGCCTTTAAATGAGTTGCTACGTATTCAATACATTGAACATGCTCAACAAAATTTGTTGTTTCTATTATATTTTAAGGTGATTCTGTATTTACAGATATAATCATTGTGATCCTTGAACAGTTCCCTTCAAATATAACTCCTGTTGTTGAAATTAGAAGAGAAAGCATTGGTGGGAGTCATATTTTAAATTAAATTTAAAATGCCTGCTTTTTTTTTTCCTTTTGTTGTTACAGTATTTTTTTTTTTTTTTTTTTTTTTTAGTAAAAAGAAAAATTCAGCCTGTTGCAAACAACAGAATTTGAATGAGATGGTATCTCCTAGCCAAGTAACCTTGTGCACAGCACTTATGCTCCAGCCTGGAAGTCAGAACCCTGAGTTTTAATCCCAGGCCTCACATTAACTAGCTGTGGCTTTGGACACGTCCGTTCCTTCATTGCCCCATATCCCAAGTAAGCAGTGGTTGTTAAATGCCTTCTAAGACTCTTCATATTTGCAAGTTCTAAATTCTAACTACCCCACGTCAGCTGACGTGATTTTTCATGCCCGCCTTCGAACGTTTTGTTTTCCCTCTTGCTCCTCACTCATCCAGTCTATTGGAACTGGTTGCACGGGAAGGCTCTCCCACAACTTGTCACCATAGAGCATTTGGAATAGCAGGTGTACAGCTAAACGGTTAAGGGCTTGGGCTTTGGGGTTGAGTCCAGTTCTGCCATTTATGAATCTTGTTATGTACAATCTCTGTAACCTTGTTCACCTGTAATATGGGGAGAGGAGATTGCCTACCTCGCGTGGGTATCATGAGGGTCGGATATGCAAATACGTGAAAAGTGCTGAGTGCAATGCTTGGAATACAGAAAGAACTGGTTAGTGGTAATATCAGTGTTGTCAATAAAATACTGAACAGGGTGGGGCGGTGGGGGAGCCCTGGGGGGCTCAGTCGGTTAAGCGTCTGCCTTCGGCTCAGGTCATGATCCCAGGGTCCTGGGATCAAGTCCCACATCGGGCTCCCTGATCAGTGGGGACTCTGCCTCTCCCTCTGACCCCCCCCCTTGTGTGTGCATGCTCTTTGTCTCTCAAGTAAATAAATAAAATCTTTAAAAAATAAAAATAAAATGCCAAACCGGGTGCCAGGCTTACAGAAGCCTTGCAGGAGCTCGTGATCCCCTCTCTCTTTTTATGTCTGCCCCATCAGCTCTGGAGAATTTTTCTGCTCTGTGCTTGTTAACTCACCTGTCATTTATCTCCTTCAAAATGGGTTAGTAATCTTCATCCCATTAGAAAGTTGTTGTTTTTTTTTTTTAATAGGAGAATAAATGGAGGATAGGAAGGTTCATTAGCTGTTTGTTAAGCTTCAAGCAAATGAAGGGTATAATAACTGTGCTTTGTGGAAGTGGTTTATTTCATTCTCAGGGGTGTCAGATTGAAAGCTTACCAGGACATTGCTTATGAGGCTCAGAAAGGTTAAGTACCTTCTCCAAGGTAACCCAGCTAGTAAGAGATAAAATATGATTTTGAGCCCAAGTCTGGCTTTAGAACTCATGCAAGTGACATCGTTTCCCAGGCCTTGGTTTCCTGGTGCTTAAATTGAGGAAGGCCCCCCAAAATGAAACCAAACAAAATGAGGATGCCCCTTTCAGAGGCTTGCTTAGAGGCTGAAATCCTAGATGTTAATGAAGGTCAAGTGTCAAGCACTTGGCCTGGTGCAGAGGAGGCCCTCCTTTGACGTGGCGTTTTGTCTCTTCCCTGTCCTGTGTGAACTTAAATAGGGGTTTGCTTATTCTCGTGATGCGACTCCTAGGAACCTGGCAGATAATAAATTTGGGTGAGACAGGGACCACAAATCTCATCTAAAGAAGGAGCTGCTGGTCCCCACCCTAGCCCAATGTTGCCATGGGGGAAATCCAACCCAGTGTTTCCAAATCCTACCATCTCAATTTTTCTTAAGTGGCATCTTCTGATTTCTGAGATCATCAAAACAAAAATTTATTCATAACAAAATACATCAACCACCTTTCAACCTCTAATTTAAGTAAGTGACAAGGGCAGGCCTTTCTATCGCTAGTGGTAGTCAAATCAGTACTCTGGCCTCCCGGAGAAACCATCCTCCCATAGAGGAAAGGGTTCGGTGAATACAGAGCACGATGTGCCAACGTGGGCTTAAAACTGTAGCATTTTTTCCCCCTCCAGTTCACCTGCACTGCCCTTCTCTAGCTTGTTTTGTATGGTGTCTTATCACTTCACATACTGAGACATGTGTTCAGTTCTCCCCACCAAATATCAGCCTTTCTCCTGGCTGTTATATTTGTGGATGGTGCATCCATGATTATGACTAGATGACTTTACCATATTAATGACATCATCTGGGGAGTCTGTCCTTTGGAAACCTTTCGTTCTGATTTAGGTGTGGTATCTGGGACGCCAGGCTGGCTCAGTTGATCAAGCATCTGGTGCTTGATTTCAGCTCAGGTCATGATCTCAGGGTCCTGGGATTGAGCTCTGCGTGGGGCTCCGCACTCAGTGGGGAGTCTGCTTGAGATTCGCTCTCTCCCTCTCTCTCTGCCCCCCCCCCAAAAGATACCTATGGTATCTCAGGAAGACACTTTTAGCTGCAAGAAGCAGAATCCAACTCAAGGTAGTTTCAGAAAGAAAAAAAATGGATTTATTAAAGGAACACAAGGATGTTTCATGGAACGAAAGAGCAAGAATTCACCCAAACCAGTGGAAGTGACTACAAGTGACTAGAATGACATTAGGAACCTGGACAGCAACTCTCTCGAGCTTTCCCTTGCAGGTTGCATGATTTCTCTTGCCTCTTTCCAGCTACCTGTGTCCTTCATTCTCTCTGCAGATGGCTTTCCTTTTTGTCCACACACAGCGGAGAAGAGCTGTCCTTACCCAACTGCTTTCCCATCCTCTCAGCCTCAATTCCAGATTCCCTGGACTGAGGATATGATTGGCTCAGCTTGAATCAGGTGTCTGTTCCCTGGTCCAATCAGCTGAAACCTGAAGCGGAAGTGGTAGGACCAAGTTGTACAAACATGGCCACCACTGCCTGTGTTTGTCCCGAGATGGGCAGACACACCAGAAAAACATTTGCTACTTAATTCCCCAGGGTAGAATGGGGTGTTGACAAAAGGAAAATCGACGAGATCGAGCAAAGTATGGTGGGAAGGAAAAAAGATGCTTTTTGAAAATCAGAAAATAAATTCATTTGGATTATGCAACAACGGAGTAACTTGAAATAATTTATGAGTTTTGACATATTCCTTAATGGACTCATGTTGTGTCAGTTGGTCTTCTGAGTATTATTTTGTCTTACCATAGTACATGTATTTGGGGTCTGTTTGTGTGGGTTTTACAAGAGAAGTAAAGTGATTTGAACTGACGCATTTATTTCTTTCTTCCCATAGAACAGTAGAAAAAAAGATGACTTTTTTGTTGTTGTTCAGTTAGAACTTAATTTAAATCTTGACTTGGCTTTTTTCTTGCTCAGATAACTCTGGATAAATTACTTTAAACTCTGGACCTCGGTTTCATTGTCTGTAATATGGGGATGTTGTCATAGAGATTTTTTGTGGAGCTTTAATGAAATAATGTACGTACATTGTCCAGCTTAGTACCTGGAACAAATAAATATTCGTTCCCTTTCTCTTCGTCACCAAAAGTGTGTATTTCACCTCGGCTTTGCGGAGTTAAGGACATAATCAGGAGCCATGGGACAAGGTAAAGCTTGCCCACTCACCTCTTCACATTTCCTCCGTGGTTTCAATGGACCACATCTCCATAATACCGTGATCTAACCAACTGAGCTAGTTTTCAGACCTTTAAGGCAGAGTTTAATAAAAAATGTAAATGCAGTAATTAGTATTTTTCACACGGAAAACATTGCTTATCCCACTCTGAGCCTCAATTTCCCCATCTGTTAAATTGGAGATAGTATCAGCAGTCCCACATGGTGACCGTGCAGCTCAGAGACGATATCTATTAAACACCTGGAACAGTTAGAAGTCTATAGCTGGTGCTTCATAATGGAGTGATTTTCTCTTTAAATTGGTTTAAATATATCTGAGTTTCCAGCTCTTATAGTTTGATACAGCAGCTGAGAGAGAAAATGCTGCCCATCCTTTTTCAAAGTGACCCAGAAGCTCCTCAACCATGGGCAAAGTTGGGTATGCATTGTTCACCATGATGTTGCTTAGATGGAGGCCATCTAAGTGTCTCTCAGCAGGAGACTCATTAAACTATTACATGTCCACACAATTACTTGTTACTGTAGAACCTTTAAAAAGAATGCAGTTGGTCTATATGTGTTGGCATTGGAAAGATCACCAAGAAATAGCTTAGTTCCACTTGAGTTGGGGGAAAAAATATATATATACATGTATATATATATATATATATACACACACATATATATGTATATATATCATGTATGTGTGTTTGTATATACATATAGCATCACAGTACACACACCCCATAAACACAGAGTCATATATAAAATTTCTGGATGATTATATAGACACAAACACACACACAAATATTAACAATACTTCATTTGCAAAACAATATGTCCAATAACATTGCAAAGCAAACCATTTAATATGAAGTTTTTTGAAAATATGTACACATATATATCTGAAAATATGAACACCTATATATATGTACACATACATATCTCAAACTGTAAAAACAGTTTGAGCTGATTCTCCTCAAACTGACAGAGTGGTGATTTCTGCAGATAAAATGATTTGGAGCATGAGTGAATTAAGGGGGCTCTTTGTATTCTGTGCATTGTTTAAATATTTTACAGGGGGGCCTGGCTGGCTCTGTCTGTAGAGCATGCGACTCTTGATCTTGGGGTCATGAGTTCAAGCCCCACATTGGGTGTGGAGCCTACTTAAAAAATAAAATGAAATAAAATAAAAAATAAGTAAATAAATAAATATTTTACAAAGAATATTTCCTGGTATTGCAGTTATAAGTGGTAAAAAAGTAAATATAACTGGAAATTTATACTGACGTGTACCGTTCTTAACTATATATCTTAACTGTTCTTAATTACAGTAGTGATGTTCTATAAAGAGGACAGACATTTCAAAGATAGAGACTTTCAATTTTAACTCTAATGTCATAGTTTTCCTTTCTAATTATGAATGTATTATATTTATTTAAATACATCAGTGAATATAGACATTTTCATTTGAAAAATTCAATATTGATTCAATGAAAAATATAGCAGTTTCCTCTGGGAAGGAAACCAGCTTTTCATAGTATAATCTTGTGTGCACTATTATAGACATAATTTTTTCAACATACTGACTTGTCTTTGCTTTTCATTCTTTTCTTCTTTTAAATTGAAGAGCAAATTAATTCATTGATTGATGAATTCAAGAGCTAATGCCAAAGAGTAAGTCTGTTTATGATCAAGGCTGTTGAGTAACTCAACTGAAGCCATTTTTAGCCTGAACACATCGCATGTAAACTAAACTATACATCAAGTTCAAGGGTCTGCTTGCCCATGCTAGCCATGATGCCACTGTTGCTTTCTTGTCCCCACAGATGACAGAAGGCAGGCACTGCCAGGTACACCTCCTGGATGATCGGAGACTGGAGCTGCTGGTTCAGGTGGGTGTTGCCCGTATAGAGACAGCCTGTACTGGTTCCCTCTGTGAGCCTCCAGGCCTGTGGTCAGGCTACTCGCTTATATGTGCCAACGACTTGGGATTGTTTGAGGGGCAAAAGAACAGCTTCCAAGTCAGACAACTTGGTCTATGTGTAAGAGTAGTTATAGTCTGGGGACGTGGATTTGAGACCCTTGGGTTCCCATCTCAGTTATGACACTCAGTAGCTGTGTGACCCCCAGGAAGTGACTTTACTTCTCTGAACCTCTTGTTGGTAAGCTGGACACCATAATGCTTCCCTGAAAGGGTTATTGTGAGCTGCAAATCTGCATCCTGCCACTTTCTTGCTACATGACGTTGTCCAAGTTAAATACCCAGCATCATCAGCTGTGAACTGGGATGGAGAAGGCTTAGTGTTCCTCATAGAATTATGACTAAAATCAAGCTAGTTTATATATGTGAACAAAATCCTTTTGTAAACTATATGGAGTGTATGAGTGGTGGTATTTTGATTGTTGATCCTTTTCTCTTTATTTACCCAACACTGTGGACCAAGGACCTTTAAAAATTGTGGAAATCCCCTCTGATAGCCACAACTGTAGCTACAGCTAGAACTCTCTCCTTTGACCAAACCTAAAGTCTTCTGAGGCTCCTTTCTCACCCATTATGCACGGGCTTCAGTTAGAATGAAAATAGCACAGTCAACACTGTTTCACCAGAGTAGACCAGATTTCTGCCTGTTTCTTTCTTTCTTCTTTTCTTTTAAATCATGACCATCCTTCTTCCCTAACAGCAAACATCCAACTCTCAAAGCACCATAATGAGCCCTAAATTGTCTGGCTCTAAGTTCAAAAAGAGCCCATGCAAATGCCCTCCTGCATATCCCCCTTTCCTTCCTGAGTCCCTATAAATCAGGTGTCCACTGTCACTCTGGATGTTCCCCCTGATTCCAAACCATGCTCCTTGCCACCCATCCGGTGCTTCTCAAAAGCTCATAGATTAGATCCTTCTAAGTGCTTAGTAAACACTGGTGACGATCATCTATATAATGGGTAAAATCACTCTAGTTCTAGAGAGAAATGAAAGGCTTAGGCTTTGGAATCAGGTAGAACTGGGTTCAATTCCCTGCCCTTATTGACTGGAACATCAAGCCAGGCATTTAGTTTCTTTTAACTTTGGTCCCCTCATCTCTAAAATGGCAATAAGAGGGTGCCTGGGTGGCTCAGTTGGTTAAGCGACTGCTTTCGGCTCAGGCCATGATCCTGGAGTCTCAGGATCGAGTCCCGCCATCAGGCTCCCTGCTCAGCAGGGAGTCTGCTTCTCCCTCTGACCCTTACCCCTCTCATGTGCTCTCTCTCTCTCTCATTCTCTCTCTCTCAAATAAATAAATAAATAAAATCTTTAAAAAAAATGGCAATAAGAACCCCTATCTCATAGGCTCATTATAAGGATGAAATGAGACAATGGTTAGAAGGAATTCAGCACAGTAAATGGTAACCAGAAGTAGAGTAGTAGTTTTACCTGTGACCCCACAGCGTTGGGTCTTCAAACTCTTCAGCTGGCCCTCACCAAACAGAGTTATTCCTACAATCCAGGAGGTGAGATGTTTGATATTCTTTGTCTTGGTCACTAGCACCATGCTACATATAAAAGAGTTATCTTTCCAAAGTATCATTGCATTAGTAAACATACTGATCCCTAGAGGAAAAAGTAAGGTACTGGACTGAATTGCAAAATACATGAAAATGATGATCTCACTGGGGTTCCTATTACAATTTCTTCCCCTTTCCAATCTCTTCGAAAATGTATAGTCAATTAACATAAACAGCCAAAGGGGGGGCGGCGGATGTATTTAAAAACAAACAGGGATAAGGGCGCCTGGGTGGCTCAGTCAGTTTAGCGTCTGCCTTTGGCTCAGGTCATGATCCCAGGGTCCTGGGATCGAGCCCCGCTTGGGCTCCCTGCTCGGCGGGAAGCCTGCTTGTGTTCCCTCTCTCGCTGTGTCTCTCTCTGTCAAATAAATAAGTAAAATCTTAAAAAACTTTAAAAACAAACAAACAATAGCTGCTCTAAACTATTCGGGGCAGAGAAGGGTTGTAGCTTCTGATCACATTTTATTTTAACAGCCCAAACTTTTATCAAGAGAATTGCTGGACCTCGTGGCTTCACATTTCAACCTGAAAGAAAAGGAGTACTTTGGAATAACATTTACAGACGACATGTGAGTGTTTTAATCATTTTCATTTGTTTACCTTTCGTGGGGACTCCCTGCTCACTGTCATTCACAATCTGCAGAAAAAGACATAAATGCTCCAAGAATTAGAATATGTCTTGCTTAGTTAAAGATTATCTAATACAAGATTTCTCTCCTCAGACTATTGCAAAGGGAGAAGAAAGGGAATACTGATCATTTTTAAACATCAAAATATTGCCCTAATGTTTTAGAAATTTGTTATAATGAGGTTGTTATTCTTGGGAGTCTATCTGCACATTTTTTATACTGTAGTTATGTATCAGTGATAGAAATAGTCGTTATTCACTAATATATTGAAATAAGAATTAATGTTTTGGGTGTTGGTGGCCAGACAGTTTAAAGGCAAATGTATGGCCCACCTGGAAAATATGTTTATAGTTTTAATACAGAATGAATTTTTCCACTTCTCCCTAGGTCATTTCATGTTACCTCTTTACTATCTTTTTTTTCTTCTACTTACATTTTTTATGCTAACTTGGACATGGTATGTATTTATCAATGATTTAAATGCTTTCTAAGATGAAGCATGTGTATAACAATAAAATCATAAGAAGTTAAAACTCCATGTAAAAAAATGTGTTTGGTCTTACCAGTTCTTTCCTCTGTGTGTGTGTGTGTGTGTGTGTGTGTGTGTGTGTGTTAGTGTTTGTGTGTTATGACAGTCCAATTTGCCTATGTTATTTGCAACCTGGTAGATTATCAGAAGAATTTTTCCCCTTTGTGGGGATAATATCCAAAGAGTTATTCAAATATTAAAATTCAAGAAAATGCATTCCAGACACAAAATATATTGGCCAACTGCCCAGCATTCTTTCTATAACTCTCCCAGTGTAAATGTTTTTTCAGTTCTTTAGTTTAACCAGGCAGAAAATAATCTCAAGAAGGGGTTAATTTTTTTTAACACCTTGCTTCTCATTATTTCTAGCCTGAGTGGGCCACAGCCTAGGACCTCCCCCACCCCACCCCAGGCTCAGGATGTGGGCTGGGCAAAACCAGGCAACCACTTGTCAGGAGACAGAAAAACCTGAAAACTTTGATCCCAGACCCAAGATGCTTCCTGAATCGGAAGTACACTAGACAAAAAGTACGCTAGACATCACCCACCTCACTCTGATTCACAAAATTATCAGTTCACCCAACTATTTGAGACCCTATATGATCAGTCCTCTGCTGGATGAAATAGGAAATGCAGACATCCATTGACCACATGCTCAGCTGGAAAGACAAGGCTAGTTCATGTAAATTAGTGATTAAACACACACACACAGGTTGAAAGTGTGCATGCAATAATTGCAAATAATATAAGACATGAAACCTAAAAGCTATATGGTTGAACTGTAAGTGTTATAAACACTGTAATTTAGAGAGGTTACATAGAATAGAGGCAAAAAGCATGAATATTAATTTATTCATTCAACAAATATTTCTTGAGTGCTTACCAAATGCCAGGCATTGTTCTAGGTCCTAGAGATTTAGTTGTGCATGACAGAGACAAGGTTCTTGTTTTCATGGAGCTTTTGTTGCAATGGTATGGTCTAGCAGAACAAGTAAACATGGATAAATGAGAAATTACTTGAAATGATAAATGCTTAGAAGAACATCATCATGGCCATGATGAAGAGAAGTTGGGGGGCAGTGTTAGATTGGGTGGACGAGGAGGGCTTCTAGGAGGAGACATGTAATAAAAAGCAAGACCCAGTTCTGCAAAAGTAGAGGGAGACATTCCGGACAAAAGCCAGGGCGAAAGCCTTGAGGTGAGACGGAGCTTGACTTTTGGGTTTTTTTATTTTGTATTTTTGAGAAAGAAAAAGATCCAATATGACTGGAATATAGACAGTAAGAAGGAAAGTGGCGCAAGTTAAGGGTTCAGAGGGAGGCAGGGAGTGAATATTATAGAATTGTGGTAGCTATGAGATTTTAGACCAGTTACTTAACATCTCTGACACTCCAGTGTTCTCTTTGGTACATTGGGCATAATAATGGTACTTATATATAATAAGGACTACATAAGACACATGTAATAGGTTGCTAGGATTATGTACTGTCAAGTCAGGTAAGATATGCCCAGCTCATAGCACAGGCACACACTGAAAGGAAGCTCTCATGCTGCTCTTGGTACGATAATAAGTTCAGTGTCCAGAAGGGGGCTGAAGGATGACTAGAGTGAAATTCACTCAAGAGGATAACTACAAATGGACAAGGCAGGGCAGGTAGACTTTAGGTGGAAGGGAGAGGAATGGAAGATGACATCCCAGGGAAGACTCATTTTGTGGCCCCGTGTGTGAGCATGGAGATGAATACGGTGCATTTGCCCAGTGGTGAGGAGCCCGGCCTGACGGTGGGGCGAGATGTAAGGGGGACAAGACCAGAGGTGGGTCCTGTGTACCACATAGATGGGAGACTGTAGAATGTTTGCCCGGGAATTACATGATTTATGACTGGTGTGGCAAGTTCCCCAGGCTACAAGGTTCATGATGGGCTGGAAAAAGGGGTTCCTGGCCACGTGGATGGCTTCTGGGAAAACTCCCAGTTCAGGTGAGCATAATCAAACAGTGCATAAATCAGTCGTTCAGCTGTAAGATCTTCTCTTCAGAAAGAAAAGGAATAATATGAATGACTTCCTTCAATGCCTTGAGCCACCTTCCCCCGCCCCCCCGCCTCTTCTGCTCTGGGATTTCTTTCTAAATCCTCTACTGGGAGAAGAATGTCTCACTCAAGCGTCTCCTCCAGCTATCTCGTTTGGCGACAGTGGTTGATGGTTATAGTCTTTCCAAGAAGCCTGGCTCCAAACTGTCCTCTGTGTACTCCCCTGTAAGTGACAGCAGAGTCTATTTTTGAATTATGACCAGTTTGAAAGGTGTCTTCTGGCTGTAACTGTGTTTATTTTCAGAAGAAGTAGGAGCTGGCTTTGGGAGGGGGAAGGGAGGATCTGGCCATTTCCACCTTTCTGGGGAACAGGTCTGGAAAATTGCTTCTGTCTAAGGGTGTCTCCTTGGAATGTCTTGGTCACAAGCCTAGCTCTTTTTCTTTGTCTGGTAAATATTTTTGGAAAGTACTTTCTTTCAGCACTCCCTTTCTCCCGCCCCCCGTAAAACCACTGAGTCGGATCCCTCCCAGGATGCTGTCTGAATTGAATTTCCAACTTAGATGCCACATCAGCCGTCTGCCTTTGGTGAACTTCTCTCAACAGAGTAAGGCAAAGCTGAGGGGGACATTTTGTCAAGGAAACTAGCTACTGTCAATGCCCCCATACACAGGCCAAGAAGAGAAATGGAAAAAATGAATTGCGCCATTACATAAGAAAAGTAGTGATGGTGACCAACAAAAATAAATCCATGTTCCTATTGGAGGGTGGGGTAGAGTTCCTTGAGATTACACTTGAAAGTACCTCCTGGTGATCTGTGTGCAGAGGCAGTTTTTCACCTCCAGAGGGCAGTCTCGCCCTCCGGAGGCAGCAACGCTGAAGTTCACCAAAATGGTTCCCATCCCCTTAAACCCACATCATTTTTTTTTAATTCCCTTGTTTTGAAAGGCTTTGCTGAATAAGCTTTGTTTATGAAGAAATAACAGTTTTCACAACACAATGGTGGCTTTTGATCACCATCCCATTCGCTGGGTGTGAGCTGATGGGATCTTTGACTGATACGATTATAAGCCAAAAAAAATCTTGCTTTAGGGTTGAGCTGCAAGCTTGATAGAGGTGACTGTGTAGCATCAGCTGTATTTTTTTTGAGATACTGATTAGATCTAGTATATTCGCTGATGGAAAAACCTGAGAAAAGCAGGTTATAAGCAATATGTGCTTTCTGATCTCATTTTACTATAAAACAACATGTTAACCTTATTTATATCTCAGTGATAGAATTACGGGTAATTTTCAAATTTTTGTTCTTTTAATTTTATCTTGTTGGTGAGATTATGGATGGGTTTTTTTAAGTTTATTATTATTATTTTAGCAATGTCTACACCTAATGTGGGGTTCTAACTCATGACCACAAGATCAAGAGTCATATGCTCTTCCGACTGAGTCAGCTTAGGCACCCCTGGATGGATTTTAAAATCTAATTTCTAATTTATCCTTTTTAAAAAATTATTTTATGGTGCATAAACACGAATGTCTTTTTATAAAAAAAAACATTTAATATCATAATTGAAGCCAATCCCTTTTGACTACCTCCCCACCCCAAATGTTGCAATTTGCTCTATACCTCTCCAAAACTGTAAGAATTTCATCCATATATAATAGTGTTTTCGGTGCACTTCTTTAGTTAATATAATTGATTTATTCAGTATATGTTATTATACAACTTGTTTTATTCATTTTTGGACATCATTCCATGCATGTTCATGTAAATATACATTGTGCTCTTGTAATAATGCCGTATCTTTCCTATATAAAAGCAAGAAGAACAATTCCAAATTAGTCTCATTTTCCCTAAGAAACTGTTAAGACCTGATACTATACACTATTTTATGTACTTTAAGACACATATTTGAACATGTCTGAAATTGGCGTATGTCTTTAAATCGGCGATTCTAAACTGGATGAAATACAGTGGAAGAGTCCCCTACCTTCTAGCCCCCTATCTTTATGTATATATTTTTAAACAAGCAGTGTTTCTAAGAACGTCCCCTTATATCACTTATATCAGCTTATTTATCTTTATAATATTCCTCCTAGGAAAGCTAGGGACAATACCGGAAGCCTCATCTTATAACTGCACAAGCAAAGACACACTTCTTCCGGTGTTGAGACTAGTAAGTGACAGAGATCAGCCAAAAGTTATAAAAGCTGATTCAACTTTCTAGTCTTCTATATACCAAAGTCCTGTAGTGCAAGTCCTGGGCTCAAATCTTGGCTCTGCCAATTTTTTTGCAAGCTTGTTGTAAAATACAGCCTTAATACATAAAAACTTCCAGCTCTGTGGGCACAGAGTAGCTGTTACCATTATGAGTAGCTGTTACTATTAATGATTATTACTATTACTCTTGTAATTGTTTATGTCCACTTTTCCTATCTACTTGTAATGAATGCAGCTTAGAGATTTCTGAATTTTTTAAATTATTTATTCAAAGACCAAAAAGGGTTGGAAAATATCTTCTGGCCCATTATAGGTTTTGTTATAATTCGACATCCCACCACCATTTGCATGTTTTTAAGCTTTATATAAGCAAGCAAAATGGAGTCTATGCCTTCTGGGAATATACAGTCTAAAACGGACCAACTGGTTGGATGGCCTTGGAAAAGACCTGGAAACAATTCCAAGCCACAGTGTCATCCTTTGGATCTCTCAGAGGTCAAAATTTAAGGAGAACTGTTTATATTCATGAATTTTACTGAGGCTCTTGAGTAAATAAACAAATACATATTCAAATATTAGGAAGTCCATAATATAGAAACAGCACTCAGAGAATATGTAAGCCCGTACTTTTTAGAAAAGCAGTATTACTGTTCTTTGTGTCTGTCTGATTTCATGAAACCAGGAATTTTCCCCTTCTTGACTATCTAAAATATTTCAGATACCACATTTAATAAGAATTTAAAGATTCATATATTAAGTTTCACCTAGTTTTTTACCTCCAAATGTACCAGGTGGTATCAGTTTCTTGTTAATCCTCTGAGAGATATTGTGTGTGTGTGTGTGTGTGTGTGTGTGTGTGTGTGTGTGTGTGTTTAAATTTTAAAATGGCTATATACTGTACTCACGGTTATGCCCCTTGTTCTTCCATTTAACGTCATGTCTTGGAAATTGCTCAAAATAAGTTTGTAAAGATACTCTCCATCTTTTGTATGGCTCTCTTGTATGTTATTGCTCAGTTTAAATTAATTTTTAAACAACATCTTGCTGGACCTTTATAGGTTGTTTTGAGCCTCTTTGCTGTTATAACCAATGCTATAGTAAGGGACTTTATACATGGGCCATTTTTCACATGTGCAAGTTTACCTTGATAAATTCTTGGAAATCAACAGTCTGGTTCAGAGGCAGATGCTTTTATAACTTTGATAGTAATTGCTAAATTAACCTCATTACCAGTTGTAACAGGTTATACGCCTATGGTCCATGTATGACAGTAACTATCTCCCCAACATTGTGTGTTTTGAACCCTTCTCTGACCTTTTGTTTAATCCTTTTTCTTTGCTTTGCCCTCACAGAGGTCAGCAGAACTGGCTACAGTTAGATCACCGAGTTCTTGACCATGATCTGCCGAAGAAACCAGGTGCCACCATTTTGCACTTTGCTGTGAGGTATGTATCCATAGAAACATCCAGCATTCCCACCTCCCTTTAAAAAAAAAAAAAAATAATTCTGGTAATCAGATAGAGAATAAAAAAAGAACAGACCTATCAAAACATTATTGTGTGAAAAAGATTCTCTACTGTCTTAGTCTGGAAACGAAGTTGCCATAGATACTGTGTAGAACTGTTTTTTTGAAGATGAAAGATAGGATCACCTTCCTTTATTCCTCAAAGTCCTTTGGATCCATTTAAAGCTGGACAACGTAGGTACTTTGTTTTAATACCTAAGGCTGTTTTCAACTCAGCATACTTTAGGATTTTTATAATTTGAAATATGGCCAACATTTACTGTTACATGTTATGAACATTTCCTAGAGACTGGCAAGAATTGAATTTTATACAATTTCACGCCTTCGTTTGAATAGAAGAGAAAATGCAAACAAATGCTCATGGAAAGAATTATCTTAACAGTGCAGAGATCTGAGTTCAGCTTGCAGTCAGAGAGATTGCTGAGAAGGACGTAAGGAGTCCTTGACTTGTCCCCTGGCTCTGCTTGGGCAGGTCACTTACCCATTCCTAGGGGCCTCCATACATACTTTCTCTGGAAATGGAGGCATTCAACTCAGCAATTTCTTAAAGCCATGATAGGAATAGTTTTCCACGTGAAATAGTCACACTCTAAAATAAATAAAATGTTATGAAAAGTAACACCTGTGTTCCTATACCTAGCTTGGGAAGTAAAGCATTCCCAATTTTGCTGAAAGCCCCTTTCTGTGAACTAGCAGCTCTTTCCCCTCTACCTGAATTGGATGATGAATTTCATGATAAGTTGTTTTCCTTGTCTGAAGCCAAATCTGATAACATAAGCTAAGGTCATAGATTTTCCATGAATCCAAATAAGTTTTCATAAAGCTAGATCAGCCTAAAGAATGTCTCTGTATTCTGAGCTTTTGTTATTTTTTGGATATTGAAATATGCTTTGTTTGAGGCGCCTGGCTAGCTCAGTTGGTAGAGCATGCAACTCTTGATCCCTGGGTTGTGACGTGTTTGACAGTTGGACAGTTTAGTTCAGAGGCACATGCTTTTATAATTTTGATAGCTTACTTAAAAAGAAAAGAAAGGGAGAAAGAAGGAAGGAAGGAAGGAAAGAAAAAGAGAAAGAAAGAAAGAAAGAAAGAAAGAAAGAAAGAAAGAAAGAAAGAAAGAAGGGAAGGAGGAAGGAAGGAAGGAAGGAAGGAAGAAAAATGATTTGTTTTATGACATAGTAGTGGAAGCTTATTATGATTACCTGGCAAAATCATGTTGATTTACACAATTTTTTTTTACTTCATTTCATTTACTTCAGTCTGCTCCATGAAACCCAAAAGTATGGTAATAAGATGTCCTACCTTTTTTTATATGAATTGTGATTGTTGATGGTAGCTGCTCCTAACTCAGGAAATAAAGTATTGACAATCCCCTTTTTTTTTTTTTTTTTTTTTTTCCTTTTTTTTTTTTTTTTTTTTTTTTGCTTTTTGCTTTTTGCTTTGGTATCTGGCTTAGAATTTCTTTCATACCACCAGACATGTTTTTGAAACCCAGGAAGGAGGTAGCGTAAATGGTGATTTGTCCAGGAGCATAGCTGGTGTGGAAATTGCATGGAAATCCTAAAGAAAAACATAGGAGTTTCCTGGAAAGAGTATGACATGAGTGCTTGTGTTCATGGAAATGGGAGGAAAAGACAAACACAAACTAACAAGCAGTAGGAAAAAGTGCATATTAGTCATTAAGCAGGGGTCAGAGCATACAGAAATTTTAATCTTGTGTGTGAAAAGTGGCTCAACATACGTCAATAAATTTTTTCACAAAAGATTATATTTTCACTATAAACATTTCAAATTATATGAACTTACTCTCCCCAGCCTTCCTCCCTCCCCTCCACCCCTGACACCCTTCCCTTCTCAGAGAAAAATAAGGATGATGTGTTGCTTGGTGACTGACTTTGTTTTTACCTGGAAATTTCTCCTTATGTCTGTGAAAATCCACTTTGTTTGCACTTTCATAATTTAGGGGTCCAGTCTCCTATGAAACACTTAGGCTGTTTCCAGTTATGTATGCTTTAATGCAGGCTGTGGTTAAGATCCTTGCATTTTCATCTTTGCACACACGTGTGTTATCTAAGCGGCATAACTAGTCAGCAAAATTCTGTGTTTGGAGAATTTAAACAAGTACCATTTATTTAGTCATCCAATTGTTAACTCCTCTGACAGCTGCTATCTGGTTTAGTTTTGGTCTCAAAAATACCAGGGGGAGAAAACTCTATCTTCCCTTCTATTCAGTCATTCCTAAGGTGGCCGTATCTTCTGGAAGCAGGTTCCTGAGATGCCCGAGCAGCCTGCTACTTGTTCCCGTGAGTTTCAGCACTTACTTGAGCATTATCTCGAGAGTGTCCCATAATCACATGGCATGACTTTCCCTTAACTCCTTGCGTGTTTAAAACCCTTATCGAGTTCTTAATTATTCACTTAATTTTTCCTCCCAACAGTAGAGTGAGATCATAATAATCTTTGTTATTATTCCAATTAAGTACTTGTTGTTACTCCAGCTTAATTAAAGAAATGATAAAGCAAAAACAAGCAAAGAATTAAGTGAACTGATGGAGGTCGCTCAGTGGAATGTTGTTCTTTGGAGGGCTTACGAAGGGGGTTAGAGGAACCCCTGTGAAGTCTGGTGCCTCTCAGAGGGGCTCTAGCCTCTTCTTTGAGAGAACAGAACTGTTGGTGAGACTTACATACCCATAGACACCACCACCAACCCTTTTAGTCATTGAAGAATAGAACCAAAGACAGCTTTTGATTCTATTTGGATATTGGTCACTACAGGAGCCTCCGGAAATACACCAGACCCCTTTTTTTTTTCTTTTCAACTGAAGTATAATTGACACATGCTGTTACATTAGTTGCAAGCGTACAACAGAGTGATTTGAGGAGCCTGTCGGTTACCCTGTGCTCACCACAAATGTAACTATCCTGTCACCGCACAACACTCTTACAGTCCCATCGGCTGCAGACCTATTCTGCACCTTTCATCCCTGTAACTTCTTCATTCCGTGACCGGAAGCAGTCACCCAGGTGCAATCACGAAGTAGTGAATGCACAATGACAAAGGATTCCCCACAGTGGTAGCACATTACAAGGATATGCATCACGGTTATTTTCATTGCAAACAGTTAGAAATATCCAAATGCCGACAATGAAGATGTAAGTGATGGCATTCGTACAGTGAACAATTGGTCACTTTAATAAAAGAGATTAGTTTTTTTTTAAGTACATTGCATTTCAATGTTTCCCCACAGAGAGAGAGGGGGTGCGTATCTGAATCATCCTAGGAATTTTTCAAACTAGACAGTCATACCCCTCCAAGCCCCAAATCCCCCACATTCCTGGCCCAGATTCTGATCCAGTGCGCTAGAGATGGTAAATGCGGTCTTGTTCAAGTTGGTTGTGACAAATAAAGAGACATCAGGATAGAAAGGGTGTTTGCAAAATGCTATAAAAATATAAGAAAATACAATTTTTTAAAAAAATTATAGTGTTTATGAAAAAGAAAAAACCATTCAGTTTTGCTCTCAAGAAGTTCTCTCTCTATGGATATATAGCATTAACCCTGTGATAGGCACTGGGCTAAATATTTGACGTGCATTGTCTCAGTGAGTCCTGGGCTAAACACTGGGGTCCTGCAGATCTGGGAGAGGGGGTGACTTTCTCTTGGTTAATTCCCCTCAGGACGCAGGGAGCAGCTCAGAAACATAGGCAGCTTCTGCATGGAAGAAAACCCTGAAGCTGAAGGGCGCTTAGCGTTCCCTTTATGAACTTCAGGATTAAACCTTTGTCTTCAGTTACAAAAGCTCAATGATAACATGCTAAATATGCATGTGACACCTGGGTATATAGATGCCCCATAATTTATTTATGCACCATAATTCATTGAGCCAGTTCTCCATTTCCGTGTGAGTCCAAACTCCCCCAGGTTGCTGGGGGACTTCTCCGGGCTGGGGGGTTGTTATTTGCTGCTGCAAATTATCTTCTGCAAACACTTGGGCCTCTTTGGTAATGCAGCCCAGATGTGAGCATTGGAAAAGCTTGATAGTGAGTGAGCACGCAAGCATTTAAATCAGAGAGCAGGGCCTTGGCGTGACCTCACTGGAAAAGCTCCCATTCCCTCATGGGAGGGCAGGCGGAGGTGGCTCAGGCTGGTACCACCCAGCTCCACACCAAGCAGCATCTCAACGTCTTTTACTCCCTTCTTCTGACTACTTGTTGCTCCCCCCTCCTCCTCCCCTTCTGGTCTTCCCTCTCCTGCCCCTTTTCCTCCTCCTCAAGCCCCCTCTGCTGTGCCCTAGGGCTGTAAGGGACCACTCAGAGGTACCCCTAAAGTATCATCGTCTGTGACACTCAGGGCTGAGAACTCCCTGCATTACTTGGAGAGTTCTAGTAGAAATGTGAGGGATATAAGCCCTTAACTGCTACCTTTCTGCCAAAGTTGTTGCAAACCTAGAGCCTTTGAAAAACTCTGAGAGTGCTCTCAGTACCCCCTGTCCTGGTTCTGGAACACTCAGCCTTTAAAAAGCGTTAAACTCAAGGAAGCGTCATGACTGTAACCTGTGGGTTCCCCATCATTCCACCTGACTTTTTTTTTCTTTTTTAAGAACTCCAAATATATGCAATACAACACAACAGGTAAAAACAAAAGACTCTGATGAAAAACAAGATTGTTCATATGGAAAGATGCCCCCGATATATTCAAGCAGACCACAAAGCATGTGTGACATGATTACACTGAAACGTGAAATACATGAGTAGGGAGAAAGTTTAAAATGTTAACAGTAGTTTATCTCTGGATAGAATGATTCTGGGAATGATGATTTTTTTTTTGTCTTTTTGTTAATCTATATGTATATATTTTTTTCCCGATAATGAACGTATTACTTAAGCGTTTTTTTAATGCAAACAGCAGTTAGTCTCTGGGTGGAATGATTATGGGAAAGATTTTTTTTTCTTTTTGTTAATCTATATATATTTTTCCATATGATGAATACATTACTTAAGCATTTTTTAAAAAATGCAAACAGTAGTAAATCTCTGGGTAGAATGATTATGGGAATGTTTTTTTTTTGTCTTTTTCCTTATCTCTCTATATTTTTTTCCTACAACGAACACATTACTTTAAGCATTTTTTTTAATGCAAACATTAGGATTGATAAGAGGAAGAGAAATTGGAATATTTGTGAGTGGCTAGCCATGAGTTATTTTAAAGCTATCAAAGGGTAGGTAACTTACAATAAGGAGAGGACAGGAAAGTTTATGTCTTCGAGGAAGAATGTGACCAAAAGCCCAGAGGAATAACTGATTCCTCCTACTATGGGCCCGGCAGAGGCTCTTTGAGGCAGATATGTGAGGTCAGCTGGAGCTCTGGGCCAGCCACCACACTCCCATCTGAGCGGGCAATATCCCGGAACATAAAGAAGGTAGACTGTTGGTTGCCTTAATATTGACCGTGACCTCCTCAGTGGCATCACCCATTCTTGACCTTCCAGGCACTTGGTCAGAGGCCTCCATCTGTGAGGATCCGACATCCTAATTCATACGAAAGATCCAGAAAGACCCAGAACCCTTCAAAACTCGTGCGCAATCCTGATTCCAGTTTCTTACAGGATTATATTTCTCAGTGTGCTTTCTGATAAAATATCAGACATTGTGGGAATCGGTTCACTCTCCTCCGTAATCTGTCCTCAGGGTGACATTGAAAGGGCAGAAGGAAAGAATGAGTAATGTAATGAGTGCAAAAAGCTGTAGCGTGTAGAAGTTAAAGCTTGGCCTTTAGCGCGGAGTTTAATAGGGGCCCTTCTGACATTTGGGGCAGGTAATTCTTCGTCGTGGGAAGCTACGCTGGGAGGTGGGATGGTCTCAGCATCCTGGGCATCGACCACCCAGATGCCAGTACACCCTCCAAGCCAGGGTGATCCAAAAATGTCTTCCATACCGCCCAATGCGCCCCACTCTGCCCACCGAGAATGGGTGCTTTAGCATCGCTCCTGGATTCGAATCCCAGTTCTTCCATTTATTTGCTCTGTGGCTTATTTCCCTCATGTGCAAAATGGACCTTGTTGGAGGATTAAACCTGTAAGAACATATCATGTAGACCCTCAGTAAATGTTAACGATTATTATGATATAAATGACAGAGACTGCCTTAATCACATGTGGAACGGTTAAAAAAAAATTCTGTAACATGATGTACGGTCTTCAAATGTGGAAGGTTTGGGACGGTCTGGCTCGAGTCAGACCCATTCACGTTTGCCCTGGGTGGGAGATCTCATCGTCTGTCTTTGTCATTCACAGTGCTGGCCGTCCTCCTGCCCCCCATCTTCCTTCTCCTTACTCCCTTCCTGCCTTCTTCTCAAAGCCTACATCCCTACTTTGCTCGTGGAGGACAGGAACAGGCTGTTTTGCAGTTTGGAAGGGAAGAAGCAACACTTGGATAATTATGCGTTGCCTGGGGCAGAAGAATTCCCTGGACCCCTTTCGGACAGGTCACAGCAAGGCCCTTACCCTCCTGGGCCTCCAGCCCCTCCCCGGGGAACTCAGAAAGAGCCACACCGTGGCAGTGAGCAACAGGCCAGGTTCCTACAGGCTTATCTGGAGGGCCCTCGCTGGTTCTCCTAGAGATGCCTGGAAATTTGGAAGTGAGGGAGCGCCTTTTGGCAGGGGAGGACATAGTGGAAGCAAATTGTGCTTTCCTTGGGGAATTCTGTCAGACTGCACCCCTCCCAGAGATGAAAGGAGCATCTGGGACTCCCACGAGCCCTGCATAATAGCTTAGAGAAAGTACAATATACTTCAATTACACTGCTGGCTTCCGCATGCATCATAAAGTGAGACGATGAGGTAGCCGGGTCATTACAAGCAATGAGCAGAGATCTCCCTGCTCAGAATGTGGCCTGGGATCTGATAGGAATCTCCTTGGGCCCACGGCTGTGGTGAGTGCCAGAAATTACCCGCAATGACTGACCGAAACCCAGAAGGAGGGCCTCGCTGGACTCCACTCACAAGCTCAGCATTGTTCAGAATGCGAAGTCATTGAGCAATTCTTGCCCTCTTCCCCCCGGCTTTGAAGATATCACGGAGACATAAGGAAGGCCCTGGAAAACTAAATATGCTCAGTTGGCAGAGAACAAGTCATAACTGGTCAGAAAGACTTTGTTTCACGGCATTTTCCTTTTCTGGGTCAAAATGGACACTTGGGGAGCATTTTGTGTCCTTGAGAGAAAGATCTTAGGAAGTTTTAAAGCTTCCCGGCTCAGTCAACGCCTTTTATTATAGTGCCATCTATAGAAGAAGGAGAAGAATCTAGTAATAATGCCCGCCACCCATTGGCAGCTGAGCGGCATGCCACCCACTATGTTGAGCACATTTAAAACATCTCATGGCTCTGGGATGTGGGGCAGGTGAAGCAGGGGAGTGCTGAGCAGCCAGACGGCCAGCTCAAGGCCCCAGGATGAGGCTATCTCCCCAACTCCATGGTGTTGACTTTTGATCACAATGAATAAATGCCCCAAGAAGAAAATATTGGCCACCTACACATAAGTGACTGTTGAAGAACAGCCCATTCCAAACAACTCCCGTGTTCTGCTTTTTTTTTTTTTTTTTTTTTTGCCAGGTAAGAAAAACTCTTTACTAATAACAGCATTTCTTTCATCCTCTGTGCAGCAACCATTTGTAAACAGCACAACTTACCGCAAAGATTTTTAACAAAGTTTTCATGTAGAGCTTTCGTATGCCAAAGGAGACTCCAAAAATGGCAGGGACTCTGATGAAAACAAGGAGGAGGGTGAAGAGGACAGTCAGGGAGATGCCCAGAAGGTTGACAATCAGGCTATCAAAAGGCAGCAACAGGAACATGGTGGAAGATCCAGGCAAGGCCAGCGCTTTCCACCCCAAGAACAAACCACCGTCTTCAGATGGTCCTGTCAGTTAGCACCGGCCTGGGAAAGACAGCGAGTCCCCATAGGATAGCAAACCCCGTTCCACGTTCACATCATTCCACTGCCTGGGGGCGGAAGGACAGTAAAAAGGGCCACAGGGGGCAGCCCAAAAACACCAGCTCTCCCCAGAACCGATGGACTTTGGAGGTCAGTGAGGCGGGACCAATCTTCAGTACAAGCATCTGAATCCAGGCAGAGTTTCTGTGAAAGTGAGTAGTGAGGGAGGGATCTCTGCTCTGCTACCCTTCTGCTCCTTCCAGAAGTTTTACTTTTTCTTTCCTGGTCAAGAGCATTTAGCAAATAAATCTGTCCTGAACATCTGTCATTGCCAGAAGTACCAAGAAGAGTTCAACTTGGTGCCAGAACAATCCTGATAACTTCTGTGGAGGGGGGTGACTGCTGGCCTTCACACAGAAGGCTATTGAACTTGAATATGTGGAAGTTAAGTAATTGTTTTACTTAAAACTCCTTCATAAGCTGAAAACTGTGTTCATTGTAGAGAGTTCACATCTGGCCCCATTCTTCCTCTAGAGAGGTTCCTGGTGCACGCTGCTTCCAGGACCCTCCAATCTGGAGAGCTACAGTCTTTGCCAGCAGGACCCAGGGGCTGGCACAGAATGTCTCATGCTGCCTGTGCTGAGCGTAACTCCAGACGTGTCTGGCATTGGTTTCCCCTGGACAGTCTTCTCCCTAAGGCCCCCTTCTCAGCGGTGACCTGGGTTCTTGGCAAGAAGTTGCTCACATGCTGCCAAAGCTTTCTCCTTGCCTACAAAGGACTAACTTGAGTTGGAACTGGGTGGTAAGAAACCTGGTACCAAGTTCCCCCACAGCAACATGAAGTCTTCGAAGCGACCGCAAGGCTCCGTGGTTCCCAATCCCTCCGTGGCCGATCCCTCCCGCCCTTGGCCGCCGCCGCCGCCGGCCGAGGCGTCCCGTGTTCTGCTTTTTGACACACCTGTGCTGTCACCGGGCCGAGAGGCCCACCTCCTCCCCAGTCACATCACTGAAGGTCGATGTTCTGGTATCGTTGCTAAATGGTTAGGTGACCGCCCGTCCCGTCAGGAAGGAACAAAGACAGCCAGTGGGGGGAGCACACAAATTAGAGGAAAACCTCTCCAAGCAAACTCTCTTCTCAAGAAACTGTACTCACTCAGCTGTAATGAGGTTTGTCTCTCAAACATATGCCTAGTCCAAAAGCTTGAGCTCATTTCAGGGCTAGAAATTGAACCGGGGGCTTCAGCTTCACAAAAACTTGGTGAAATCACTCACAGTAAGCGTGCAGAAAGGAAACAGTATCCTTTTACCAAAAGGGGGGCTGAAACAAAAGGTCTTTATTTTATGAGTCTGGGAGAGTTCGTTTTATTTCATTAAGAAGCCCTAGATTCTGTTTTCACTTCATGATACATGTTGATAGGTGTGCCTGGGGAGTCATTCTCCCAAAGGACGATACGCACTTTTCATACACTCCATAAATATGAAGTCATTACAATGGCCCCCTTGAGGGAGAGAGAGGATTCTGAATTGAGAGAACAGGTAATCAGATGCCGAAGAAGAAAGGTAGAAGGCAACAGGGCAGGTCGCCAGAAAGTGGTGGGAAACAAGATAGGGACCTGTTTACTAGAACGAAGGTATAGTCAAGGGCTTGGGCTTCAGAAACAAGGGGAACCCAGTTTCTGGTACAAAGCTATCTGTTCAGAGCTGAGCAAGCCTCAAGCTGATTTGGAGCTGAGCCACCCAGCCCCCTGCATGTGGGTTCTTAAATTCTTGAAGATCAGCAAGAGGACTGGTCTGGCTAATATGTCCTCTCCCTAGAAGGGTCTTCCCTCCCTTGGCTACCTGGTGAACTCGTGCATTCTTTAAGACTCGGCCCAGTTGTCCAAGGGGACATTTCGTGTCCTATGTCACTTAGTGCTATGGATTTCAGCTTGGCAGCCTGCTCCCTCTTGATTCATAAGCCCAGTTCAGTGCATCCCTCCTTCGGGCCCCATGGCATTGTGCGCACGTTACGTTTCATTGTGATTGTTATTGTAGGAAAGCATTCTATCACATGGGTTTGGAAAGGGAACTTTGAAGTCTGACCCGCCTTAGTTCGAATCATGGTTCCCCCACTTCCTGCCTGTACGGCTTAGAGAAGATGACTTAGGGACACCTCCATCTCTCCGTTTCCTCCTCTGTAAAATGGGTTCATAAGTCGCTACCTGTGGCGTCTGGTTGTACTGAAGATTAAGTGAAACGATTGTTGTGAGTGAAATGAGACAACACATGGAAGGCGCTTAGCGTCTGGTTTGCCATAAGCAGGAGCTCAGGAGGTCGTAGCTGGCACACTGCGGCTGCCCCTTTCAGGAAACCTGCCCCTGTTACCTCAGTTGACAGGGATAAAGTACCTGTAGCAGCAAAGAGCAGGCAACTGCCACCACCACCTAGTTGAACTGGAAGGTCCTTCAGAGTGCAGCCATTGAGTTAACTGGCCAGGCAAGAGCAGCGCTCCACCCCAGAGAGGCTCCTTATGTGGGATAAGCAGTGGCCCAACCGAGCACCCGGGACCCTCAGAGGGAGTGAGAGGGAGGGGGGCACTAAGCCGAAGCCACCAGTCGGAGGAAGAAGGGCAAGTCAGCCTAAGGAGCTGAGGGCAGAGAAGCAAGGGAGTGCGCTGAGCGACATAAAGCCAGGGGGCCCCTGAGGCTCGCTGCCGCTGCCGCTGGAAGGCTGGGATCTTAGCCTCAAAGTTGGAATCACTTCCCCTAGGCCACAAAGCACGACATGCCAGAGAATGGGTTTTTATTAACAATTGTTAATATTTATTGTTTCCTATATATTACTTCCTTTAATCCTTTCAAGAGCCCTCCCCCCCCCAAACCGTGAGCTGAGTGCAATCATGACACCCATTTTAGAAGAGACACAAAGAAGCCCATGAACTTGCCCAAGGCCACACAGCTAATGAAGGCTGGAGGAGGGCGTCCCTGTCTTGATCTTTCTGATTCCAAAGCCTGTTTCCCCCCAGGCCCACATTCTCCTCCCTGTCTGAGTCCTTCACTTTCCTTTCTCACAAACCAGCCGTCTTCAGTCCTCATTAATCTCACTTATGAGATAAACCCTTGTAAGGAAAAATATAAAGGATTTATTCTCTTTCTGGAACTCCCCTTGATGATTCAACATTAGAGGTGAAATTTTTCAAATGCTTTTGCCATCTCCGTGATAAAATCATCCATGGTCCTTTTCAGTTTCATTTATTTATCCAACATTCTGTCCTTGTTGGAGGGAAGGGAGTGGAGAACAGATGCCCACCGCCTGTCATGATGGTGCAGAGCTAAGGTCAGGCTCCCCCAAGCCACTTTAGCCCTGGTTGATCTTAACTCTCACCAATCAGAGAGCAAGTTTCTCTTCCAGGAGCTGAGCTGTGAGCTGTCTTGGGGCATTAGGTCTCTTCATGCATTATTCATCAAGCAGGGCTCCAAACTTGAGAAAAACTTCTGTGCCTCTGGCTGGCCCGCTCACCCACCCAGAGCTTAGCATTTACTGGCCAGCCTCATCATTAGGAGGTTTTGAAAAAAGACACAATTGTGAAGGACTCCCCTCCCCTCCTTACAAGGGGCTGTCGGGGCTCTCCTTAGAGTGTGGACTAAAGCCCAGGAAAGGGGGTGGGGAGAGGCCTGGAATACTCTGATTTGCATGACAAAAAGTCCAAGGTTAAGTGCTACTGAGGGCCTGGCTTCCAGCCAAGAGAAAACCCTGGCCTGGAAGGATGACTGGGAAGGAGCAGGGTGTGATTGAAATTTGCCTGGTGGATGCAGGCAAGGTGGGCCGGGCCTGGGGCCCTCGCACCCTCACACCCACCTCAAGTCTGAAAACCGGAGCGGACGTGAGTGTTGTTGCATCATATAGTTCTTAACTCAGTCACCTTCTACTTTCTACTTCTGCTTTTGCCTGGGCTTTGTTTTGAAGCTGTCTGAGTTATTAGGAGCCCCCAGAACGCTTGTGTTCAAGAATGATCAACACAGATAAAGCCGGGTTTGCTGTTGGATACCATTTTGGATTCCTCTTGAATTCACTGTCCAAGACACAAAAACTTTATGTTCAGAGATTTTATCTGCATACATGTCTACATTCATATGCATTATATGTACATATATGTAGACATACATATGTATTACAGATTTCTTTTAAAAGGAAAAAAAGCACAACCGTTCTGTTTTGGGGGAAGCTAAATGAGGACATGACATCATGCTGAGAGAGGGAAAGAAATCTGAAGAAACCAACTTCTGTACTATTTTTCAGGTTTTACATTGAGAGCATATCATTTTTAAAGGATAAAACCACGGTGGAGCTGTTTTTCCTGAACGCAAAGTCCTGTGTGCACAAGGTAGGATGCCCCATTTGTTATATTCAGTGAATGACTCCAGATGGACTGGAGCAGGGGGGACAATGGTATTGCCTAGCTTTTCATGTTCAAACAAAGAAAAATGGCCATAATCTTTCCCACTGCCATAAAAAAATACAAATAAATTTAAATGAAAGGCAGCTCTTCTCAAATTCTGAGTGAGAAAGACAGCCATCTGCAGGGAACTCACGCTCACAGACAATTACCATGGCCTTAAAGGCAGCTCGTACTCCACACAGAATATTCCAGAAAGACACAAAGATGGATTAGTCAGATTGTGATTGAAACCTCAAAAAAAGTCATACTGGAAATCTTGTTTCATAGAGTATGTCCTACATCTCTCACAATTCAAAACCAATCTTATTTATGGGCCTCTGCTCAGAGCCACATGTTTTAAAGCAATGTCTCAGTTATCTGTGGTGAGGGACAGGTTTTTCTGCTTTATTGTTTTTTATTTGTATCCAATCTTTGGAGGACACACTGCTTTTGTAACATACGGTAAACATGAATTGCTGGAGAAATGATCCCATGCCCGGATGTCAAATTGCTATAAAGCATTCTCAATTTTGATCTTATCTCCTTGCAGACTATCATTGCGTTCAAGGTCCTCTACTCTGGCCTCCTCAAACCACACCTTGGCCAAGGCAGGGAGTCTGCGAACCTAGATATGTTCATCTGGAACAAACTTCTCCATTCTAGGTTATAGTCTCAGTATTCAGGATCTCAGAGCCCATGCCCACTTCCAGGGCCAGTGGGAGCCCCTTCTGTCCAGATACATCACCCCAAATCTGAGGGGTGCCCAGCATTGTCTGGCCTAGAAAGATAAGGGGGGCAGACTATATATGGGTTAGGGAACTTACATTGGTACATTTCCCTTAGGCCCCCAAAATATTAAGGGTGGCTCACTGCACACATACACAGAATTAATTGACTCAGACCGGGCAGAGTTTTTGTTGGATTTTTTTAAACAGCTGTATTGAGAAACAATTGACTATACATGTTTAAAGTGTACAGTTTTGGGCGCCTGGGTAGCTCAGTTGGTTAAGCAACTGCCTTCAGCTCAGGTCATGATCCTGGAGTCCCGTGATCGAGTCCCGCATCGGGCTCCCTGCTCAGCGGGGAGTCTGCTTCTCCCTCTGACCCTCTTCCCTCTCATGCTCTCTATCTCTCATTCTCTCTCTCTCAAATAAATAAATAAAATCTTTAAAAAAATAAAGTGTACAGTTTTGTAAGTTTTAACATATATCGTAGCCATGAAATGATCACCAAAATCAAGATAGTGAATATACCCAGCAACTGCACATCTGCTTTTTCTCACAATGGAGCAGTTTCCATTTTCTAGAGTTGTATATAGGTAGAATCATATAGTGGATGATGTTTTTGTTTTCTTTCCTTTTTTAAAGATTTTATTTATTTATTAGAGAGAGAGAGCATGAGTTGGGGGGCGGGGAAAGGGGCAGAGGGAGAAGGAGAAGCAGACTCCCTGCTGAGCGGGGAGCTCAATCCCAGGACCCCAGGATTGTGACCTGAGCCAAAGGCAGATGCTTAACCAACTGAGCCACCCAGGCGCCCCATCTTTTTGTCTTCTTTCAATGAGCATAATTATTTTGAGATTCATCTGTGTTGTTGCATTTATCAGTAGCCCATTCCTTTTTATTGCTAAAGCATTCCATTGTATGGATGTACCTTAAATTACTTTTCAATTCCCCTGTGGGTTTTTCCCCATTTTTTTCGAGCTTTACTGAGATATAATTGAGATATAACACTCTGTAAATTTAAGGAGTACAAAAGGATGATTTGATACACGTATATGTTGCAAAATGATCCATTCACCTGTTGATGGACAGTTGGTTTGTACCAGTTTGGGGACTATTACAAATACAAATGCAATGAACATTCATGTACAAATCATTGTATATACACATACTTTCTTTTTTCTTGAGTAAATACCTGGGAGCAGAATGGCTGGATCATATGGTAGATATGTTTAATTTTTTAAGGTACTGCCAAACTGTTTTCCAAAATGGTTTTCAAAAATCAGTTGTTCATATATGCATGAGTTTATTTCTGGACTCTGTATTTTGTTTCATTGATCTTTTTGTCAACCTTTTTGCCAATAACATACTGTTTTGATTACTATAGCTTTAGAATATATGTCTTGAAATCAGAACAAACTCTAGCATTGTTCTTTTTCAACATTGTTTTATTCTGTTTTCTTGCATTTCCGTATAAATTTTAGAATCAACTTGTTAATTTAAAAAAAAAAACAAAATAAAACAAAACAGAAAAACACCTGATGAGATTTTCCTTAGGATTGCACTGAATCTATAGACCAATGTAGAAAGAATTGACAACCTAGCAGTATGGAGTCATCAGACCCAGGACACAAGGTATAATCTCCATTTATTTCAGTCATCTTTAATTTCTCTCAGCAGTATTTATAGTTTTCAGCACACAGGTCTTTTGTCAGATTTGTCCTTAAATCTTCCCTATTATTTGATACAATTGTGAATGGTATCTTTCTATTTCAATTTCTGAGAGTTCATTAATAGTATATAGAAATACAATTGATTTTTGTATATTGCTCTTGAATTCTGCAACCTTCCTAAACTCACTTATCATTTTTGGTAGCTTCTTTGTAGATTCTACCGGATTTTCTTTATAGATGTTTGTGGCATCTGCTAATAGTTTTAAATCTTCCTTTCTACCCTGCCTGCTTTTTTATTAGTTGTCAAATTTGTAGACATAGTTGTTCAAAATATTTCCTTATCGCCCTCTTAACATGTGGTCTAGAGTGCTGTTACCTCTTTTGATCCTGATATTAATAATTGGTGCCTTTCTCTTTTTTTTTCTAATTAGTCTGGCTAAAAGTTGATCTCTCTTGAGTTTCTCAAAGAACTAGCTTTTGGTTTCAGTTATTTTCTCTGTTGTCTTTCTGGTTTCTATTTCATTGACTTCTGCTATGATCTTTATTATCTTTACCTTTTACCTTTATTATTTACTTTCTTCCTTTTTCTTTGGACTTCATTTGTTCTTCTTATTCTAGTTCCTTAAGATAGAAACCGAGATCACTGTTTAAAGATGTTCTTTTCTAATACAGGCATTTAGTATATAAAATTTCCCCCAAGTACTGATTTTGTAGTATCCCACAAATTCTCATATGTTGTGTTCTCATTTTTATTTACTTCAAAAGATTTCCAAATTCCTCTTTCTTATATCTTCAATGGCCTCTGGTTATTTAGAAGAGTGCAGTTTGGTTTCCAAATATTTGGGGGATGTTTTAGGACTCTCTCTGTTATTTATTTCTAATATAATCCCACTGTGGTCAGAGAACACACTTTGTAAGAATTAAATTCTTTTAAATTTATTGAGACTTGTTTTATGGCCCAGAATATGTTCCATCTTGGTAAATGATCCATGCACAATTGGGAAGAATGTGTATTCCGCTGTCCCTGTGTGGAATGTTCTGTGAATTTTATCACTGCTTTTGATTACGAGGTGTGTTGGTATAGCTTTCTTTATGGTTCTTATGATTGGTGTTTATTGAGCATTTTGGACTTGTGGGTTTATAGTTTTCATCAATTTTGGAAATAGCCATTTTTTTAGGATTTTATTTATTTCTTAAAGAGAGAGAGAGCATGAATGGGAGAGAGAGAAGCAGACTCCCTGCTGAGCAGGGACCCTCACTGGATGGGGGGCTCGGTCCTAGGACCCTGAGATCATGACCTGAGCCAAAGTCAGACACTTAACTGACTGAGCTACCCAGGCGCCCCTATCTTAGCCATTTTTTCAATTTATTTCTAATTTAATCCCACTATAGTCAGAGAACACATTTTATATGAATTAAATCCTTTTTAATTTATTGAGACTTGTTTCATGACCCAGAATATGCCATAGTTTTAATTAGGTAGACTTGGTTGGTAGTATTGTTCAAGTCAACTGTATCTTGCTGATTGTTTATTTCTTGTATCAGGTATTGACAGAAGGGTACTGAAATCTCTAGCTATTACTATGGACATTTCTATTTCTTTTTGCAAGTTGACCTAATTAAAATATCGGTTTTGTTTCATGCATTTCAAAGCTCTGTTATTAGGGCATAAAGACTTAGAATTGCTGTCCTCTTGATTATCATTATAAAATGATCCTCTTTATCTTGGTAATATTCTTTTTCCTGACGTCTGCTTTGTTTGATATTAATATAATCACTTCAACTTTCTTCTATTAGTGTTATCATGGTAAATCTTTTCTCATCCTTTTAAACTATTTGTATCTGTATATTTGAAGTGCATTTTTTGTGGACAACATATAATTGCATCTTGATTTTTTAATGCATTTGGCAATCTCTGTATTTTAAATGGTTATATATATATACTATCTACATTAGTGTGATTTTTGGCACGGTTAAGTTTAAATCTATCATCTTCCTATTTGTTTTCTGTTTGTCCCATCTGTTATTTTTTCCTTTCTCTCCCTTCTTTTGGATTTATTGTGCGTTGTATGATTCCATTTTACCTCTTTTGTTGGATTATCAGCTATAACTCTTTGTCTTGTTATTTCCATGGTTGCTTTAGGGTTTATAGTATACATCTTTTTTTTAAGATTTATTTATTTATTATTTTGGGGCGTGCACGGGGGGGGCAGAAGCAGAGGGAAAGAGAGAACCTCAAGCTGACTCCCCACTGAGGGCAGAGCCTGACGCGGGGCTCAACTCCATGACCCTGAGATCATGACCTGAGCTGAAATCAAGAGTCTGAAGCTTAGGGGCGCCTGGGTGGCTCAGTCAGTTAAGCATCTGCCTTTGGCTCAGGTCATGATCCCAGGGTCCTGGGATCAAGGCCCACATTGGGCTCCTTGCTCAGTGGGGAGCCTGCTTCTCCCTCTACTGCTCCCCTGCTTGTGTGTGCACTCTCGCTTTCTCTCTCTCTCTCAAAAATGAATAAATAAAATCTAAAAAAAAAAGAAGAAAAGCCACCCAGTTGCCCCTGTGGTATACATCTTTAACTTATTACGTCTCCCTTCAAGTGACATAATACCATTTCAAATGTAGTGCAAGAACCTTACAATAGTATATTTCTCTCTCCCCCCCCATCAGCCTTTATGCTGTCAGTGCCATATATTTTACTTTTTGATATGTTATAGATGCATACAACATTGTTGTTTTTGTGTAAGCACTTGGTATTTCTGCCTGCTTTTAAGATTTTCTTTTTATCAATGCTTTTAATTATGAGGTGCTATGGTATAGTTTTCTTCATGTTTCTTCTTTTTTGGTATTTATTGAGCATCTTGGGCTTGTGAGTTTATAATTTTCATCAGTTTTTGAAATACCTCAGCCATTTTATCTTCAAATATTTTTTCCTATTCCCACCATGCTTCCTTTGCAAAGTCCAATTGCACATATACTGGGCAATCTGAAGTTATCCCAGAGCCCAGTCATACTCTCTTCTTTTCATTTAGTTATTTTTATGTGTATGCTTCATTTTGGATAGTTTCTATTGCTCTGTCTTCAATTTATGTCTTTTCTTTTGCAATCTAATCTGCCATTGGTCTCATCCAGTAGATTGAGTTTTTATCTTTAGAAGTCTGATTTAGTGGGGCACCTGGGTGGCTCAGTCAGTTAAGCATCTGCCTTTGGCTCAAGTCATGATCCCGGGGTCCTGGGATCCAGCCCGACGTTGGGCTCCCTGCTCAGCAGGGAGCCTGCTTCTCCCTTTCCCTCTGCTGTGCTCTCTCTCTCTCTGTCAAATAAATAAATAAAATCTTTAAAAATAAATAAATAATTTAAAAAAAGAAGTTTGGTTTGGATAATTTTTATATCTTCTGTATGGCTACTTAATTTTTTTGAATATATGAGATACAGTTATAATAATTGTTTCAAAGCCTTTCTCTGCTTATTCTTATATCTGTGTCAGTTCTGGTAGGTTTTGACTGATTATGGGTCATGTTTTCCTGCCTACTTTGTATGCCTGATAATATTTGAATGGATGCTGGACATGTTTAACTTTTTGGGTGCTGCATATTTTTGCATTCCTGTAAATATTCTTGACAGTTGTGTTGGAATAAAAGTTAATTACTTAGATGCATTTTGACTTTTTTCAAGTCTTAGTTTTATGATTTGTTAGGCTGACCTAGAGCAGTGCTCACTGTAGAACTAATTATTCCCCATTACTGAGGCAAGACCTTCCTAAGTAGTCTACTCAATGACCCATGAATTATGAGTTTTTTCTGTGGGAACCAGCTCTGTGTGAGGACCAGGTACTCTTCCCTTTCATCTTCTTGGATGGTACTTTCCCCAGCCTTGGGCAGTCTCTTTCCATGCATGCAATAATCAGTACTCTGCATATCTTCGGGATTCTCTCTGTGAAGCTCTCCTTTCTCTGGCACTCTGTTCTACAAATTCTATCCATTTTGGTCTCCCCAGTCTCTCAACTCTGTCTCCTCAACTCAGAGAGTCCACCATGCTCCCTCTGTGTAACACCTTCACAGCCTAGAAACATTCTCATGGCAGGAAGTGGGGGCAGTCATGGGGTTCCCTCATTCAGGGTTCACTGTCCTTTGTTGCCTTTTATTCAGTGTTTTGAAAATTTTGTTTCATACTTATTGGCTGTTTTTTTAAGTTTTTTGGTTACAGTTTTGTTTGTTTATATTTGGTGAGAAGGTAAATCCAGTCCCTGTTAATCCATCTTGGCTAGAAGCAGAAGTATTCAAATCAGAGTTTTTGGTTAATTCTTTGGAGAAAGTAAAAGGTCTTCAGCACCAAAGACTTTATTATAGCCTCTCTTTGTTGAGACTTGAGCTTCCTTAAGAACTCCAAGTGTTGACTGATAAGTAGATACCTATATAGCAAATGCAGCCTTCACTGAGTCAGGAGAAAACATTTCATAAACCACTGTTGGTCATCATCTCCTATGGGGAGAAGTACAATTACCCCTTGTTATATTTTTCACTATCTAGCTGGCCATGGTCCATTGAAACAGTTTCCTTGATTGCTTCTTTGCTCTGTTGCTATGTAAATAAAGATACAATGCAAATTTTAACTCATGATATTTCTCTCGTAGCTTTGTATGCTAAATTCTGTTGGTCTTGAGGAAGTCCTGAAAAGCAGAGTTCTTTTTAACTTCCACTCCTTCTTATGAATGTCAGTTCTTGAGACATCCTTTCTAAATAGGAGTGTTTTATGACTTGTCAAAGAATTTAGAACTTTTACAAAATATAGTATTGTTAGGCACTGTGATCTATGAATGTTATTGCAATAAATTTTTAAATTCAGTTGTAAGAATTTAGAGTTGAATATTTTCTATCTAAGTAATATGCAGATGGCTAGTAACAAACAGTCCCAAGAGATATTACAGGATCCTGTAAATGATAAGATAATGGGATCAGGTAGCTGTGTGGTAAAGCATCTTTCAAGTAATTTCTAAGATATATGATAATTTAAGAACACCACACATAGGGAATATCATCTGAATCATGGACACAGGAATAAATAAGTTTTATGAGAACATAGTCTCGGCTATAGAATACATGTAGGTGGATTATTGATTGGTGAAAATCAGCCACTGATGTGATAGCTGCTGTTAATTTAGGGCTCAATGCTGGATATGAGAGTGAATGGGGCTTCCTTCCACACTGTGCCAAGAACATGCTTCCCATCAGTGATGTGTTCAGCACCTCTAATCATCCACTACCCACACTTCTTTCTTTCTACCGGATAGCTGTCCCCATCTGCCAACTCCTTCCTTCCACTGAAGGCAGAAACATACAGGCAATGAAAGAGAGCTCTTATTTGCAAATACTGACAAAGCCACAATATCTCTTTGCATGCTTGGTTAGTAAGAAATATGGCTTGTGATAAAGTTTCTTATAGTGGCTAAAGCTCTGCATAGCTACGTAAATGTGGATTCATATTTAAAAAATTCACCCCTGTGAGTATGTCGTTTGAAACACTGGGTGGTTCCCAGTGGTTTTGTAAATATCATTGCCCATACTGTATAGCAAAGAAGCCATTGGTAGCTTTGTGTTAAAAGAAATATTGGACCTCATTTTTGAGTTTGGGTATCCCGGAAGAGTCTGAAAAAGGGAAAGAGATTTTTTCACTTTTGTTTACTCCAAAGCAAATCCCCATGTACACAGTGTGGTACGAATTGGGCATTCAGTGAATTGTTGTAGACTAATGCAATAAATGAATGGATGCTGTTGATGATGAACGCTTGTTTCCCAAGAAGCCCAGAAATAAACAAAACAGCTTGTCTGTTGTATCACATGACTAGCATTAACTATGAAATGTGTATAAACTTAGTGAGAAACTAAACATCTAAAATGCTTAAAAATTCATTTTCCAGGTATTACTGAATATCATTTAGCAATGCTATGGTAACTCTAATTACAATTTTCAATAAAAAAAAATGAGTAAGAATGATCCTATCAGGGAGAAAATTCAATGTATAGTCTAATACCTTCTTTTTAAGAAGTCAAAAACCTGTTGGATTTTTCTCTAGTTATTGTAGATATCAATTAAATGTCAATAGTAATCTTACAGAAGACTAGTTCTGGTCGACTTCAGTTACAAAGCCATTGGTATATAGGCCAAAGTCAACCATGGCTAGAACTGAGTACATAAGAGAGTATTTATTTAGCAGTACTTTCCTTTTTGTGCCTGCTTCTTGCCAGCACCATTTGAGGCTGCTTATAACTGGAAATGCTCTGAGGATTTCTTGATTTTTCTCCTTGCCTTGCTGAGCCATTTTTTCCCATTTCGAAATTATCTGGTGAGATTGGGGCAGCATTTCGCATTGTGTGACCTTTGACTACTTTTATCAGATTTACAACAAACGCTCATTTTTAATGAGCAAACTCTTGCCTTCTTGCCCCTCTCCAGACCAAAGAGTCGGAATTGTGGAGAGAGATGGAAAGCAGCCTTTTCAACAAGATTCTTTGGTCATTTTCCTGAGCCCTTTAGTTGAAGAATCACTGGGTTTTCTGGGTGTTAAACAAGCAGAATGTTTAAATATGGGTTGAACCTGGCTTTGAGACATACGAATCAAGGTCCAGAGACAACTCTAGAAAGATGCCTTTTCATTTCTCCTCTTCTTTCCTGGCAGTTAAAACAGGAAAGCCATTTCCCCCTTAAGAACAGGAGAGCAGAGGAAGGTATGAAATTGCTTTCCAGCTCTGAGACTAATTGGAAGGAAAGAAATGTTTGCAGAGCCTTTTCTGTACATTTTTGTGTGTGTGCTGCTACTATGCTAAGTGGTACACATTTCACTGCATTTGATTCTCACTCTAGCCCATGAAGAAGAAAATGTGTGATCCCCTTTTAGAAATAAAAGAACAGCGGCCCAGGCGGGTTAAGTTGTTTGCTTAACATCACAGAGCGAGGTGGGAAAAGTATCCTTAGAAAATTATACCAGCAAGACGCTGGGGCCCATAAAAGCACCTCTGATTTGTCTCTGCTTTTCTTTGATCATTGCTCCAGGGAAATAAAAGTGTCCTCCATAACTTAGACCTCGGGGACTATTGTTACAGGGTGGGCAGGTCACAGCCCCTAATGAGTATTGAATACATATAATTTGCTAGGCGCTTACTGCATATATTCATTCATTTAGTTCTCCAAACCTTACCTAAGTTCTATTATTTTCCCCCATTTTACAGGTGGGAATACTGAGGTAGGAGAGGTTAAGTAACATACAGAAGTTCGCAGAGCTAATAAGTGGAGGAGCCAGGATTCATCCCAGGCTACGTATGATGCCAGAATCTAGGACTTTAACCACTACATATACTGCTTCTGGATGGATGAGGGTTGTCTATCCCCTCCCCATGGGGGAGGTGGATCTGAGTCATCTGAAGTTTAAGCTCCTTCTTTCCCTTATTCCAAACTGTGTTGTACATACTCATGGTCTTAGGCCATGGTGGTATAGATGCCTCCGGACACTGGGGGCCAAATGGCTTCCACAAGTTGGGCTGGGGGACAAAGCACTCATCTCCTTTCCGAAGGGCATGAGCACTCATGGAGGAACAGAACCTACCAGAAAGCTACAAACGGCCCCATGTGGGTCAAGTGTTCCCCGGGAGAATGCTGGTGTCTGAGTTGTCGGTCAGGTGAGGGCTCTTGAACCTGTTTGGCTTCCTTGGTGAGAATGCAGAGGGGCACACCTTGCCTTTGCAAAACAACCACCTGTGCCAGGTGGCAATGACGTGGAAATTCCGAAACTGATACTGGGGAACCCTGGCAGCGCTCAGCGTGTGGGCAGCGGTCCACCTTGGGCAGCCTGTTGCCTGCTAGGAGAGAAGGCTGAATGCCCAAAACAGGACTGCAGGTGTGGCCCCAGTTACCATTTCTGGAGGCCTCCATGACCACGTCTGACTTTAGTCACCAATGCACATTTATGACCACCACCCCTTTTTTAAAATCAGTGATTTGAAGACGTGCTTAGAAAATTAAAATAGCGTGGGCCACCTTGTCTCTTTTGCTGTGTATAAAATTTTTATAAGGAAAAGGCAAAGCAAGTGGGGTTCAGGAGGTGCTCTGTGGGGGAAATCATGCACATGAACGAGGATGGCAGCTCGACCTTCCTGAGAGCTTCCCAAGCAGCAGGCCTTGATTTCTTTCTTTTATTAGCTCATTTAATCCTCTCAATAACTGAGAGTGTTGTTTATTATTGCTTTAACAAATGAGGAAATGGAAACATAAGTAAGTTAAATAATTTGGCCGTGGTTAAATCGCTCATTAGTAGTGGAGTAATCACTAGGCAGCCTAGCTCCAGAAACCATAGTATTTGCCTTTCATTCATTCATTTGTTCATTCGTTCATTCATTCATTCATTTAGTCAGTAAAAATTTACTGCATTCCTATTTAGGGCCAGCATTTCTGATGAGTGCTGCGTTATCAGTATTCTAACGCTAGTACCTTCCCATGGCCTGTCCTAAGTCTTAAGGATTCTTTCATTTGTACATTTGTGTGTAGATGTGTGTCGTGTTTACTTTAAAGGCAATACATATGATGATACTTTCTAGGACATAATATTTCTGAAAGATGCCAGGGACCGTGGAAAGACTGTGCATACCCAGAATTCACTGATGCATCTTGTCACTCCTTCATAATAATATAAAAAGCAGGGTGAGACATTTTCCTAACTCTGCAATACAAGAAATCTCACAAACAGAATTAGGAGTCTGCAATCACCCCCACACACAGAATACTGTACTTTACATCTACAGCTCCGGGTGCCCAGGTGTGGCGCAGTTGGTTAAACGTCAGACTCTTGGTTTTGGCTCAGGTTGTGATCTCAGGGTCTTGAGATTGAGCTCTGCGTAGGGCTCTGTGATCAGTATAGAGTCTGCTTAAGACTCTCTCTGCCCCTCTCGCCCCCTCCCTCCCCCTCCCTTACACACATACTCTCTCTTCCTCAAATAAATAAATGAGTTTTTAAAAAAAAATAAATCTGCAGCTCAAGAATCTATCTCATGATCTTAAGCTATTTTCTTACCAAAAAGAGTTTAAGAAACTTTGAATATTAGACCACTTTCTTGGAAATTCACCACATGCTTTCAACATGTTCAAGACTTCAAGAAGTTCTTCAATATGCAAACATATGATTTTGTTTAACCCGATATTGTCCAAACTTACTTGCATATGAAATTTTTCTTTCAAGCAATATTTATTAATGGACTGCTGACCACACTTGTGAAAATGCCATTGTGAATATATACTATACCGTTAAATAATAAAGCAGAAAGTGACAACTGTAAGCCTATGTTAGATCTGACCACAGGATAAAACCTAGGTCTGTTCTGATTCTTTAAACAAAATGTCTTTGGATTCAGTCAAGAGATGCTGACCTGGGTACTAAGCCAGTTAGGACTTCCTCTGCCCCAGGCGGAGCAGGAGGATATACCGTACCAAAAGGAGCAGACATTGGCTCAGGAACGCCCTAACAGATTTCACTATGTTCCCTTTTCTTTTCTCAAAAGCTCTCATCTCTTTGTACCTCAAATAATGTAGAAACACAAAAGAGCCAAACATGAGTAATCCTATTAAAAATTAGTTATTGCAAGACTATCCAATCATGTTTATCCTTACCCTCCCTCCAGCCCCATTTCTTGACCGAGACCTCATTAGATGTGCCCTTTCATTAGTAGACTTGGCGAGAGCCTCAGCCCGGCCTCCCTAAAACACGCTCTTACCCCACTTAGAGTGATAGCCCGTATTGCATAATGGTCTTAGAATCCGAATGCCATTTGCTTTTAAGTGTGTGCACCTGGAGGCACCAAAGCTCTTTTTCAAAGCTCTTTCGAGGGCAGTCTGGCCATGTCCATTAAAAGTAAGAACATGTCTTTTCACCCAGTTGTCCACCAGCATTAGGAATAATCCCGTGGAAGATGTTACTGAAATATGAAAAGATAAATATAAAAAGATCTTAAATAATTCTTTCTAATAGAAGGAAACTGGAAACTGCCAAAATACACTTCAACAGGGGTTCGTTAAATCAAGGACAACTCATTCAGGTGATAGGCTCCTGTGTGGCCATCAAAGAGTAGGGCAGCCCGGCTCTGCTCGACTGACATGGAAATGTGTCCAAACTACCTTGCCACGTTTAAAAAGAATCAAGTTACAGAACAGCAAATATATACTGTGATCGTTGTTAACTTTATTATTTACTTTTATGCATGTAAAATGGAGTTTATACATAGGGAAAAATAGAAAAAAGTATGGCATAGCCTAAATTTCTATTATCTCTGGGAGTGAAGTTATGGAACTTTTATTCCCTAAGACATGCTTTTATAATTTTTTTTAACAAGAAGCTTGAATTAAAATTTTAAATAAAAAAAATAAAGACAAAAGCAATCAGCGTAGTCACTGAACTTTACCTCTTTAAAGCTGTGTGAAGAGAATAAAAACATTTTGCTTATCACTTTCCCTCCATTAGAAAAACGCCCAGTCACCTTTCTCACTGGGCAAAGCTGATGGAAGTTGAAGATTCCTAATTGCTTTATCTAGAAAAGCAAAAGGTCTACTCTTAAAGACAATGGGTAGAGTGGTGGTTTTTTTCCCAATTGTAAAAGTAATACTTGGCCGTTGTAGAAAATTTAGAAAATGCAGGGGGAAAAAAAGGGATTGATTCATATGCCTAATACTGGGGCATTAATTGTTTTATTCTGCCATATTTCTTTCCTTTGAGCATAGATCTTTTCTTGGTTGAGATCACTTGCTGCCTACATTTTACATTTTGTTAGATTTTCAACTTTTTATGTATGTTGAAGCTGCTTTAATCTTATCTGGCCCACTTTTCTCCCTCTCTTCTTTATGTTCTTATGTTTGGAGAGTAAGCGTGCAGCATGGGGAAGGAGTACAGGGATACTTTGCCATTACACATTTTTATTTCATTAAATATAAACTCACACATGGAGGATAGGGGCCAGATTTTCTCTGTGTCAGAACCTCTAGGACCTTCTTAAGTAAAAGGTTGTTAAGTGGACAAATAAGTGAATGAGTGAATGATTAAAGAATGAACAATTGGATAGCCCCGTTGAGGCATTTTAGGAAGTGAAATCGACAAGACTGCACCTCCCCAGTCTTCACTGCCTCCCACCCCCGCCCGCTGCCTACAGGGGCTGTGGAATGCAGTGACTCTGCAACCAGGCACCCTTGGCTCAAAAACGTGGCCTTGGCTTTCACCTGGGCATGGTACTTAAATTTTTAAGCCTCCGTTTAACTGTTAAAGCAGGGGCGAGAATAGTACCTGCCTCAATGGATAGGTTAATATATGCAAAGCGTATAGAACAGCGTCTGGCAGGCTGTTTTGCTGTTCGCAGTTCTGCTCTTCTTACTACTGCCATTCTGTATCAGGCCCTTAGGAGGACACACAAGCCCTGGATCAGTACGGGATCCTCTTCCCATACTCACCCTGTGGTCAAACTGAAATAACTCCTCGTTCCCTGACCATCCCAGTCTTTGCCTTTTGTAATATACTTAGCCTGCTGAATGTCTTTTTCTCTTTTATGTTCTTGTTTCCCTGCTGGCTGCCTTTCTCCCTCCCTTCCTTTCCCTCTGACAAATATGCCGCTTATCCTCCAGAAATCAGCTCCAGCCCCTGCCCCTGGAGCAATGCTCCCCATATGCACCATCACCAGCGTCCTCCAAAATAGTCTTTACATGCTTCTCCTGACTCTCCTCCCATTGTGTCGAATTGTTTGTTCGTATATCTGCCGCCCACGACCAGAGACCAGACTAAGTGCTTGGGACCAGGTCAGCCCTTGTTCATGCTATGGCCCAAAATCACTGGCACAGAGCTTGGCCTATGCTGGAGGCCCTCAGTAAATAGTGGTCAAGTGAGGAAAGTAAATGGAGTTTACACTAGCAACTGCATTGATCAGTCTTTCAAAATGGGCTTGTGAAAAGATCAAGTTAAATTGAAAATCAGTTCTGAGTAACAACCATAAAATTAGACTTTTTCAGCTTTCAATCTTATTTTGTTTTCGCTACTTAAGATGGAGTTACTGCTCCTAAATTCAATTTTCCAGTGTTGGTGCCGCACTTGTAACCTTGAAATTCAGTATACTGAACTTATTGGAATACAATTTAGACATCCCACGATCGGATTTGTAAAAGCACGGGCGTCTCAGCATATGTACTGTAACCTTTGTTGCTATATTCACTGTAAGTACCTGTGGAGACATTCAGGAGAATCACTGTAAAATCAGCTACAAGGATAGGTGGACACACTTCTCTGCTCTTCAATTCAAACATCTTCTCTTGGAATTCCAAGGAAATAAGTCATCGACTTTTGATAGCCTCTGGGACAGAGGAGCATTGAGAGTACATGCAGAGGGAATCCAGTTAATCCTAAAACCTCTCGTTAGCTGAGTCTTCTGGCATTTTCTCCCACCCACACATTCAACCATACTACCCTGGATATCACTGACTTTTCTTTTTCCTTCTTACTAGAGCCAAGTTACCATAGAAGCAACAAAAAAGCAGGGATGGGAGAAACATTACAGAAATGAATCCTCCCCAAAGTTAATACATGAGCTCGTGAATAGTACTAACTATTCTAGCTGCCCGGTCATGGCAAAGAGATATTTTTTAAGTACACATTCATGGAAAGACCTGCTGCTATCCCTATTTATAATGTCTCTTTTTTTTAAGATTTTATTTATTTATTTGAGAGAGAGAGAGAGAGAGAACACTAGCAAAGGCAGGGACTGAAGGAGAAGCAGACCCCCGACCTGGGCAAGAAGCCCGACATGGGACTTGATCCCAGGACCCCAGGATCATGACCTGAGCCAAAGGCAGATGCTTAACCTACTGGACCACCCAGGTGCCCCCCTATTTATAATGTCTTAAGAGAGAGAAATGGTCTCAGTTCCATTTAACCTGACAGAACATAAGGCATACTCCTCTGTAAACAGTCCAATACTTGAGCATCACATTCCTGCTTCTTGTCCCAGAATCACTGCATGTAATTCACCAAACAACAATTTGAGTAGTCACTGAGAACTGAAATATATTCAGTGTATCTGCTAACCTGGCAGTTTTAACATTTGGGATTTGAAGAGTGAATATATGTGTGTGTGTGTGTGTGTGTGTGTGTGTGTTTTAATCCTCAAGCTCTTTTCAGGATGCTGAAATAATTTAAAGGATCAGTAACAGAAATTGAATTTTGCAGGCTGTAGTTCTGTCTACACAGAGACGATCGTGCCTCCTCATAATAACCAGCCACCAGTATTTACCAAGTGAAGTCACTAAACTAAACATCAGAGTTGGTTTGAAGGCTAGCCAGTCCACGAGGAACAAAGAAATCTAATATCATATTTTAAAGGGCTTTTGCGAGTTTTATAATAAATATTTCACCTTTTTCTGTTTCATGTGGTTTTTCCCTCTGTTTTCCTGACATTGAAATTATGTGCATCTTAAACCATGAGCATTCGGATATATGCCGCCTTGTACATTTGTGAGAATCAAGTTTTCATAACACATGCCAGTTTGAATCCTCGGGGACTGGCCGTATATGCCATGTCATTTGCCTTTATCACCTCCCTGAGATGGTAGAGGGGAAGGTGTTTGGTCCCCAGTGGAAAGAGCTGAGGTCTGTAGAGGTAAAAGAACCTCATCACAGAATAAATAACAAGGAAAATGCCTTCCAGATGACACTAGCCTGGGTAAATTTGCAAAGAATGAATTTTTTGTTCACTGATTTTTGGCCAGCACAAATAGGCACTCAAATATTTGTTGAATGCATTGAGAAGAGCTACTAAAAATGCAGTTGAAAAGCCTGCATTTCCTAATGGTGCCATTTGGCATGAATTATCTTAAAACATTTAAACTCAGCATTCATACGTTTGGTAAAACATCATCTCAGAAATGAGCTGTAAGAAGAGCACTACACTAAATTTGACTCAAAAAAGTCATAAAAATAGTATGACCAATGCTTGGACAGAGGCAGGAGGAGGGAGATGGTCCATTCATCTGAAAATACAATATCTTAAATGTAGGAATGAATGAAATGACTCTGTAAGATGTTTTCTCAATTTATTCTAGAAATCACATTTCTTTTATGTTTCCTGCTTTTGAAAATGCTTAGCTTGACATCCTTGAAGACACACATCTTGGATTTCAAAAGGAATATGGCAAAGAAACTTCCCAAAACAAATGTATCCATACCAGATCTCTCTCTATATATATCCATCTTTTTACCCCTCAGCTATCTGTCATCTCTTTGTTTAACTCAAACTAGAGCCAGATATATTTTGCCTTTCTGCAGTGTTACACATGCTCAGGAGGCCTTAGGAGGAGATTTGAAGGGCTATCTTTATGTTTTTCCAAACAGAGGAAATTGAATGGAAGATTCCCATTTCATAAGTAGGCCTAATAGTGATGTTTTGCAATGTGGATTCATTAGGAAACAGACTAAGATATCCATTTCAGTTAAACCTGTTGAATGGGCCACAAATAGTTACACATGTAATATACACTCTAAGAGTGTGAGAGACTTCTCAGCTAAAGGCAGTAGGTCACAGGTGCCGGCCACCGACCAAGATTATTTGCTCGCTCCTTGGAGAGACTGTCCAAAGTATGGCCCAATGCCTGACATGGCGGGGGGCGGGGTGGGCACTGAGGACAGGGGGTCCCAACTGCCTCACTGTGAATCCTGGCTCCACCACTCACAGTCTGGGTGGCCTTGAGCAACCATCTCGTTGTCTTCCTAAGCTTCAATCTCCTCCTCACAGGGCTGTCCTGAGGATTCAGTGAATTAATATACGTCAACCTCTTGGAATAGATAATTAGCACTTCAGTGTTTCTTGTTTTTGTTGTTGTTATTGACAGTATTATTCCAAAATTCTGTTACAAGATGTTTTCATTTATGAGAAGTACTTGAGCATTAAAGAAAAAACACAATTACGGCACAAAAGGAGAATGTTGGTGAAAATATTTTAAGCGTGGTATGATCTATTGGAAAAAATAAATAATAATAAAAAATAAAAAATAATAACTAACCCAATCAAATGGATGCACAATAGTCCTGAAAATAAAAGTATCATTGCGTATTTACTCATGCAAAAAAAAAAAAAAAAAGTCTAGAAAGGATACTGACTTTAGCAGAGCTTCTTTATTCAAAGGCTTAATTTTAATATCATGACCATAACTTTCTCCTGATTCATCCTTTTCTCTCTCTACTCATCTTTTATTACCTTGCAAGCACTTTGCACTGTTTTTAAAAAAAATATGACTAGTTTTTCAGCTGAACACCCCACTACTACAAATTCAAACTGTAATCATAAATTGGTGCCAGGGTGCATTCAAGCAATTAGAATGCTGTAATTAAAGTCTGCTGTGTATGTCATCTTATAATACATACAGGTAAGTACAGAAGTCAAGAGCTTGGTTCTAAGTATTTACTTAATGACGGTTATTCATTTGTTCCGCAGTTGTCTCCCCTCGTATTTATCAGATGTGGGTGCCTTGGAACCTCCATGCTTATTAGCAGAGCCTGACCTATTTAGGCTTCCTGCCTTTCTTGCATCGCCTAACAATTTGGCCGTAGATCACCACACCTAATTTTCAGGGCAGTCTCATAAACATTCGCTCCCTTGCTTTGAAACTGTTGGTGCAAGAGTTTATAAAAAGGACTCAGATATTGCAGAATGGTGGAGCCAGTCTCTCTCGTACTTACCATGTGACCATCTCATTCTTTCTGGGCTTAAGAAGAATAAAGTAGAGCCTCAAGATCTCAAAATGGGCGGGGGGTGGGTGGGTGGGGAGAATAAAAATGAGAGTTGGAAGCAGAAAGACTTATAGTCCTGATATTTTTTGCAGCGTTATCTGATAGGACATTGTCCTCGAAATGTTTAGTGTTTTTTTCTTAAGTATAGATTAATTCATTAAAAATATTTTTTGATTGTCCACAATGTGGTAGGCACTATGTAGATGTTGGTGTACAACTTAGAAAACAGATCTCTGCCTGTGTAGAGTTTGGAGTTTTGTGCAATGAATACCCTATTTCACAAGCTGTGTGTATCTAAAATCCAGTTCCTATTCAAGTTTTTTTAATTGTCTCATTAATGTTCTGTATAGCTTTGGGGTTTTTTCCTGTTCTGATCCAGAGTCCAATCCCAGATCACACATTGCAGTTAGTCATCATGCCTCTGTAGTTTCTATAACTGGAAACAGGTGGCCAGTCTTTCTTCAGTTTTTCTTCCACTGGTACTTTTGAAGGGTATAGGCCAATTGCTTTGCAGAATGTCTCTCCATTTCTGGTGTATGGATTTGTATAATTCAATGGTTTAAAACATGTATCGTGTTGGACGTGTCTCAGAATCATCTCGGAACTTGGTGAAAATGCCGAGACCCACACCCTGTCCTATTTCATCCTGTCTTACTTCAGTCAGCCTGGGCCTCTGTATTCTTCATTAGCTCTTGTCCCAGCAATTCTGCTACACACCAAAATTTGCGGGTCACTAGTCTAACATAATTTCCTTGTGGCAGGAATACTGCGTAAGTGATGGGGGTTCTCAGTGTTTCTTGCAAAGAGGCTGGCCAATGTCAGTATACCTCGGGGGTTTTTTTTTGTATTGAAAAAATGTACTTATTTATTTGAGAGTGAAAGTGAGCGAGCACATGTGCATGTGCACGAGAGAGAGAGAAAGAGCACAAACAGGGGGAGAGGGAGAAGCAGACTCCCCACTGAGCAGGGAACCAGATGCGGGGCTCCATCCCAAGATTCTGGGATCATGACCTCAGCCAAAGGCAGACGCTTAACCGACTGAGCCACCCAGACACCCCATCAATGTATTATCATCCATTCTGCCATTCATTTTGATGATCAAAATGCTCCTATTGCTGTAGCCTTGGAATCAGCCATTTTTCCTTTCCAGGGAGAACGGTATTTAGAAATCAAGATCTGGTTTGTATTTAAACTAGTTGGAAGTTCATCCCAAGGGGAAAAAAAAAGTGTCACCTGTCCACCTAAAAATAAAATGCATTGCATGAACCATACCTGGGCTGATCCTCGGGAAAGTGCGGTCTGCCTAGTTTCCCTTCTTTCTCATTTCCATTTCCGTATATTCCTTTGATTATCCTCCCACAAACAAGCACTAATTCACATGCTGCAAAACTTTCTCTTTCTCTTTGCTCCTATCTTCATTGTGATCAAGTTTCTGAGAAGCGGTCTGCCCAGATACTTTGGTCATAATGCTTATGTCTTTGAAACTGTGATACACACCCACAGAAACACCTGTACTTATTGGCTTTACTTGTAATGCTTTTTCCTTTTCCAAAGCATTTTTATATCTTGTTTTTCTTTTTGTCCTCAAACTCCGTGAAACATGTGAGACAGGTATTATTATTTTCCTTTTATGTTTTTAGAAAGTGAAGCCAGAAGAGCAAAAGACTTTCTGACATCTAACACCAACTTGTGTTTGGTGTTTTGAGTTTGCGTACTGAGTCCTTGACACATAGGACTTAGCTTACAGTGCCCATAGCTGGTGAAGCCTGGGCTGTGTTCTCATGGTTCAGAAACTCATTCTGAGTTGAAAATCAAGGCAAATCAACTGAATAGTGAATCAAGAAACACAAGAAGCATTCCCTTTTTTAAAAGGAAAGAAAAATACTTCCATCGACTTTTTACCTCACTACTCTTTTAGTTGATCTTCTACAAATATTATTGAACACCTGCTCTGTGCTAGGCAGTGTTCTAGGTCCAGGAGATATAGCTAGGGCCAAATAGATAAAAATCCGTGCCCTTAAGGATCTTACCTATGAGACAGGGGTGATAGTGGGTGGGAAGAAAAACAATAAAGAAAATAGATAAGGTGTGTAATGCATGAGAAGGTGCAAATAGGATCACTAAATACTTCATACAAGGTGCTCACTGCTCAGCTCCATGCCCGAAGGTGCCATGAGACCTTGGACCTAAGCAACTGAAGATGGAACTGTCACTAAGTAAGATGACAAAAGCTTTAGGGAAGGTCAGGAGTTCTGTTTGTTTGCTTCTCAGCTGTATATTATAGTATAACACACATATAGAAAAGTGCACGTAATTTAAGTGTGCAGCTCAACAAACTTTCACAAATTGAACACATCTGTGCAACTAACATCACTATCAAGTAACCAGAATAGTACCACCTGAGAAGCCCCTAACATGTTCTCTTCCAGTCATTAATCCCTCCACTCCCGTGACTTTTAATAGCATTTATTACTTTTGGGTCACTTTATATTTCATATAACTGGAGTCATACCACTTATGCTCTTTAACGTTTGGCCTATTTTTGCTCAAATTATGTTTTTGAGATTCATCCGTATTGTACGTAGTTTAGGCTAGCTTGTTCGCTTTCATTGCTGAATAGTAGTCCATAGTCTAAATATACCACAGTTCGTTTGCTCATTGATGGGCAATTGGGGTTGTACAGTACTTAGTTATTACAAATAGCATTAGTGTCCATCGTTTAGGGGACATATGTAAACATGTCTGTCAGGTGTTTACCTAAGAGCAGAATTGCTGGGCCATCGTGAATATGTGTGTTAAGGTTTGGTAGACCTTGCCAAAAAGTTGGTCCAGAACTAAGTTATAATCCACCAGCAGTGATGAGAAGAATATAGTTTTGGATGTGTTAAGTAAAATGTCTAATTCATGCAGTGCAATCAGATGGACCAAGTACATTGCAAAGAAGTACACCAAAATATTATTTGAAGACGATTTCACTATGTGCCTACAAAATGGAAATAAATAAGCTAAAACTTATTGGCATTATAAGCTTTGGTGAAGAAATTTAATGGTAGTCAAATATGCTAAAAATAATAATCTTACATAATGACAACCAGGAAATATAAGGAAAAAGGTGGTCCCTTTATAAAGGAAAATATAAAATACTGAGTATTAACCCTAACATTGGATGTGTGTGATCTTTATAGTATATCATAAAACCTTATGGTCACTATAAAGCTATTTTTTTTAATAAATCCACTTCAGTAGAGACACACATGGTTCCAAAGAGGAAGACAAATTATATATATATATATATAATATATATATATATTATATATACATATATAATACTTTTTTAAACTTGACAAGATTATTTTAAATTTAAAAAATACGTGAAAGAGAATGTTAAAGATTATTATGGAAAATTAAAGCACTTAGATATTGAGATATATCATAATGGAACATTGATGAAATGTTACAGAACAACACAAAAATTGAACAGTGTCCCAGACCAAAGTAGATTACTATAGATGTAGTAATATGGAACAATGTAAGAAGCAACATGGTGCATAGTGCAGAGAGAATGCAATGAAAGAATCTTTGAGCCTAGGCTTTATGATAAAGGCTTTATATTTGTCCCTCATTAATGTTCTAAACAGCCCACTAAATTCAATATTATCGTTCCCCATTTTGCAGATGAGGAACTGAGTTTCGGAAAAACAGCTTGCTCAGAACCCCAAAGATTCTTCCAGTGAGGGAGATGGGCCCCAGTCCCGTCTGACTTCACAGGTCGGGAGAGGGAGAATAGATTGAAGGATACAGTTTTTACCCAGTAGGCAACACAAAGGGTTAACATTGGTAGCTCAGACAAAAACTAAGTTCTCAAATAGGTAAGTGAACACAGGGTCACTTCACACAGGCAATAGCAAATAATAAGCAATTGCAAGAGAGAGACTCAAATTGATTAGTAATCAAAGAATTGCAAATTGCAACAATTTTGCAGTATTGATAGTTTTCTAATTAGCAAAAATAATTTTATTTGTTTGATGTGGCATATAAAAATACATACGTTTCCCTAAGATGGAAAAATTAGTGAGAGTGTTTGATGTATCTTTATCTGGGTAATGATTGCATGAGTGTATACATGTGCCAAAATTCACCACGCTGTGCACTAAGGTTTGTGCATATTACTGTATGGACCTCCATAAAAAAGAAAAAAGCACTTTAAAATATAGTCAGTGATGAAATCAGAGTTACTTGTGAGAAAATAAAAGTAGAAATAATTAGATACTGCCAAGGTTAAGGTTGGTATAAAACATTTAGCATGGTTAATATAAAGCATTGAATTTGAAACCCAACTTCTCTTAAGAACCACAGCAAAGAAGGAGTTATGATCACTTGCATAACTCACAGTGGTCATTAAGGCAAAAACAAAGCAGCTGCTCAGAGGAGCGCAGTCACTACTGGTCTTAAAAACCAGAAACTTCTCCCAGGGGTCCTCATGAAGGACTAGTACGTGATGTAATTATCTATATCCTCCACAACACACCTAGAGTTACTAAGATAATGAGGTTCTGAGGGTTGCTTCCTATATAGTTTCTCACTAGAAGCCAAAACACAAAAGCAGTTTTACCTTGGGACAAGACTTACGGTTCAGTTTTGTAAGTTTCTGATGCTTCTAGCTTAATCCAGGAATAAAACTGAGAATCTAGGTCACTGGTTCTCAACTGGGGAAACTTTGCCATGCAGAAGACATTTGGAAATGTTTGGAGACAATTCTGATGGTCACAACTGGGGTGGGCGGGGAAGCTGCTCCCAGAATCTAGTGGATAGAGTCCAGAGGTGCTGCTCAGCACCCTACAATGCACAGGGCAGCCCCTACAAAAAAAAAAACCAAAACACTATCTAACTGAAAATGTCAATTACCCCAAGGTTGCAAAACTTGTCTAGAAGAACAAAATGGAAAATATATATCGAGACCATCCTCCGGAAACATTACCTCTCACCACTAGCTTGGACAAAAAAGGACAAAGTATTGGTCCATTTACACAAGGGGAATGGGGGGGAGTGCAGATGTGGTAGTCATGGCCTGGTTTCCTAGGGGCACCATAACCCCTAGAAGACAGAACTAGCACAGGGAAGGATCCTTCTATGGGCCAGCAAGAACTGCCTTGTAAGATAGTGGGTAGCTCTTAAGTGTTGATGTGCCACCGCCACCACCACCAGACTAATTGTATGAAACCAGTGAGTCCCTATCTCTGGAATTCTCTGATCTGGCAGATTCCTCCTCCATGTAGATGTGCCCACAGAAGGAAATAAAAAGTCTCCTGGGAGCTACATCCATTCACTCATCTGTGTGCTTATCACATCTGTTCTTTACCCTCTTTGTTTGCCGGCTTAGTGGTAAACCAAAGCGAGAGCATCTGAGCAGCATCCGAGTCTCTGCTCTTGCCAATTTTTGAGTTTTAACCAGACTTCGAAGTCTGGCCTGGTTGAGCAGTAGATGCAGTTGACTACCAATGTCAGGAAGTCCCTTTCTCTCTGTCTGTAGGCAGTGATTCTCTCTGGTTCACGTCTGCCCAACTTTGCCCTGAGACACAGTGGGAGAGAGTTTCTTCCCTCAGCTCTAATTTGGAAAATCCCTGGGACTGTCTTTGGACCAGCTTCCGTTGCTTGTCCACAGAACCATGATTGTGTTTGCACACAAGCCAGTAGGGAAAGAAGCAGTTCTGAAAAGAATAGGCTCTTCTGCCCAGAAAAGGGGATGGGTACTAGGCAGTCAAGACAAATAGATATCCAGCGCTCTGGGAAAATGTCAGCTTTTTACAAACTTTTTATTTTGAAATTATTTCAAACTTATGGAAGAGTTTCAAGAATAGCACAAAAAATGGGGTATGTCCCTCAAACTAAATTCACCGGTCATTAACATTTTGCCACATTTGCACTCCCTTCCCTTGCCTGCAGATGTGTAATTTTTTTCTGAATCATTTAAGAGTAAGTTACACTGTTTATCCTTAAATAATTCATCATATCGCGCCTAAGATCAAAGACATCCATTACGTAACCATGTCACAGTAATCACATTTAGAACATTTAACACTGAAGCTATACTGTTGCACAATGTACCGTCCAGTTGTACCAATAATGCCCTTTGTAACAACTTCTCTTGGTACAGGATGACACCCTGCATTTAGTTGTTGTGACTGCTTGGTCTCCTTTCCTTCGAAACAGTTCTTCAACCTTTCTTTGGCATTCATCCTATCGATATTTTTGAAGAGTATGGGCCAGATATTTTAATAGAATGACTCTCCATTTGAGTTTGTCTCATGCTTCCTCACAATTAGATCTAATGGTGTATTTTTGGCAGAGATACTACCCAGTGGTGTACTGGTACCGGTGGTGAGAGCCAATTCTCACATCACTTCCCAGCAGCGTGTTTCTGTGAGGTCATATTGGTAGTTTGACATCAGCTATGGAGGGAGTATTTGCACCATGGATATCAACAGATGCTACAAATGAGGCATCATCCCCCCTCCTCCAAGTTCTGGTTGTGAAACATATACATTTACCAACACAGCCATATATATAGGTGAAGTTGTGTCCTTCTCAATAAATACTACCAGGAGGCACATGATGCTGGTCTGTCCAATTATTGGTGATATCTTATCACTTGATTAAGACTGTATCTGTCTGGAGCACCTGGGTGGGGCAGTCGGTTGGGTAACCAGCTCTTGGTTTGGGCTGAGGTCGTGATCTCAGGGTCGTGGGATTGAGCCCTGCACTGGGCTCAGCACAGAGTCTGCTTGGGTTTCATTCTCCCTCTGCCCCTCTGCCCTGCACATGGGCTCTCTCTCTCTTTCTCTCTTTCTAAAATAAGTAAATAACTCTTAAAAAAAAAAAAGATTGTACTGTCAGACTTCTCCATTGAAAAGCTAGCATTTTCCCCCTTATTGTTAAATTTCCCCAGAGAGATACTTTGTGATTATATAAATACCCTGTCCTGTTTCTCACCAAACTTTTACACAATAGTTTTTATTTCTTGAAAACTATTGCATGGATAATTAGTACTATGATGACTGTAAATGATAATTTTGTTTTCCTCTCATTTCTTGTACATTTATTTGTTGGTGTTCTACAAGCTACCTTTTTTAATAGACTTAACCCCAGAATAGCTAGATAATTAGTGATACACTTGGAAACAAGCTGACTTCCCCCAGCAGTTTGTGAGCAAGTGATTCATGTCCACGGTTGTGCAGAATAAGTTTCCATGAAGTACTACATCAATACAGAAAAAGCAGATGGGTCTTCAGAAATAATTCTCCCATTCTAAGTGTTTGTGTTTGATGATAACTTACCATCCCATCAACAGGAAAGGGGACATTTGGAGTCATTTTTCAGTCTTCTCTGATTCCAGTTTTTATCAAAAGCATGCCTTTGGAAGATTCCTGGTGAGAGATTGACACCGGAGTCAGAAAATTAACTAGTGCATGGCGGAATGGAAAGAGCACTGGACGAGAAGCCCAGAGTCACGGTCGGCTGTGGGGTTGGGTAGTACACGTCATGTCCCCGATGCTCAGTGCCATCATCTCTAAAATAATATGAGTAATTTTTTCACTAAATTCCCTTTCAGATTCTAAAACTTTCTGTTATTCTCCTCTACTTGTGAATCAAAACCTGGAGTTTACCTCATTAGCAAGATGTTTTGGTCAACTGAGCTAACAAGCCAAGGACAAAAATAAGATGTCCAACGCGGAGCCTGAACCTAGTGACCTAGGGACTGGATCCGTAAAGCAGCTAAATTAGGCATGAGGGTAGAGCACCAAGACTTGATACTGTTTCATATTACCCTTGTGTATTCAGCCACATCATCTGACTCACTTCTCTGCTCCTCTTTGTTTATCCCTGACAGTCATGGAAACCTACGAAGGATTCCATTACTTCTCTCTCTGAAGAGATCCCTCTCTCAAGTGTTAGCTTGCCCAGTCCCTATAAGGTTACCTCCGTTGCCATAGTTATAAGCAAAAGAAGTCTTTTATCCTAGGACAGACAGCAATTTCTAAAGAACTTTTGCACTTCAGGCATGAAATTCCGGAATTCTGTATATGTCTTAATTGAATTTCACCATGCGAAATGGCTGAGAACGGGGCAAATAGTATTATTTTTGCTTGATCCAGTTTTGTGAGCTCCCTGCACAAGTCAGGTAACCTTGGCAATCAGTATTAGAATTCAAAATATGTTGCCTTGGATTTCCAGAACAGTGGATAGGAAGAAGGTGAGGTGTAGGGACCAAAGTATATAAAAGAATGTAAGGCTTGGCCAAACCGTGGATTCTCCTGTCTCCCTGGAACCAGAGTTCGGTAGGCCCCACCCCTCCAGCCCACCATCACCCTCCTCCACCAGAATTGTGTTGTGGCAACTTGCATAGGTGGAAAAAAAAAAAACAACCCACAGGTGAGTTGCATATTTACCTCCCCACTCTTCTGGAGCTGTCTGAGCCTGGCACTTTTCATGCTTCAGCTCCTCATTTCGGCATTTTTAATATTTAATGACCCTTCTAAGGTAGAGAATTATTTGGCAGCATTCTTAAGAGTTTCTGTCTGAGGCCTTTTTATCTGCTGAACTTCCATTTACTAAATTGAAAAGTTGGTGTCTCAAATATTGTTTGGATGACTCACCTAAAGTTCTGCTGAGGCAAAGAGGGTCATGGGGGGTCAGAAGAGTTGGCAGTCATTTTCAGTATATTTTATTTAGCTTTTGTTTTGCTAATTTCCGAAACAACCCATTTTTTTCTCTTTTGTAAGATTTTAAGACAAACAGGACTTTAAGTTTGGGTGCAATTTCAAACTCAAAGATGTCTTTGAGTGTCCCTCCCCCTGTGACCCCCTCCCTGAGTTGTTGTTGTTGTTATTTTCCTTTGAGCATGAGGAATATAACCGTTGTAAAACTTTGTCTTGATCAACACCCATCTCACCTGTTGGATTAAATGCTTCATCATCTTTCACCAGATTAGAAAACCACTGTCTCTTGCCTGAAAGACAGAGGGCAATCAACCTGGCTTCTCTTTGATTTTATAATCTGTTTCTAGAGATTAGAAGCAAGCTTTGAATTCCAAGGCTCTGGGCCTGTCAGCTTTTAGAGCAAAAAAGTTTGGAGCAGATCCCTTGCCTCAGGTTTCAGAAAGGAAACTTAGATGTCGCAGGATGAAATTGGTTTGTTTTCATTTTGTGACATAAGGGAAACATAATTATCACAGCTGGCGTTGTAACGCCCTGGGTTTTTGGTTTATTTTATTTTTGTGGCTTTTAGAAGAATTATTGTTATTAGTTTGTTTCATTTTTGAGAACCCCAAATCCAAATCACTTGGAAACGTGAGAGAAAAGCATAAGCCTTTCAGAAATCTGCAGTGAGCTCACTGCTTCTGTGAACCTACCTAGTTCGCCTTTACTTTAAAACTACTTAATTACCCACCATTGATGCCCTGGTACAACTAGAATAACTCTTCAGCCCAAATTCAATAGGTAAAAGGGAGAAATAAAGAATTCAGGGCATTTTCTAGGCTCATGAGTTCCACAGTTTCAAAGACTCTGCACTTTCAAGTACTAATTATACAACACGTAAGCAAGGTTATATGGAATTGTTTTAGTGTATGTTAATGCTTACAAGGTAGTGTATCACCCAACAAATTTTTTTTAAAAATGAAGATCCCGCTATACCATTCATTGTGGTACTATATTATATGATGTAGTAATGGTATTAACGTATATGATATTTAACAAAATAAATGAAGGCATATGTGAATATCATTGCTAGAGGCAATATTCCCTCCACACACACTTATGCATCCCTACCAGGGTACTGAAAAAGCATTCCTGTTTTCCAAGGCCCCACATTCCTATTTTTGGTGTGGGGGGAGATCTTAAAGGATGAAAAAAATAAAATAATGGGTAAAATGATAAATTAGAGTTCATCAGATTTCAGTAAAATGGAACAGAATTTCGGTCTTCTCTAAGTATTTGCTGTAACTGATTCTTAACGCTTTACATTTTGTCTCTAACTGTATAAATATTAATTTAACAATGTGTCATTGATGTCGAAGTGAATTTACATTTTTAATAATAGTTGCATTGTGTGTATACCAAAAAAAAAAAAAAACATGTGGTGACACAGAAAAAAATATCTCAGGAAAACACAGAACGAACAAATCTAAGAAAATCTTCAGAGCTTAAAAATGAACCTGTAGGGATAAAAGTCAATCATTGGGAAGTTGTTTGAATTTTCAGCCTCAAAGTCATTTGTGTTTCTTCCAGAATACCGCTCTCTAAACAAAATTCCCCACAGCTAATTAAAGTGTGGGCGCGCGCGCGCGCGCACACACACACACACACACACACACACACACACATTGTGGCTTCCCCTGAACCCTGGATGCGCCCCTCCACGCCCCCCTCCCTTTCCCCTGTAATGGTATGATCTGCGTTTGATTGTAAACTGGAGGTGCCAAGCTGTGACAGCTTCCCCAACTCCACAGCCATTTGCTACAACCTAGGGCAGCCTGTGTCCAGTGACGCTTTGCTTTCCCACCCCCCACAGGGGCAAATCGAAGCGGACAGCGAAACCATCTTCAAGTTAGCAGCGCTTGTGTTACAGGTAAGAATCAACCAACTACCTCTTGCCTGCGCCTTTTTGTTTGTTGGTTTTTGTGAACTGCCTGCAACTCTGAAACTTTCTCTCATGGGCCAGTGGCTGATAGATTTTTTAAGCCAGCTGGTAGTTTGCCAGTGAAAAACGTAAGCGAGCCACCGTTTTCTGTTTTAGCATAATTTGCATGAGCTATAGGGTGGTATTGTATGTCGCAAAGGAAAATGAAATTTAGGCTGCTCTGGGGGAAGAGAATTTAGATCGTACTTCTGGAAAGGAGCTCTGGAACAGTTGAATTTGGGAAGCAGCAATTGTTACAAGAGCTGTAATTTTCATTTAAATTAAGTAACTTTTGTAGACATTTTTCTTGAGGTCGAGGGCAAGAGCAAGAGCCCCTTAATGCTTAAAGACGCTAGTTGCTGAAAAACCAAGCGTGTTCTGTGCTGGTTTAAAAAGAGAAAACAAGTAGCACGCGTTGATTTACCTATGTCCGGTTTAAAAGGTCTGTGTCCAGACTAGAAAGTGCTGCTCGAATAGACGAGCATTTATCACATGATCTTAGAGACCTAAAAGAAGAAATAATCATCTGTGCTTTTTCAGATATATTTGTCTCTTCTGTTGAAAATAAAAAAAAAAAAGAATATGAAGTATTTCATGGATACTAATGTGTTCTCACCAATGCCACATTCTTCTCCGTGGCCCTAGAGAAAGTGTTCCTCGGGGACACTCTTCAAAACAAAACTCAGGCACTTTTAAGAGGGAAACGTGACCAAGAGTGAAATTCATTTGCTTAGTTAACATAAATTCATATTGATCATCCATCTTTGTTTTTTATTTCAGGAGGCCAAAGGGGATTATACCAGGTAATGGTTCCTTTTCTGATATTACTATGCAAAATAACCCTAGCTGAACCCTAGCTGAATGCCGCTACTTTAAATAACAATGGATGCGAACTCAAAAGAAAGTAGATCTCAAGGCGGGGGACTGAGATCTCTTCCCTCTTCAGATAAGGACCCATTCTTTTTGTGAATGAATCCAGCAAGGAAGCTTTCTTAGAGTTTTTCAAGCCAGAGTGACAGTGAATTGTAAACAGAAGCCCTCCAAAGTTCTATTTTCTGTTATCTGCTAGCAAGATGAAGAAATCCCTAAAAAGCTTTGGTAGCCGTGCTGACTTTTTTAAAATTTATAAATAATCCTGTGTTGGAGGAGTTATAACATATGCACAAAAAGATAACTCCATCAGCTGCTTAGTTAAGGGATTAATGGGGGCTTGCTTTTTGCAGCTGCCCTGCAGGGACCTCCCCCTTCAGACACTTGACCTACCAGTGGTATTGTTGCCCCTGGGACACTTAACTGGTTCTAACTGCCTAACTGGCCGCCTCATCAGAGTGTTTATGTTCATGCTCTACCTGCTCCTTTCTGCCCCTTTTAATGCAGTAGTTGGAGTCGGAGAAAATCGAAACGGTTAAAGGTGGAGGCGAGGCCTCCAATTAGAAGCAGCCCACAGGCCAGTGACCCATTGAAAGCCTCACCTCTACCATGTTAATGTTCCACTCCTAGTAAACTTTACCCGTAGATTATTTACAGATGACCTAGCACTCATTCCCAGCCAAGATTTTGAATAGTATGCTCCTTAAGGGACTGATAACCGAATAATGCCTTCCATGCCTGAAAATGTCCAGTCAGGGCATACTACTTCACCTCAGAAACTCCAGATCCTCTCACCTGCCCATTCAGTTTGGTAAAATGACTGAGGAGTCCACGTAACACACCACGATCTGCTCACCACATTCATTAGCTTTGTTTTGTGCTGTTATTTTTTTAGAAATTTGTGTTTAAGTTAGGAAATAGGCTTTGAGGGAAAGGAAAATACATTTAAAAATATATTTTCCTGATATATGTAAATATATCAGGAAAATCTATAAACACCATTATTTTTTAATTAAAAGAAAACGTGGAGATAAGAGGAGGGTAAATGAGTTTCTAGATCCTTGACATCATGCTGCTGTGTTCTCTGCTCTTGGATTTCTTGGAGGAGCCATATTTCCTAGGAAGATCAGATATGCGAGGAATGTCATCATGTGGGGGGGGTGAGTCTGAAGTTGATTTATAAATGAGGGCTTTAGGGCCGAAAGCTCACCTTCTGCAGTCTGTGAACTGCTAACCCTTCCTTCCCCATTTCCTCTCCACCAGCCATGTAATGGACACTCTCTAAGCCTCATATCCTCATCAGGAAAATGGCACCTACCCCCTAGATTAATGGGCGTAGAGCGGGAGATCAAATGTTGTAAACATTGCCCAGGGCAGTTTCTGGCACGTAGCAAGCTCTCTGAACACTTTGACTATTATTATCAATTATTCTAGTATCATTATAGCCCTCCTCATTATCAACATCCTGCCCTGTCTCTTGGTAACCTCTGAAAAGACCACTGGGACTAAGGTGGGTCTGAAGAAAGTGAATAGTGTATTAAGGGGAGGAACAGATCTTCCTTGGGGAAGATCTCTTGCCTATGACTGAAGGCTCGGAAGAGACAGTCCTCGGGTAGTCCAGAGGTTGTCTAAGACTTCAAGGTTGTTGAGTTAGTCTGGCCAAGCCCAAACCAATCCTCTTCTTTAAATTTTCCTTGTGCCTGGTGGTTTCCTGAGTGATTACTAGGCTGATTAGATGGAGGACACTGTTTTGGAAATTGTCTAAACCTCACTGAGTTGTAGAAGGAACGTGAGCCTGGGCGTCAAGAAACTAGCAATGTGACCCTAAGTGAGCCGTTTGTCCCTTCTGGGCCTCAGCTTGCTCATCTGTAAATTGGGGTTCATGAAAATTGTGACTTGGCAGGGTGGTTTTGAGGAGATGAATGACGTGGAACGACTTTGTAAATTATCAGTTGTTTTGCCAGCAAGCGTTAGTTTTCGCTGATGGAGGTGAAGGAAAGAATAAGGAACTGTGAACTCTTGTCATTGGGTTTATAATGAGGCAGAATTTTGATTCTTTGCTACCACCCACCCCCTCCCTGTGATGTGATCGCTTCCTCCTGTGAATGGGGAAAATATATTTTTCCCCCCAAATTTGTTACAAAACTGGCTTAAGAAAAAAAAAATACCATGAGACAATGTAGTATATTGGTTAGAGCAAAGACACACGAACCAGCCTGCCTTGCTCAGATCCCAGGTCTGCTACTTATTACCTGTATAATCTTGAGCAGGTTATTTAAACTGTCCGAGCCCTCAACTTCCTCATCTGTAGAATGGAACTTATCTTAATGGTACACACCCCATAGCATTGCTATGAGCATTAAATGAATTAATATTTGCAAAGCGCGTAGAACAGTTCCTGCAGTCTCCACTTTCTTATTTGATCATATTAATGGAATGACTTACCACCTCCCTGTTGTTTCAAATATGAATTGTTTCCCATTTTTTGCTGACATATAAATAATGCTGTGATGAACATCTTGGTGTATTTGGGACTGTGGTGATCTGTGATTGTTTTCTTACGTGATGTTTCTCAGGTGGAAACAAGCAGAGGGAAGTTCCTTAAAGAGGCAAAATACAAAGTCCTGAAAGGGAGTTTACACATTCTTGATACCAGTACGTTAAAATTATACAAAGTTCATAGCTTTAGCCGTTAACACCCACAGAATGCCTAAAATGTGTCAGCCCCAGTCAAGGCACAGAGGATGCCGAGAACCATAGGCTAGGGCATCTCCTTCCTGGGGACTTGGTTTTCTATCAAGAATTACCTCAGTGGCCATTCTGAATCCCACTCTTCTGTTGACTTACAGGCCGCTGGCTGCAGCCGTTGGCTTTTAGAACTTCACTGAGTTGACTCACTGAGGTTTAAGTCTCAAAAAATGTCCCCGAATTCTTTCCAAGACCAGGGCAATGTGGATTTCTCGATTAAAACAATGATTAACACCTACTTCTTAAGGCTGCTCCGGTCCACCCACTCCTTATGAATATCTCCCTCTTTCTCAAATGTAGCATTTCCAAAGCTGAACCCAGCAGCACCCCAGCCCCCAGAGCAACTCCTCTTCCCTGACTCCCCTTGTATGACATCAGCTTTTTCTCTTGAATCACCTCGGAGGATTTCCCCTTCGCCCTCCCACCCATCTCCTCCATCTGTCTAGTCAGCTCTCTTCTTCATCAGAAGGCTTGCTTTCTCAGCCCTCATTCCCCTCCACACAACCCGACCACGGTGCTGTGTGTGTGTATAGTTTGTGTGAGTGCTTTCGACAACATTATTTTCCCAAAGTCCATGTGAGATTTCATTCAGCCCCCACCACAAATGTTATCATTGCCATTGAACAAATTAACAGATGGAAAATCAGGCCCAGGGAAACAATGTCTCATAGCCAGTGAGCTTCCAGATCTTTTCTGGTGCCATCCCTCACAGCCACCTGCACAGAACCCCAGTGACCTTCCCAAGACATAAATGTGATTGGTATTGTTCACTACCAAGAATCTCTTTACGGTTTCTCATTGCACAAACGCCCACCCTCCAACACCCTCATCTGGCATCAAGGCTCTACTTAATCTGTATTATGTACTTTAATTTCCCATACTCCACTGTTTATACTCCTTAATATCTGTTCACACCTCTCTTCTCAGTTCTCCAGGTACTCTGTAGTATTTTCCCTTCATGGCTTTGCTCAAACTCTTCTTCCTAGAATGCCTTGAAAAACAGCAATTCTCCCCCTTCTTACTTAGCTTCCTGCCATGTTTCCTTAAGAGTATTTTAAGTGAACATCATCATAACCAGTAGGAAACCTTGCTCTCTGCAAGTTAATTAAAGTAGTAGAGTGGGGACTTTCATTCTCTTTAAATAGTTGACCGTCTGAATTTCCAAGTCAGCCTTTAAGCTGCAAAGATAACAAGCTGCTTGGGTTACACAACACAGACAACGCAGAGAATTCCTGAAAGCTGACACGGGCGAGGAGGGAAGGCTTTATCACTGAGCTAGCCACAAATGAGTTTGTAAAAGCAGGACTGGGTTGGTTTTTTGTTTTGTTTTCCTTTTTCATTTTTCTTAAGATCCTGAAAGGTGGAAGTTACCGAATAATCATGTGATTAGGGCACTTCTGCTTATACGAAAAAGTGAATGACGACAATTTACAATTAAGTGCTGGGTCAGAATGAGCGTATATTGTCCCCCAGCTTCAAATGGGAAGGAATAATTCACAACTTACAGCTGTGCTACAAAATGCAGCTATTTCCCATGGGAAAGGACCTGGTGTGGCTGCCCTAAGTGTAGTTAACGGGGGGGGGGGGGGGGGGGGAGGGGAGCAAAGACTTTAAAGAACTTTCCTGCCTCGTTCCTACCTCTCTAGAGCTTTTAAACCTCTAAAATGTCCTTCCATTTCCAGAGCCTGTAGAAATCAGTTACAATAATAAAAATAGCAGCTCCCATGGGCTTGGTGCTATGTGGGGTCCTTACATCAATGGGGAGGCAGTAGTGAAGACAGGAGCTCTAGAATTTAACTGCTTGGGTTCAAATCCAGCTCAGATGCTTGCTGTATAACTGGCTCTCTGGAACCCAGTTTCTGGGTCTCAGTAAATATTACATGGCATTGTTATTGTTCCTAAAAGGCATCACCTTCGCATCAACCCTGTGATGATAGGCGCTGTTAGTATCCCCATTTTACAGATAGGGAAACTGAGTTGTGGGGTGAGCAAGTGGCATTCTGTCTAAGTCACATAGCTAGAGAGTGGCAGAATTAGGACTCCAAGCCTCATGCTCTTTGCCGTTGTGAGGAGTCTCCTGTTCCCTATTCCAACACAAACGGTAAGAATCATGACCTTCCTTGCTAGCAGAATAAAGAAGACTGACTGGACAGAAGGTGCATCTTTCTGTCTCATTTCAAGCAAGGGATTTAATGTATCAGCCAAAGGCTTTTGTGAAGAAAAACTTGAGAAGCGGCTTTTCTCTCTCCCTGTGAAATGATTATTTTAAGGTTTGACCTAAAGATAGAAACAAATTCATCAGTTCAGTGCATTAATACTTTATTTATTTTTAATGGTTTGTAAATACATCTAAGTGTTAGGCAGTTTTACATGTTTTACAAACATTAATTCATTAATCATCATCTTCACCCTGTGAACTTGGTATAATACCCCCACACTACAAGCAAGGTTAAGAAACTTTGCGTAGCATTATATTGATGTTACCATATTATGGCTTAACATTCCCCAATGACTTGGCCAGATGTCAAGAATTATGTTGAATAAACAAACAAACAAACAACACATGGGGAACCATGGACAATTAAGTGTGGGGAAATACCTGGTTAAGAGTTAAAATTCAAGTTCTTTTCGGTAAGTTTCCCATCTGCTCATGTACATAGCGAATGTCCTAGAAGAAGACATGTAAACAGTAGTTCCTACACTGGTTTGTCCCTGATGTGTGAGCCTCTTGCCTGACAATATTCCCTGGACTTCACTTTGTAAAGGGTGGGTTTATTTATTTGCTGAAAGCTCAGTATTAAAATGCCTTTAAAAGATAGGCAGTTTGGGGAAATCTGTTCTTTGTACTCTCTGTCAGATTCATTACTCCCCTAGATTTTAATTCCATTAACTCTTAGGCAGGGTAAACATTCATCAAGTTCTGAACTTGCTTTTTCTGAAGGGCTCTAAATTTGGAAAAAAGCAGCCATCCCATACGATGGGCACTTTTTCATCTGTTCTAAGCATAGAGGGATAGAGCTGGCCTGTATCACACATTTGAACCCTCATTTTATAGCTGATGAACTAAGGAGTGACAGATCCGTGACAGTTTAGGTGGACAAGACCAGACCTGCAGTCTGTCTACCCCACCCATCTCAGAGTGATCATTTTAACTTACACGTGTGTAAGCAGGCCTGTGTGGATCCCTGCTGTCCCTGCTGGAAGGCAGTGCGGGACAGCAGGCTGTGGAGTCTACCCTGGCAAGTGGTATTATCAGTGCAGTGGCCCTGAGTCTAATATTAGTCACTTGAGGAGATAGTTGAAGAGTGAGAAGGCAGGAAATGAACTCTGGATCATCAGTGCCCTTGGATGCCTTGCCTTTTTCTCATTGTTCAACCCTGTTCCTTTGCATAGATTAAATACCTAGCGTGTGCGAGGCGCTAGACCCAGCAAGGGCTATGATGGAGGCAGACTGGCTTTCCAGTCTCCTTTGTGGGAGACGCCAGGGGAAGGCATGGGCTCTGGATTCAGACAGGCAGGCAGGAGTGTGACAATCTGCTGGTGGCATGCCCTTCAGCCTGTTTTAAGACATCTGAATCTACGGTCCCTTTTCTTTTTTTTTTCTTTTTTTTTAAGAGAGCAAGGCCATTCCCTTTTCTTTAAAAGGTTTGTTTTGAGGTTACCTTAACGTAACCCCTAACCTTAACCTTTTCAGGGTGCCTGGTACGGAGTGGAGATGTCAGAGTTCTTGGCAGTTAACTTCCACTTCCCACTAAGTCCTATCTATTGTAGTGAGATGTGGTTTTTGTTGTGTTTTTTTTCCTTACCATCTTAGCAATTATTAAGTGTGCAGTTTAGTGGTGGTCAACACATTGACATTGTTGTACAACCGTCACCACCATCCAGCAACAAAACTTTTCATCTTGCAAAGCTGCAACTCTGACCCATTAAACACTAACACATCTCTGCCCCTCCCCCAGCCTCGGGCAACCACCATTCTGTCTCTGAATTTGCCTATTCACCTCTGTGAATCTGCCTATTCTGTCTCTTGTGAATTTGCCTAATAATCACGTGATATTTGTCTTTTTGTGACTGGCATTATTTTATTTAGCATAATGTCCTTGTGGTTCATCTATGTTGTACCATGCATCAGAATTTCTTTTATTTTAAGGCAGGATAATATTCCTTTGTATATATAGACCACGTTTTGTTTATCTGCTCATCCATGGATGGATACTTGGGTTACTTCCACTTTTTGGTTCTTATGAATAATGCTGATATGAATATGCGTATGCAGATATCTCTTTGAGACCCTGTTTTCAGTTATTCTGGGAAAAGAGATGCACTTTTTAAAAAGAGTCTCTGGCTTCTAGGTACTTAATTATATTCCACCATTCTTTGGGATAAGGTGGGGTGAGGGCATAGGAATGTAGGACAGACCTCAGATTCTTGTTCTAAATCATCAGCTGTTAATCAAAATTAATGCTTAAAAGAGTCTAGTATTTATATTGAAAATATTGTTGCAGATGAATTTTTGTTGACGTGGGAAAATGATTACAATATACAAAGTGGAAAAAAACAAAAGTATATGTATTATCCATTTTTTAAAACGTGTGTATCAGTATATTCAAACACATGATATATGCATAAAACTGGTAAGTTATAGCATAGTGCATTGTCTTTTGAATCTTTTTGTTCATACAGCACATTCATTTCTCATATATACATGTATATATGTTTTATTTATTTATTTATAACAGTTATGTACATGTAGAACCATACCAGCATCCTGTTCAGAAAAAATATTTACGGGGTGCCTGGGTGGCTCAGTCAGTTCAGTGTCTGACTTTTGATTTCTGCTCAGGTCGCGATCTCAGGGTCATGGAATCAAGCCCCACATCAGGCTCTGGGCTCAGCACAGAGTCTGCTTGAGATTCTCTCTCTCCTTCTGCCCCTCCCCCCACTCACCCATGCAGATGCGTGCGCACACATGCGCTCTCTCAAATAAATAAGTAAATAAAGTCTTTTTAAAAAATGAATAAAATATTTACAAAAGAATAACATGTGGAAAGGAATGAGATAGAGTAACACGTTCAAAGAAATGGATACAGATAAATATCACTGGAAATTCTAATATTTTCTTTCTGTACACCCACATACCTTTCCACCATAGAAACCTTAAGAGAGTGGATTCTGAAGTTCAGTGGAGTTGGGGGGGGGGTTTAGTTCCAGATTCCACTCCTCCCTGGTGAACAATCTTAGCTAAGTTACTGAGCCTCTCTAAAATTCAGTTTCCTTATCTGTATAGGGATAATTACAGTTCTTTTGAAACATTTTTTTGAGATATGATTGACATGTAACATTAGTTTACGATGCAGCAATCAATGTAATGATTAGATAATTGTGTATAGTGCGCAGTGATCACCCCAATAAGTCTAGTTAACACCCGTCAACATATTTATTATGAACTTCTTTTTCTCTTGTGATGAGGACATTTAGGATCTCTCTTCGCAACTTTCAAATATTCAATACAGTATTACAGCGTTTTGCACGCTGCCCAGTTTAAGGTAGGGGCAGAAAAAAATTAAGCTATTATTATGGTTGTAATGACTTACAATTGTCTCAGGGTGGTGGGCAGAGAAATGTTTACAGGTTTCCTTCTTTGCATGTCACTGTGTTTTTGTTTATCAACATCAAAAACATAGTGCTTTTGTCAGAATTTTCTTAGAGGTTATTTTGTATTTTTAAAAACACTCCAAGCTTAACACAGTGACTTACACATCTCTCGCCCTGCAACCCCGTTCAAAATGAAAGCACAACTTGTGGAAGTGGGTAGAATTCTGCCTAATGGAAACTTCCAAAAACCAAGGCTTAAGCTTTTCCCTGCCACCCAGAGCCACAGGGAACCCATGACTCCCCACAGCATGTGGGAGGCCCTGGCCAGAACCTGCTGGTGCCCAAGGCCTGTGTGCCTTTGTCAACAGGCTCATTCAGTTTGGGCACAGGCGCCCCAGGCTGGGCAGGCAGAAAGGAAGCAATTAAGACAATGGAAACCTGCTGGGGAAAGAGCTGTTGGCAGGGTGGACTTCATGGGGTGTGACCCGCGCAGCCACACAGGGCCCCCTGCTCAGAAGGGCCCCACGCTTGGTTGGTGCTCTTCTGTCACCGTGTTGAAATTGTCAATGATTTTTGACAAGGGGCTCCACATTTTCATTTGTCACTGGGCCTTGCAAATTGTGTGGCTGGTTCTGGCTGTTAAAAATTGCAAGGCATGGAGGAGCCCTGGGTGTTGAATGGATTCTTAAAAGAAGGGGTTCTCCAGTAGGCGTCTAAACGGGTGCTCCATTGAGAAGGGTGAAGAAACCACACAGAATTCCACAATCCAGCTTTTTTGCATATGTATGGAACATCTTAGCTCTTTCTGATTCCATTTTGCATGATCTCCCAGGTCTGAGGCACGAGGAGTAACACAACCTCTGCCTCATAGGGCTCCTGTGAAAATGTACAAAAATAATGTACAAAAATAATGCCCATAAAGGGGTTAGACTAGTGCCTGGCACCTGGAATAGTCATTTCTAAAAGCTTCCTAAATATTCACTACCTATTCCTTGTATAGTTCCAAGAGCTAGGTGTGATGATTGGCCTCACTTGACACCTGTGGAAGCTGAGACCCAGAGAAGTTGAGTGACTTGACCAAGTCACACAGCTGGTAAAATGTGGAGCTGGAATTTGAACCCAGGCCCTCTGATGGCAAGAGCCCATGCTCTCCCTTCACCATTATGCACACTGCTTTTACCATTATCTGCTAGGTGCCAGGCACCCTTACATTCTTTCTAGCATTTTGTCCTCAAATTGAGATGCTCATTCTGCAGATGCGGGGACTGAGGCTGGCAGCCAAGATCCCTTAACTTCCACACACGGAATTTGGATCTGAACCCTCCTTCTCCGAATTTCCTCTCTGCCTTTTCTTTGGATGATTCTTCAAAAGTGAAGCCAGAGGATGTTTAATGGTATCTGCTGGTTGGGGCTGATAATGAAATGCAGTCAGAGCACGGGGAACTCCTGGACCCACAGGAGTCTGCATGGCTTGTTTCTGGCCATGGTGTCACATCCTCTGCAGGAGCTCAGGCCCTAGCGTCATCCTGGGTCCCCATCTCAGCTCCAACCTGAGGAGCTGTATAGGCTTCTACAAGTCTCACCTCTTTATTGCTCAGTTTTTCCACCTGTAAAGTGGGGGTGGTAGTCCTATTTGTGGAAGAGGATTCTTGGATGGATTATGTTTACCTACTCAGTTGCGTGCCTAGTACATTGTAAGTATTTCTAACTATAAAAGCTCTTTTGCTCCAGCTTTTAGGAAAGAAAGGTATTGCCTGTGTTTGAATAGAACAAATACTTTTATTTCTTCTGATAGTTCTTAGCAGGTCACAGCTCATTCTCAGACTCTTACCTTGTTTGGATTTCATTTGTTTTTATTTTTATTTTTTAAATGCCAGGATACTCTTGTTTGGACTTTAAAATGGCCCTGTGTTGAAAGGGGTTTCATCTCCATTTTACAGAAAAGGGAGGCCTGAATCCACTATTTAAGAGCAGAATCGGGCTAGGAATCCAGGCCTCTGCATTTCACAGCTTCTAAGTATTTTGCATTTCAGAACACTTTGCCTTTCACGGCTTAAAGACACAATGCAAATAAACAAAAATAAAAGACCCCAAGTTCCACCTTAGTAGACCCTAGACAGCTACCAACCCCACAGTGAGGATCAGTCTTGTGCCAGGAGCGAATGGGGCCATTGTACTATCACTGCTACTTGGTACAAAAAAAAGAAATTCAGCCTCAGTGGGCTTTTCAGATAGCGTCTGGCTAAGACATCTGCATATTTACTGTACAGTAGGAATAGAAAGTAGCGTGACATAAACTCTCCCCCAAGTGCAAGCCATTCAGAGTCTACCTGAGCTAAGGGATGGCATTTTATTTATTTATTTTTTAAAGATTTTATTTATTTGACAGAGAGAGACACAGCGAGAGAGGGAACACAAGCAGGGGGAGTGGGAGAAGGAGAAGCAGGCTTCCCGCCCAGCAGGGAGCCCGATGTGGGGCTCGATCCCAGGACCCTGGGATCACGACCTGAGCTGAAGGCAGACACTTAACGACTGAGCCACCCCGGCGCCCTAAGGCATGGCATTTTAAAGGATGATCTCTACATTCCCTCACTGATACACACTTCAGTGCCTTTGGGTTTGGTTCAAGAAACACTGAGTAACAACATAACACACGTTCAGTCTTATTATCTGTGTTCAAATGGCTGATGAGGTTAATCCAGTTTTTGTGTGATCAGGACAGACACACTGAGTCACACATGCAGGAAGAAGGAATAAAGCTTTGGGCCTTCAAGTTGACCATACATAATTTTCACTTGTCTTGTAGGCAGTGTCCCAAGAGAGGAACAGGTTTCTTTGACTTTACATTCTTTTATTGGAAAACACGATCCATATTATTTTTCTTCCATGTGCCTTTTTTTTCTAACTTGAGATTTGTATGACAGATCACTTTTTTAAATTATAGTAAAATATACATAACATAAAATTTACCATCTTAACCATTTTTAAGTGTGTAATTCAGAAGTGTTAAATATATTCTCATTGTTGTTACACAACTGGATCTCCAGAACTCTTCATTTTACAAAACTGAAATGTTATGCCCATTAAACACACCTGGCAACCACCATTCTACTTTCTGTCCCTGTGAATTTGTAAAATATTTTTTATTTTACTATGTTTACAGAATTTCATGTTAACCTGCTTCTCAGCCTGTCATTCTTACGAATTTTCCTTCTTCTGAGAGTTGAAGTTTCCAAGCAGACACGATTAGAATCCTCAGCAAGCTGGCTACAGTTGAGAAAAACCTCTCATCACACTTTCATTATTATTAGAAGTTCTCTAGACTTAAAAAAAAAATAGTTTGACAGTTGATCATTATCAAGCATGCAGATGGACAGAGTAATTTGTCCTCTGTTTCAAGTTAGGCCACAGACGAAAACAATGGCAAAAGAATTCAAGCTGAGAGGACACTTGTGTTTCCCACCAAGAACACAAGCAGATTCTTGCATCTTTGGTACAGTGCTGAGATAAGGAGGGCCCAGCGCAAATTCCGTGGACTGGTCATGATGTGGGAAGAGCAGGATTCAAGGCTGAACTTGAACCGGTTACAGTGGATTCTGTTGAACAAATCCTAAAACTGCTTACCACTTGGGACTTGGCAAGGTGTTTCCAGAGTTCTTTCCCTGTGTCATTTATTACCAACCCTTGAGGGTTGGCAGATTTAGCAAATAAAAATACAGGATGATCGTTTAAATTTGAATTTCAGATAGATAATGAATATTTTTGTTAATTCCCACACCTAACATACAGTGTTATATTAGTTTCAGGTGCACAATATAGCGATTCAACAATGAATAATTTTATCTATTTGTTTGTTTGTTTGTTTGTTTATTTTAGTATAAGTGTGTCCTAAATATTTAATCTGACAACTCTAACCTAGATCACCCACTGGGGATTCTTCTTGGTGGTAATCATCCATCCATAGCCTGGTCTGAGAGTGGGGGCAATAAAGAGTTTGGAAAGCTCTTTGGTTTCACATGCTGCTGTCAGAAAGCAAAGAACACATTTATTGAGTGCAGGCAGGTGTCTTCACAGTATTCTATTGCTGTCTTCCCAAGAACCCTGTAAGACAGGTCACTGGCCCCAGTTTTATAATGAGGAAGCCAAGGCTCACAAAGGTTAGTTTATCTAGGGCCACAAAAATCCTACCAACCCAGAAACTTGGGACTGAATTCAGTTCTCGGTCCAAACCTTATTACTGCACATCACGGGTCCAGAGCCAGCTGGTTGTTTGGTCTGTTGATTTGTTTCTAAGTGTAAGCTTTGTGGTAGCCCGTATCCAGGTCCTGGCTGCCCATGGACGAGCTCTAGTGGATGGGGGCAGGTAGGTGACTCTTCTAAAGCATATAAATTGGAAATAGTGCCTACCTCTAGGTTCGCTATAAGGATTGAGTGAGTTCCTATAAGTAAAATGCCGAGCACTTCACACACTCAGGACAGTCCCCTTTCAGGCCAGGTTCTTTTATTGTTCTGCTAAGGAGCTGAGAGGTCTGAGGGAGCTGGAGATCAGAGGCAGCCTGGAAATGCATGTTCACACCTTGAACCCTAGTGAAAGAGCTTCATTTTCTCAAGATGTGGGGGGGGGCACCCCGTTCCCGGAAGCAGTGGGGGCTCCGGAGCTTCTGCAGGAGGCCAGAAGATTGGTTTATGTAATCCTCCAGGGATTTGGCTGGAGGTGTGATCCCAAAACATTTAAATGGGGCGGGGAGGAAACTCCAAGAATGGAAAGAGCTTGTGACTTGGGAGGGGAGTGCTGTCGGCCCCTCCCTGCTTCCACTCCTGCCTTTCAGTTCCCTCTGGCTCCTCCTCCCCTTCTCCCCCTTCTGCCGCTCCGACCTGGAGTCCCAGGGAACCAGCCAACCCGCTGCTGGTGTTCTAGACCTAGCGCCACCTCACTTCACTGCAGAGCCTTTGGTAAGTCTTCAAACCTCGGCGGGCAGGCCAGTTTCCCCTCCAGGGACTGAGGGTTTGGACCAAAGGAATTCAGCTCTCCCAACCGGCTGGCTGTCTTTCGGTCTGGAAGGGTGGAAGGCAAGGAGGGCACTTCATTTTAGCTGCTAGGAGATTACCTCGGGTCTGTAAGCACTATTTCTATACTGATTGTTTGCCATCATCGGTAGTGGCATTGGACTACATTAAGTGAATGGGAGCGCTAGCTTTCTGCCTTTGCATACAATCGGCAATGAAAGTAACAACGTGGGTCTTACTTCCTCATCTCCTCCCAGGACTTGGGCTCCTGCAACAGAGATAACTCATCAGGAGTGGAGAGCTTACTGTGAAATATTGTCAGTATAAAAAAATGGGGCATGAGGGATACTTTGTGTGGTTTAAGGAGCCTTGTTGAGGTGTCAGGCTTCTCGCCTGAAGTGAGGATCAGGTGAGTTTGGATGCCCTGTTTTAAAATTCTGCTGAAAATGACTGGGGTCTGATTTTGTAGCTCTTTAAAAAAAAATCTTTTTGATGAAATTTGATATCTTTGCTATTAGGGGACAACCATGGACTGTAGTTGGTTTGGTTCAAGAAACACTTGAGTGGTAACACATACTCATTTTTGTTATCTGTGTTCAGATCTCTTATGTGGCTTAATTCAGGTTTTGCCTAATCCAGATTAATCTAGTTTTAAAAAAGCTACCTGTCCTCACCCAAGAAGCTACCACTGTCCTAGAACTAGTCAGTGGCCACCATATTTATGAATTCTGAAGCCCCAAGTTAAACTGACAAGTCTTCCCCCAACCCCACCTTCCCCTTCTGGTCAGAACCTGGAGGAGTTAGGCAAAGTGGGTAAAGCACAGGTTTGGAGTCACATCTCTACTTTCTTACTATGTGAGTTTAAATTAATCGCTCTTAAATTTCAGTTTTCACATCTGTGAAATGGGGGATCTGGTGATAATGGCATAAGACACCTGTAGAAAGAGCCTTTCTCCCAAACTCTGCCACCTAATAATGCCCAGTGAGTGTGAGAAATTCAAAGCATTTCTTTTTGGGGACTGAATGACGTGCTCACTTGGCATCACTGCTGGGTCAGCCCCCTAGAGTCTCCTGAAACTAACCTCTTAGACTGTCCTCCGCCTCCGGGACTTTCTTTTCTATTTTAAATGGTGATTACTGTCTCTTTTTCGAAAATCTCCTTGTTTTATGATCTGTGGATTCTGTTACTCTTTTGCAGTGCTTCTCAAGTCATTTGTGAGACGGATTGCTGGGTCCCCCCTTTGAGCCCTTCTGATGCAGTAGGTCTGGAGTAGGCCCCACTAATTTGCATTTCTAACAGGTTCTGAGATAATACTGATTTTGCTGGTGAGGGGACTATGATGTAGTAACTTTACGCTTGTCACCTTTAATATCCCCTTACCTAGGAATTAGTAGAAAGAAATTTACTGTTAGAACTCCCTAGTTATTAAATCAAAGAGCTAATAAACTAGACTCGTCATAGAGAGCCAAGTTCCCAGATAACTGAGAGAAACGTGATTTTTTTAAAAAATTCAAACAGCGTGATTTGAAGGCATCAGCGAAAAACCACTCCAAGTAAACTGGTAACGTACCTTAAACTGCTAATCACTGAATGTTAATCAGTCCAGTAGACTGGTCAAAGAAATCCGTGTTTATACACAGTAACCAAGATCCTTTTAATAATGACATGGTTAAGCAAGCTGTCATCCTTAAACAATGGATCCAGCTCGAATGTTTTAGTAGGTGAGTTGGCACCTACTACACCATTTAACAGACGTGAAATGCACTTTCTGTAACTGGTATGATCATTACCATGTCCCAGTCCTTCAGTGAAGTGCACGGGCTCGAGCAAGCTTAGATAAGGAAGGGGCTTATCACCAGGGTCTTCACAGAGCAATGCCGGGAGACTGGCAAATGTTTCTAATTAGCACAATTCCTAATGACTGCAAATCTTTAGTTTGCATGGAGCACAGCAGCAGATAGAGCTCCCAGCTGTGACAACTTGCCCAAGTCCCCCGGATGTCCCTTCTCATACCTTTTTATTTCATTTCTTTTTTCTCCCCTTTACTTAATTTCTGATGATATTTAGGCTGTGGTAGACTTTATCTTGAGTGTTCAAATAGGCATTAACTATAGCATTTTTTACATTTGCATATGCATTTTTAAGCAATATATTGTATCTACCCATAGGTGTTTCATTAATAAATAAATAAGTAAAATAAATTTATTTATTTATTATTTTTAAGTAATTTCTATGCCCATAATGGGGCTCAAACTCATGACCCCAAGATCAAGAGTTGCATGTTCTGTCAGCTAAACCAGCCAGGTGCCCCTGGCTCGTTTTTATGAAATACAGGTTTTGAATTATATATGGGTAAACAGACTCCAGTCTTAAGGTACTTTTTAAATAGCTTAGTTTATTTCTTTGTGTAGTAAAGTTGCTACAAAGATTTCCTTTGGGTCATTATATTCAACATGAGCTTTTTAGGCACTTTTACTTTGGGTTTCAGGTAAGAAAGAGCTTCAGCCTCAAAAGGAAAAGGGAAGTTTGGGGGTTGGGCTTTTTTTTTTTTCAAAATGTCCTAGAAACCTAGGGATGCCCCCACACCAGGCATACACAGCTACCGTCATCAAGGGACCTCAGCGATTGGTCTGTTCTGGAAAACACTGGCATCCACCGTTTGCTAATTGCCTGCGCTCCAGCCTCAGAATGGCAGGTGGCTGGTTGTCGCTGTGAGCATGTTCCCAATTAACCACAAACAGGTGCACACATTTGCTGGGGGTGGCTGTTTCCACACAAGTGCTCCCACACACACAAAGGGTGGCCTCGGTTTTGCCAACCATGTGGCTTTCTCAAAAAATGAGTGAGGTTGGCACATTCCTCCAGGGCTTTTGAGGTCAGTGAAGAAGAACAACAGCCCAAGAAAGGGGGCTTGAGCATGCCAAAGGGAATCACCTGAAATGTAGTTACAGGGGCGAAATGGTGGGCCATGGGCTGCTTCCTTCTAGAAAGCCGTCAGAATAGGAATCTGGAATACCTAATGGAGGCGTTCTGCCTAGATCATTAGAGGAAACATGAGCATGTTCTTCAGTGTGACATCTGAATTCCTGCCGAGACGATGAAGAAAAGTAATTCCTGGTTTAGTTACTGAGAAGTCACAAGTCTTGTAGATTTATGGGTATTCTCTCTGGCCAGGACCTGGAGAAATCAGTCCCTCTTGGCAATTCTGGTCAAGTGCATCTTTTAAAATAACACTTCCATTGCCAGTAAGGTCAAGAACGCCCAGTCAGGGTGAGTGCATTTAGTGCTGGGGCAGAGACCTCTTCATCCAAGGCTGCTCACCTCCCAGCTGCTTTTGAGCACTCCCTCTGGATTCTACCTGCCTGCCAGCCTGCCAGCCTGCCAGCCCGGAGGGGCCGGCTATGCTGAAGCCACACCTGGCTGCCCCTGCAAGCTCAGCGGATCCACGTGGCCTCCAGCTCCCAGGCAAATTCCCCGGGCTGGATTCTTCAGAGGGTGAACAAATCAGCACTCAGCTACTGTCAGTCTGCTCAGACATGAAATCTTTCTTGGTCCCGAACTCTGAAAATGATCAGGATTAACCTTAGAATAATGTGCCAGTGTTTCTAACACCCTGGTGGATTCACTTTGTGGTTCATCAGTTAGACCTCTTGCTTTAGTCAGCGCTGCAGCTCTTCTCCTCTAAAGGGCAGGGAGCAGGCTGCGCTACAGCACCTTACTCCCACCCGCTAACCACATTGGATGTCATTTTTGATGTGAATTATATCACGCAGAAGAAAGCATAAAACACGTATGTTTGGTTTAAAGAACAAATCAGAGAATGTGCAGCTACATAACCACACCCAGGGAGGAATGTTGCCAGGACTCCACCCCATCCCCCCATTGTGTACCATGCCCCTCCCCATTTCAATAAAATCCTCTTTCACCAGAGGTGCTGACTCTATGGTACATATTTTCTTGTTTTGCTTTCTACTTTTATCACCTAAATATGAATCTCTAGTTTCATTTTCCTTATTTTATTTTTTTTAAGATTTTATTTGAGAGAGAGAGAGAGAGCATGAGTTGGAGGGAGTCTAAGTAGGGAGCCCAACATGGGGCTCAGTCCCAGGACCCCGAGATCATGACCCCAGCCGAAGGCAGAAGCTAAACCAACTGAGCCACCTAGGTGCCCCTATTTTGCTTATTGTAGGACATGGGATTGTGATGTATATATTAATTTGAGTCTTGCTTCTTTGCTTACTATTTGTGAGTTTCATCATGTTGTGTGAAGCTCTAGTGTCTTTGCTGTATGGTATTCCATTGTCTGAATATACTACAATTCTATCATTCCTGTTGTTATGAGATACTTAGCTTGTTGCCTTTATTTGTCTTCTTGGGTTTTAGTTGTTTGTTTCAAGTTTTTATTTAAATTCTAGTTGGTTTACATATAATGTAATACTGGTTTTAGGAGGAGAATTTAGTGATTCATCACATACGTACAACACCCAGTGCTCATCACCAGTGCCCTCCTTAATACCCATCAACCATTTAGCTCTCCACCCCCCCCACCCGCCTTATTTGTCTTGTGAACAATGCTGCTATAAAGCTTATTTTTTTGCCTAAGTTTCTCTAGGGATATACCTAAGAAAGGATCTCTGTGTATAGGGTATGCAAATTTCCAAAGTGATCATACCAATTAACATTCCCACTAGCAATAGATGGGAGTTTCTATTGCCCTACACCTTCATGTAGACTAGATATTGCCAGAGTTTTAAGTTTGGCAGTCTGGTACGTGGTGGTGATTCATTGAGGGTTTAATTTGTGTTTTTTTCCTGCGTACTTAGGAAGCTGAACACTTGATTCTGTTGGCCACAGGATTTCTACTTCTGTGCACTGTTGAAAGGTTTAACCCATTTTTCTGCTAGGTTGCCTGTCTCAGCCATCTTTGGGTCCTTCTGGGACTCTCTTTTAATATTGATAGCTAATGTTCACAGCTCAATTATCTCAATATCTGTGGTGGCTTGTTAGAAATGGGCTATTAAATGGGTTCTTATGGGAAAGTGATGTTATATATTCACAAGGAAAGGATGTTTCTGCAACAGCACAAATGACTAAATGTGGAGGGACGATAGGAACCTTTTCTAATACAAAAAAAATAAGGCTTTGTTCTTTCCTAAGAATATAATCATTTGGGATGTGGTCCAGATTCCACATTTGTCAAAAATCACTTATGCATCTCTTTTATTTTTGCACTACTGACAATTAGCACTGTTAATACACTTTTTAAAACTGGAAACCAAATTGAGGAACTGAGAAAGCATCTCCCTATCCATTCGAAACTAATAGCTTATGTCACAAATTGCAAAGCGATAGTGATGGTCCTCAATATGTTTTATATGGCCTGCACAGTGTTTTAGTTTTTATTTTTGTTTTTTGTTTATTTCTTGGTGGAGGCAGTATTTTAAAATTTCGATATGTTACATAAAACTCTGAGATTTTTGCCTTAATTGTTGGGCAAAAATGTAATCACTAGGCAATAGTGGATCCGTATACCCACATGGCAGAAATTGCATGGGTCTAAGTGGTGGCTCCCTATCAGCATTGGAGTCAGATTGTGTTTTCCCCTGTATCCAATCTCTTTTTTCTATATCATTAGAATTTTTAGCTAGACATGTGCTGCCCCAAATAAAGACTACATATTGCAGTGTCCTGTGAATTAGGGATAGCCATATGATTGTTCTGGCCAAGAGACTTAGGGAAAGTGAGCAGATTTCATGTTCTGCCCCTAAATAATGGGTTTGTCCTCCCTCATTGTTGTTCCCCTGCCTGATGGCTGAAATGTGGACTCAGTGATGGGGCTGTCTGGGACCATGTGAAGGATAGCAACACCCCAGCGATGATGAAGCAACAAGAGAAGAGTTTGGGTCCCTGAATATTCACGCCCTTCTAGGTCTGACTTTAGATAAAGAGAAATTAATTAAAATGTTGATCTCTGTCACATATGGTCAAGTCAAGTCTGTATCCTAAGTAATACTTCAAATGGACAATGTTTTCTTTTCTTCATAGTCCCCATCATTCCTCATTGTGTTTCTTCTTCTTCTTTTTTTTTTTTTTTTAAGATTTTGCTTATTCGCTTGAGAGAGAGGGAGAGAGAGTGCATGCGTGCACACGCACAACTCTCTGCCTTGAGCCTTTAAAGGCAGGATGTTAACTGACTGAGCCACCCAGGCTCCTGGTGTTCTTGTTTCTAATGCTGACTCTGACTTGCCTGGTTTTTTTTCCTTTAAATTTTTTATTGTTATGTTAATCACCATACATTACATCATTAGTTTTTGATGTAGTGTTCTATGAGTCATTGTTTGTGCATAACACCCAGTGCTCCATGCAGAACGTGCCCTCTTTAATATCCATCACCAGGCTAACCCATCCCCCCCTCCCCTCTAGAACCCTCAGTTTGTTTTTCAGAGTCCATCGTCTCTCATGGTTTGTCTCCCCCTCCGATTTCCCCCCCTTCATTCTTCCCCTCCTGCTATCTTCTTCTTCTTTTTCTTTTTCTTAACATATACTGCATTATTTGTTTCAGAGGTACAGATCTATGATTCAACAGTCGTGCACAATTCACAGCACTCACCATAGCACATGCCCTCCCCAATGTCTGTCACCCAGACACCCCATCCACTAGCTTAGATAGTTGAATGTGTAATGCCTGTCTCACTTGGCTCCTGATAGGCATTTGTATCTAAGCTGTATTTGTGTTCTGATATCTATAGTCTAAGAGTGAACGAGAGAAATTCTTTAGGTCTAAAAGATACAATTAGAAGTTTTAGGGTTGAATTATCAAAAATTTTATAATAATTCAAGTCAGGGTTTCTCAAAACAACATTGCTAACATTTTGGGCAGGATAATTCTTTGTTGTTGGGGGCTCTGTCCTGTGTATTGTAGGATGTACAACAGCATCCTGGCCTCTCCTCAGCAGATGCCAGTAACGCCTCTCTTCAACTGTGACTGTGAAACATGTCTTAAGGGGCGCCCTGCTGGCTCAGTCAGTGGAGCATGCAACTCTTGATCTCAGGGTTGTAAGTTCGAGCCCCACACTGGCTGTAGAGGTTACTTAAAAAAAAATAAATCTTTAAAAAAGTCTTTAAAATAAATGTTTTAATGGGGCACCTGGGTGGCTTAGTCGGTTAAGCATCTGTCTTTGGCTCACGTCATGATCCCGGGGTCCTGGGATCGAGCCCCGCATAGGGCTGCCTACTCACTGGGGAGTCTGCTTCTCCCTCTCCCCTTGCCCCTCTCCCCCACTTATGCTCTTTCTCTCTCTTGCTCTCTCTCTCAAATAAATAAATAAATAAATAAATAAAATCTTTAAAAAAAGAAGTCTTAAGACATTGCTAAATGCCCCCTTAGGAGAAAAGCTGCCCAGGTTAAAAGCCACTAATCTAAAGTGCATTTCTTTCTTTTTCTATCTTTTCTGAATTAATATACTTTATTATTTTAGAGCAGTTTTAGGTTTCCAGAAAATTTGAGCGGAAAGTACAGAGAGTTCCCATCTACCCTCTCTTTCTTTCCCCTTCCATGTCCCATGCCTGACAGGTTCTCCTACTGTTAACATCTTGCATTAGTAGGGTACATTTGTTACAATTGAATTAGTATTATTACATCATTATTAACTGAAGTCCGTAGTTAAGTTAGGATTCAGTCCGTGTTGTACAAGTTTATAAATTTTGACAAATGCATAATGTTATGTATGTCATTGCAGTATTATTCAGAATAGGTGCACTGCCCCCAAATCCCTTGGGCTCCACCTGTTCAAGTATACTCCTTTTAAAGTAGTCTAAACTCTGCTTAAAATGAACCCTAAGCTATTAACCCTATTAATGCACATTTTAGTTGCTTCCCGGAAATTGATCAGTACCCCAGAAAGGTCTTAGTGAGTGAATACTTGTTATTTAGGATACTGGCCCATGATTGATCTTTGGTACTATTTATTCAACCCCCACATCCAGATGAAGAACATCTTATCACATCTTATAACTGGGGTGGTTCTAATTGTAGTCCCCCCCTTACCTGCGGGTTCACTTTCCACGGTTTCAGTTACCCGTGGTCTGGGAGCAGATGATCCTCCTCCTGACAGATCATCAGAAGGTCCATAGTAGCCTAACACTAGGTCACAACACCTACATCATTCCCCTTACTGCATCTCCTCATGGGGGCATTTTCTCATCTCATATCGTCATATGGAGAATGGTGAGTACAGGACAATAAGGTATTTTTAGAGAAAGACAGCATTCACATAAGTTTTATTACAGTACTTTGTTGTCTATTTTATTATTACTGTTTTTAATCTCTTACTATGCCTAATTTACAAATTAAACTTTATCATGGGTATGTATATATAGAAAAAAACATAGTATGTAGGGTTTGGTACTATCTACAGTTTCAGATATCTACTGGGGGTCTGGGAGTGTATCCCCCGTGGATGAGGAGGGTGACTATTGTATAGTTAAAATTACTCTTGACAGTTCCTTGAAGGGTGCCTGGGTGGTTCAGTGGGTGGGTGGCCGACTCTTGATTTCAGCTTAGATCATGATCTCAGGGTCCTGGGATCTGGCCCCGTGCCAGGCTCCACCCTCAGCAGGAAGTCTGCTTGAGATCTCCACCCCCCTTCTCTAAAATAAATTAATAAATCTTAAGAAGAAAAGAATAGAAAAAAAATTCCTTGAAAAGATGACATGTCAAAGAGCAGAGTTTATCTTTCAATAAATTCAACACAGGGAGTAATTTTCTTCTGTTGAAACACAGAGCTGTTTCTTTAGTTAGGCACTAACATGTAAGTTGCTGGTGTTTACCAAGCATGTAATAAATGCTAGAAAAATCTCAGTGTTGTGAGATGCTGGTGCTTTGAGGACACAGGAACTAAAGCCTTGTTAAGGGGCCACAACTTCAAACCTCCCTTTTATTCTCTCTTTTTTTTTTTCCTCCCGTTTATTCTCAACTACGAGCTCAGTGAACAGAATGATGGATAAAATCTCTCCCTTACTTCTGTCCCTTCTCCTCTCTCTTTTGCTTCTATATACTAGTGTGCACTATATACCCAGTACATACTTCCTAAAAGAATAAATGAAGTTACAGTGAATAGCAGCTTCTACTCTAGTGAGGTCTTGATTGCCACAAAATTAACTATAACCCAAAGAGGTAACTGAGTGCTAGGCTAAGTTCTTGGAACATAGCATATAGTTCACATGGACCCAGAAGATAATAATAGATATGTAATTGTTGGTGATGATGAATAGCAAAAAGTGTTGTCCTTAGCCTATCATTTTAGAATATATACATGTATTTGCCCTTCATAAAAAACTCATAAGCCAACTTCTTTGAAAAAGGAAGTGGGATTTGAAGGACAGAGCATAAAAGAAATTATTAAGAAAAATAAATATCATTACTGGGAGTTGACAGTTGACCTTTAACATGAATAAATTGGATTGTGGTATATTTGGTTTTCAGGAAGTCCAAACCTGTTTTCCAAGATTGTCAATGTGGTTAAGGCTTACTGCGTAGATTTCAAATGAATAGAGAGATTTATCCTTACATAAGAACAGGAGCCAAGAGACTTTTTATTTCCTGTAGTAATTTGTAAAGCTGGATCTTTCCCCTTTAGGAAGGGCCACAACCTTCATTTGGAAGTGTAATGTTGACAGGTACAAATCATAGTGTCTCCAAGCTAGGTAACACTCAGCTCTCTGTTCTTACTGAAAGACAGTAAGCGTATGTACAGTTTGCTCAGTGGGTTCACTTGATTGCCTTGTAGCACGGTCAGGAAATGTGAGGGTAAAGGCAAAAGACAAAATTTCTGTAGACATAGAAGGAGAACCACTTACACCCAAGCCTGATCCGGTGACAGGAGTGAGCAATTTCTAATACAGCACAGGACAATGTGGGTCAAATAAAACCTATCTGCAGGCCACGCTTGGTTCCCCAGATTCATCTCTAACAATTGATCTGTGAGTGTTGAATGAATGCTTTGGGAGGAGATTCACCTTAGGTTGTGTTTGGTCCTCCAGTTGGGGGTTCATCTCTTCCAGTGCGAATCGCTGGGGCAAACCCCAGGGAAGCTAATGTGAAAATGCATGAATGATGCCTCCTGAAATTCATTGGTTCAGTGTTTTCATTTGTAACTAGCAGGTGAGGGTGAAGGGGAGCTATGCCTTGCCAAAATGAGAAGGTGTGCGTTGGCTCTTTGGGACACTGTTCTGAGAGTCTGTCAAGGAAGCAGGTCATGGTCTTATCCTTTAAAGCCAAGTAGACTGGGTCTGCCTTCTGGCTTCCCTACACAGTTGCTGTGAGACATTGAGGAGTGGCTTAGCCTCTGGAAACCTCTCTTGCCTGTAAAGCATGGATAATAATAGTACCTACCACATGGAAAAAGTTGTGATGAGAACTATGAGGTAAATAATGACTTAGGAAGTGTGTTGCATGGGGTCGCCTGAGTTGCTTAGTCGTTTAAGCATCCAGCTCTTGATTTTGGCTCAGGTCATGATCTCAGGGTCATGAGATCGAGTCCCGCATTGGGCTCCGCACTCAGTGGGGAGTCTGCTTGAGATTCTCCCTCTCCCTGTGCCCCTCCCCCTGCTCTTTCTCCTTCTCTCTCTCAAATAAATAAATAAATCTAAAAAAAAAAAAGTGTGTTGCAGGATGCCTGGCTCTCAACAAAGGATGGGTCATGGTAAAAATATGAAACAGTGGAAAGTAGGAGGAAAAGACTTACCAATGTGCTGTTAGATGGACACCAGTTTGGTCAGGATTTTGAGTAGCTCTTTATATACTCATCCGAAGCTCTGATAGACCCCAGAAAGTCATGTCTGTTTTCTCACAGACTACCTTCTTAAATACTTGGGGCAGTTTTTGAGAGTATTTTCTCTCATACTGTGTAGGCCAGCTATGACTGGGTTATATTACCTGTTCTTCCTTGTATTAAGTTCTATAAAGACCACACCCCTCTCTCTCTCTCTCTCTCTCTCTCTCTCTCTTTAATTTTTAAGTAAGCTCTATACACCCAACATGGGCCTTGAACTCACATTCCCAAGATCAAGAGTCATATGTTCTACCAACTAAGCCAGCCAGGCACTCCCACACCCCTCTCTTTTGACAACTAGAATTTTGCCATTTTATAATGAGATAATAGCCAACCTTACACGAAGTATGTTTTTAGTTTACTTGATGCAATTTGAGCAATAGCGTGAGTTTCATTACAAATACATTTTCACGTCATCTTCTGTTCAGGTGATTTCTAGTTGGCCAACTTGATTATTTAATTTCAGAGTGTGGTAAGGAAATAACCAACAAGTAATAGAAAAGTCTATATGCACTTTTTAAAAAAGATTTTATTTATTTGGGGCGCCTGGGTGGTTCAGTCGGTTAAGCATCTGTCTTTGGCTCAAGTCACGGTCTCAGGGTCCTAGGATCAAGCCCGGTGTCGGGCTCCCTGCTCGCAGGGAACCTGCTTCTCCCTCTCCTCCCTGCTCATGTTCTCTCTTGCTATCTTTCTCTCTCAACTAAATAAAGATTTTTTTAAAGATTTTATTTATTTACTTATTTATTTGACAGAGAGAGACACAGCGAGAGAGGGAACACAGGCAGGGGGAGTGGGGAAGGGAGAAGCAGGCTTCCCGCCGAGCAGGGAGCCCGATGCGGGGCTCGATCCCAGGACCCTGGGATCATGACCTGAGCCGAAGGCAGCTGCTTAACGACTGAGCCACCCAGGAGCCCCAATAAATAAAAATTTTTTATTAAGTCTTTTATTAAAGATTTTATTTATTTATTTGAGAGAGGGAGAGAGTGCCCATGATCTACGGGGAGGGGCGGAGGGAGAGGGAGAAGCAGACTCCCCACTTAGCGGCAAGCCCATTGTGGAGCTTGATCCCAGGACCCTGGGATCATGACCTGAGCCAAAGGCAGACACTTAATCTACTGAGCCACCCAGGTGCCCCTCTATAAACTTTTTATTGAATTGACATCTATTATGAAAAATTGGTAATACTACGGGTGGTTTTTATGATAACCTATATTCCAACAATATTATGTTGGCGCTAAAGATCATTATGAGGGTGCTATAGGAACATAGAGAAATATGTAACGAAATTTGAAGAATGCTATATAAAAATGGAATATCCACAATTATAATAATTATGTAATAGAATAGATACACATAGGAAATCTACAATGAAAATGGCTGCAAGTTTATCAGGAGAGTAAGGAAAATAGGATTATGGCACTTGAATACTGTTATTTTAATTTTTTTGGTCTTTATAAAAACTTCAAAATATCAGATGGCTTGGGGGGTTCAGTTGGCGGCTGTTTCTAATTGAATCCATAGCCTTATGTGTGTACTGACAATACTTGGCTAGAGCCCACTATACTGTAGTTATTTATCAGATTTTCTCTGGTCACTAGCTTGGATGATATTTTAGGTAATGGTGACTGACACTACTGTATTCCTCTTCTTTTCAGTGATGAAAATGCCAGGAAAGATTTAAAGACCCTACCAGCCTTTCCAACCAAAACTCTTCAGGAGCATCCATCCCTTGCTTACTGGTAAGCCAGAGCAAGACAACAGGTGACCTTGATATCATAGCCTCCATTGAGAACTGCATGCTTTTCAAGAAATTAAAAGAAACATAAGTGAAGAAAGTATCAAATAGCCCATCACATGCATCAGAGTGACTATAAGTAGACCTTGGTCCTTTCCGTGAGAGGGTCTTGCCAAAGCTACTGGAGATCATCATACTAAGATTGTAGTCATTTGTGAAGTGTGGCTACTTGCCTTCTCATTCACATGTGTTAAAGGTCTGTAGAGAGCACTTTTAAGTAAACATAATGCTCAATACGTGTGCAGTCGCTGTGTAATGTGGCCGTAATCTAGCAGAGTGTAATATACATGTTATAAAATACAGATTTCCTTGGATGGAGGTTTTCTTAATGGCCAGAAATGACCTGACTGATCAGAAGTGTCTTCTGTGGCCAAAAATTGTTGTATATTTCAAGTCGTTCTATTTGTTTCTATTTTAATAAATCCATAGTACCCATTTTCCTTACAGCATTTTTCCTAGAAAAGTACTTATTTCCCCCTTTGAATTAGTTACATCCCCTTTAAGTACAGTTTCCTTGACTTATGGCTCTGAATCCTGAAGATAGTTTTCTTTTCCACTGAAAAACTGATTACAAAATAAATATTCAACATGAATAGCTTTAATAGGAAAGATGAAATGCAGTTCCCACAGAAAGAGCAAAAGTGAGACCTGAGACTACATTGCTTCCTGAGTCTGGAATCTTCCAAACAAATCCTTGTTAAGTGATAGTTTCTTAAGAAAAAAAAAAACAAAGACCATTTACCACTGATTACTGGTTGTGTAGAGATAAAAACATTTACCCTTCTAGGTTATACTTGAGATATGACGGGTCTCTGTAAGTAGGGTACAGTAGCTGACATCAAAGGTGAAAGACTGTAGCCTAGTTCTTGCCTTTCTAGTCAACAAGTTTGGCTTTTTTTTTTTTTAACTTTTTTTTTTTTTTACTAAGTAATCTCTACCCCCAGTGTAGGGCTTGAACTCATGACCCCAAGATCAAGAGTCACATTTTCTACTGACTGAGCCAGCCAGGTGCCCCTCTAGTCAACAAGTTTTATATTGGGACAATAATGAAGGGTTTTCTCTGAAAGCAGTGTGCCCCAGGTAGCGAGTGACAAGAGAGTATTTTGGATTGCACACCGGACTCAGAACAGTTTTAATCCTCTCTAAATCTTTGTGGATAATTTAAGGAAAATGCCTTTAATAACTAACACATGCTGATCTCTTTTTTTTAAGCCATTTAATTTCCCTAGCAAGGCTCACTAATTAGTATTTAATAATAATATTTTGTATTTTATATCCCAATTATGAAAAATACCAGTTTTTCATATGATAAATTGATATTATCTTTCCTTTTCCAATAAATTGTTTTTAAAAGTATTGATGTATTTATATATCATATAAAATATAAATAAAAATTCATGATAGTAGCCAAATGTCTGAGGTTCAGGAATCCATGTCCTACAGAAACTCAAATCAGCCAGCTTCTATCTCCCAGACAAGTTGGTGAAGGTCCTTATTCTCAAGTTTCTCAACAAGCCAGGTGAGAGTCTTGAAACTGGGTCTGTACCTCATATAATCGTGCACACCATATTTCTCATTTCCTTGTTTTACAGTGAGGACAGGGTAATTGAGCATTATTTGAAAATCAAAGGTCTGACTCGGGGTCAAGCGGTGGTTCAGTAAGTATCTGTCTTTCCTTTTGCTTAGATAGAATTTTAATGTCTTCTGTTTGAAGAAATCATCTGAAAATGATTTCTATTGTGTGGTTTGTGTGTATATCGTCCCCATCTGGTTAGAAAAGCCTTGCTATGAATTATAAAATGCCTTGAGTCATTCCATAGCTGGTGTTATTAATTCAGATATCATCCAGTGTCAGGCAGGTAGCAAAACAGAAATTTAGGCCAAGTGTAGGGCAATAGGGAGTGGTGGGGACTGAAGTAAACTGGAGAGCTGTTGTCCTGAGTAGAGGCAAGGTGATTCAGTCTCAGAAATCAGGCCTAAAGCTATCAGACCTGATATTTCTAAGAAAAGCTGGAAATTCTGATTTTTAAAATCCAATTTTAAACATTGCAAAGTAATTTTAAGAAAATTTTATTACAACGCAAGCCAAACAAAACCTATCTGGAGGCCATGTTTGGTTGCCTAGTTTGCGACTCTACTTGGAGTAGAGCATACAGTGTTGGTGTTGGATAATCTATGTCTGCATGCTACCAAGAACAGACCAGTGATATATCTCTGCATTTTAGACTTACAGAGTTACCACCCATTTATTTATTTATTTTTAAGATTTATTAAAATCAGCGGGGAGCCCTGACGCAGGGCCTGATTCCAGGATTTTGAGATCATGACCTGAACCGAAACCAAGAGTCTGAGGCTTAAGCGACTGAGCCATCCAGGCACCCCACCATCCATTTATTAACAATAGTCCACAAGCTACGTTGAAGTTTTAAAATTACAAGAACTAAATTTATAATTTTATAATTTTAAAATTATTAAATGAATATAGCATTATTGCTGTAGTAATTGTAGAATAACTTTTATGGCCATAGAAGTTCTTTTAAAAACCCACTGAATATCGCTCAGAGCATGTGAGAACTGAAGTAAGGACTTAGAGACCGCATTTCCCCTAGTCAGTGTATAGATCTCCCTTACGACCTCTACCTCTTGCACTAATCGCCTTTTTATCACGGCCCACCTTCTGTGGTCTTCAAGGCAGAAATCAAAAATGAGCGGTCCTGAAGTTGAATCCTTGACATTTTAACTCGTGGTGCTTGTTTTCTGCGGGGGTGGGAAACGAGGAGTAACAACTTCCCTGAAGGATTTTAGGTTAGGCTAATGAGCATGTTATGAAGTGTCCTTGTTTAAATGCAGAGTCCTTTTACTTCCCTTGATCGTTATGGTTGTGGCTCCAAGTAAGAGACTAACTTGGTGGTTAAGGCTCTAGACTGTAATCCATCTCACTTTGTTAGAATCTTGGTTGTGCAGTGTATTTGCTGCATGTTGCTGGCACATTTTACATACAGGCCATTTACTTTTTAAAAAAGCATCCCAAATTATTGATTACAAAACCCAGAGCAATTGATATTCAAACTGTCATTAAAAAGCCCACTTGTACTAAACAGGAACCTCAATTCTTTGTGAGCAGAGAGGAAGTCTTACACAATTTTATTTCACTCCATAAAACCTTAGAAGTACACAGTCAATATTTGTTGATTAGAAATAGTAAATGGAGAAATCATTGTTTTAATTTTTATTTGGAGGGGTATTTTTTTAAAGATTTTATTTATTTATTTGAGAGAGAGAATGAGAGAGAGAGAGCACATGAGAGGGAAGAGGGTCAGAGGGAGAAGCAGACTCCCCGCTGAGCAGGGAGCCCGATGCCGGGACTCGATCCCGGGACTCCAGGATCATGACCTGAGCCGAAGGCAGTCGCTTAACCAACTGAGCCACCCAGGCGCCCTGGAGGGGTATATTTTTTAAAATCAGTTTGATATACAATAAAATTCATCCTTTTTAGGTACATATTTCTTAGAGTTTAGACCTAAGAGTTAAGTAGATATTTCTAAGAGTTTACCACAATCAGTAAATGGAATCACTTCATTTTTTTTTGACAATTTATTTTTTTGACTATATGTATGTACGTATGTATGTAATTTCTAGGCCCAACATGGCACTCCAACTCACAATCCCAAGATCAAGAGCCATATGGTCTGCTGACTGAGCCAGCTAGGTGGCCTACAATTGCTTTACTTTTTACTTGTTATGAGCATGACCCAAAAGTTGTTCTCATTGCTTTGCATTAAGTGCTTAGTTTGGTGCTTAGTTTTAAAAATACTTGCAGTTTGGGTTTATGATACAGAAACATACTAGAATATGTTTCTAAGACATAGAAATCTTAATATGCAGAAAATAACATTTCTTATAGCTTTTGGGAATTGAAGTTTTGTTAGCAACTTCCTAACATTTGGGTAAGGTAAAATATATTACTCCCTAGAATGGCTTATTCTATTTCTACTTTAGTCAGAGGCATTAGCCATGGTTGTAATGAGGAAAGTAGACACAAATTGTGTTTCTTTTCTTTTCTTTTTTTTAAGATTTATTTATTTATTTGAGAGTGAGCGAGCAGGGGGAGGGGCAAAGAGAGAGGGAGAGAGAACCTAAAGCAGACTCTCCGCTGAGTGCAGAGCCCTGCGTGGGCTTGATCTCAGGATCCTGAGATCATGACCTGAGCCGAAATCAAGAATTGGACACTTAACTGACTGAGCCACCCAGGCGCCCCACAAATCATATTTCTGTACATCACTTTTCCCAAAATGATCCTCTAATTTATTAAGAGATTATAATATATATTCATTTTTCGTAGGTATATGAAAATAGTAGAAGCTCTACCCACATATGGAGTCCATTATTATGCAGTAAAGGTAAATACTTTTGCACATGTTAGTTTGACAGCACCAATGTCTAAAATCACATAAATTAATATGCATATGTATGCAAATTATCTCTATAAATTTCAACATTTAAAATATGATGGATTTTCTTAAAAAATTAAAAGCCTGTTTATATCTTGTCATTTGTAGCAAATTATAAGGCTCGTTATTTTTGTAAAATACTTGCTCCATTCAAATGTTTTCCCAAAACCTCTATTAATCCTAACGTACTCAAATTATTCTCTTTTAGCACATCCATTCCTTTTACCTATTTTTGCTGCTATTTCTCTTCCCCAGTGGTTCACCTGTCTAATAGTGCCGGATACTCACTTGATAGAACCTTTATATGAGAATCATAAACTTGCCATTGTCATTTCAGCAAATTCATAAAGTTCTCAAAATTTTGCAGGATTTGTGATAGCAATTTTCAATTGGTATATTTCATATTTGTGTAGTATTTTCAGGTGTTTTCTTTCTTTTTTTTTTTTAATTTATTCATGAGAGACAGAGGGAGAGAGAGGGAGAAGCAGGCTCCCAAGGAGCAGGGAGCCCAATGCGGGACTCGATCCCAGGACTCTGGGATCATGACCTGAGCCGAAGGCAGATGCTTAACCATCTGAGCCACCCAGGCGCCCTCAGGTGTTTTCAAGCAGGGAGAGATTGATTAAGAATGAAGGGGGGGGAATCAGAGGGGGCGACGAACCATGAGAGACTATGGACTCTGGAAATTAAACTGAGGGTTCTAGAGGGGAGGGGGGGAGGATGTGTTAGCCTGGTGTTGGGTATTAAAGAGGGCACGTTCTGCATGGAGCACTGGGTGTTATACGCAAACAGTGAATCATGGAACACTACATCAAAAACTAATGATGTAATGTATGGTGATTAACATAACATAATAAAAAAAAGAACTATTTTGAGATGTAAGGGATAAAGCACCATTAAGAAGGGGGTCTTGTTTGAAAGGAATTTTATCATAGATGAATCTTGAGTGACTTTTCAAGTTACAACAGTATTTGCAATTCAAAATGGGAGATTAAGTAATAAATACTTGCATAATGAGGATACCTTGTACTAAAAATATGCAGCAATTCAACTTCGGTTTCTCCCGATTCCTGATTTTTTTGCATATGGGTATATGTTTAAGTCTAAATTTTTCTTTCCCTATGTCAATACATCCTTCGCTTTGGCAAGACCTAAAAGATAAATTTATGAAAAAAAAATTCCTCTCCTCCCCATATGTACCTCAAAGTGATGATTCAAACATCCTGCCATTGAATCATACAGTTCTCCAAAAGAGCTTTTCAGTATTCCCACATTCATTGTTAAGCGGATTATAAACATCAGGTTTGCAGCCACCTTTCTCATCTTTGTAATTCTTTGGAAACTTCCCTGACCATTATAACTGGTTACTGATCAAGAGAACAGAGAGCTTTTTTTCTTTTTCTTTTTAGTTTCTTTTCTTTTCTTTTCTTTTCTTTTTAAATGGATAACTGGCTTTCCACTTGGGATTAATTTTACATTTTCTTTCTTTTCTCCAACAGTCAAGACAATAATGGTTCATTCTTTTTGATGGCATTAATAGTGTTGATCTAACTTACGGACCTTTTTTGAAGGCATTTTAATAGGAAATTAGGTTTTTAAGTAATGTTTTGTTTACCAAGGCAACTTTATTGTGACTTGCTGATATTTGTTAAAAGATGAAATTGGTAAATCTTTACCTCTAGAAGACTGAACAATTAGGGCTTGGTTCTCATGTTTTTCCATCTTCCAGGATAAACAAGGACTTCCTTGGTGGCTTGGAATCAGCTATAAAGGAATCGGCCAGTATGATTTGCAAGATAAAGTGAAACCTCGGAAAGTAAGTGTGGATCATTTTAGGCACATAGGAAAACTTAAGCTATTCTGGATTTGGCAACATTGCTTTAATGGGCACCGGAATAGTCTCAGACAAGTAACTTTCGTTAGTGAAGCCATGGGTTCAGAGAAGGCTCAGGTTAAGTGAAAAATGCTTTTTATAACTAATTTATGTACCTTTCACCCAGCAGTTCCACATCTGATCATGTATTCTAAGGGAATTAAGTTATGCACAAAGACTTAACTGTAAGGATGTTGATCCCAACTTCATTTGTAGATGCATACAATTAGATTTCTATTTTAAGGTCATATGAAGAGAAGGATGACATTTGTTTTCCAAGTTTTGTATATATCTATCTGTTATATAGGCATAAAATATTTATTTATATATATAGTTATATATAATGTTAATATATTTTTTACATAAATTATATACATACACACACATATATACATACATACATATACATACATATGCTTACTGACATTGGATGGATACACAGGTGGATGAATTGTGAAGACATAAGCCTGAGTATTTGGTGCTGGCTCCCTCTCAGTAATCCAGTCCTGACTGATCTTTTGACTACTGCTGCTATTTTCACTTATCTTTGGTTCACAGTTTTCCACACGAAACATGTCTGCTTTTTTCAAAAGAAAAATAAGTTCTGTGCTGTTTATTAAAAGTCACACTCTCTCAGGTTTGGGTGTTCCAGACCTAATAAATGACGTTATTTTCCATTTGAACTGTGGCCATGACGCGTCTTCTCTTGATCCAAGCACAGACGTATAATCCGTTTCTGCCCATATGAGAATGGATGAGTCTGTGTAGACAGCCACCCACCTGCCCTGGCCTAACCGTGTATTATAATGACGCGAAGGTTTACTCATGCCACCCCTGGTTGGTTTCACTGCCCTCCCTGTGCTCTGCCAGCAGCGCGCGACACGACAGTGAAACAGTGACCTATAATAGCAGACCATGTGCTATCACACCCCGACATTGAAGCCTTGAATAACTCCTATCATTTCCATCTGTCTCGTGCTTTAATGTCTGTTAGAAAAACAGCCATATTCATCATAAAGCGGCCTTTGTCATCATACCACAGCATTATTCGTCTTCTTTGTGGTTTTTCAGCTTTTATCAATGCTCACAATCTTTCGTTGAGTTAAAATAACTAAGCTCCTCTTTTCTCCCCATTTTATGATTGTGAAGCTGACACAGACAACACAAAGGGGTGGCCCAGGGCTCACCCCCTCCTAATGCCAGTCCTGCCCTCCCGGAGCAGACTAGCTGAGCATTGAGCCTTCTTATTGGAAAATATTGATCAAAATAATAAAATAACATTTCATAATCTATTTCCATCTGTGTGAGGGACAGGAAGACAGCATGTATGTAATCCTATAACAAAGTGGTGTCTCTGTAAGCCCTGTGACCAAGATCAATTGAAGTAAGGTATACTTACTTAATTTCCAGGAGGAGTATGAATAATGTTGTTCATACTTGAAAATTTGCCTCTAAGACCAAATTTCAAATAAATAATGTTAGAAATGATGGGCATATGATTTTTTTCAAAATCATTTTTATTTATAGTTACTTTTTTAACCAAAAGGTATACATAGCCATTGTAAAAACAACAAAAATACAAACTACAGAAACATGTCAGTTAGGGCAGGAAGTCCTTCTGCAATTCCCATCCCTTCCCCATAATAACCACAGTCAGGAGAATGATAACTGGTTCATTGAGACTTTGTCAGTGTATATCCTAAGCTTTCCAGAAAGAGAAATCTTTCTATGCACACTATTTCGTCCCATGTCCTATTTCTCCAGGTTACTTTATAAACACATCTCTCTTCACTCGGTCTAAAGCTGCCCAGTATCCAATATGTGGAAATACATACAAATACTGATTTGCTTTTGATGGACATTATGGTTGTTAACTGTGGGGGTCCGTGGCGGGGAGAGGGAGCATAATGAATTCCAGTCAAGGCATATAACTAATCCCTAGTTTATCTATTTTATATTACCAAATCATTGCTTATCGTGTTTTCTTGAGGTAGACCTCAACCTATATTAACATTTTTTGGTCATTTATTTCTCTGCTGAATTTTACTTTAAGAAATAACATTCAGGAGTCTCACTAGTTTCGCTGAATCTTTCATGTCGTATATAACTTAAATCAACTCACAAGTCATCTCTTAGCGAATGTGGCTTCATGAAATTGAGAATCCTGCAGAATATAAATGCACCTACTAAAAACAACCAGACTTTCTCCCAAAATAATGGTGAATCAGAATTTGCGCAGTAAATATTGCAGCGAATTTCCTTTCAGTTGCTTATGACTCACAGCCCTTTCTTTACATTCACAGTTTCATAGGAATTGGTCAATATTGTTTGACACTGATCACAATCAGGCTTGCTTGTTCATCCCAGAGTTGAGACAAGGATTAGAAGACACTTTCTTTTTTCGACTGGCAGAGTTTTTGTTTTCATTTTCAAGATGTGCCATTCAATTCAAAAAGGACCTAACCGGGCCATCTTGTTTACCACTGCCTCGTCTTCTCTGTCTTGGTTATTTTTGCAGCTGTCCACTGTACCACTGTTTGCATCCTCCTTCTTCTGTTAAAACCCGACAATGGATTTTGCTCCCATCTGTTTCTTTTTCCATGGCCAAACAACCTACGGGTTTAATTAGAGGGAGAATGTTCTACAAGTCACTGCCCTGGCCCAGTTGGTCCAAATGAAAGAGCCATAATTTAAAAGGCCGTGAGCACTGACTTGTAAAGAGGAGGATCATGCTTCAGCTGTTTGCATGACCTGGGCCCACAGCAAGTTACCAGTGGCCGAGCAGGAATGAAGGTCAAGATTGGCAAACCCTGAAACAAAGGCTGGAATGGGAGGCCTTGGAGATGCTCAGCCTCTTGAGCTGCTTGTTACACATGCCTGCTGAGTTATAATTATGTAGCTTAAAAACAGGCCAGAAGGGGGAAGATTGGCCAATAATAAGAGAGACTGACTAATGCCAAAGCCTATTTCGAAAAAAATGTTTGCCCAAGACCCACAAGCTGAAGCTTTCTGTCCTTTCCATATAATGTCTATTAGTTGTAGCCTAGAAATGTTGGGGCCTCTGTTTCTCGTACCTGCCAGAACACCCAGTTCTTCATGTATTTTGGCTCTAAGGCTTTTGCCAGTCGTGGGGGAAAGTTTTCAGTCTGTGTAGGATAATGATGCAGAGCAAGAATTTGGGAAGCAACCCATGGCCTGTCTTTGGTGTCTGGTGTCTGTTTGCTCTGTGACCTTGGGCATGTTTTTTTAATCTCTCTTTAAACTCGGTGTCTTCGTCTGCACCACGGTAATACCACTGACGGCATAGGGTGTTTGTATGAATTACATGAGATTATATTCAGCACTGTGCCTGATACACAGTCCTCACTACGCAACTGGTTGTTGTTCATTGGTAGTGACAGAGAAAGACAATTTAAAAAGGTATGAGAAATAGGCTTGGTCAGAGAAGGACCCAACATTGCTACAGACTTGTAGCCCTAGCGTCCTAAGAGTCCACACTCAGATTTTCTCTTTTCAGAGACTCTTAAGCACTCTGTGCCAATTTATTAACTGTAATGCCCTAAGGCATGATGCAAATTAAGAGAATTTTAAAATTCTGAGTAACAAACCACAAAAATTCAGGGTATTAAAAATTCAGATCACAAGCAGTTTTTTTTTCTTCTTAATTCTCCCTTTATGCATGAAATGTGTCATTGCAAACTCTTATGGAATGTGAAAACATACCAGAACTCAACTTAATTTCAAATCGTAGGACATTTGAACTTAAAAACAGTGAAGTTTTACATTTAAAACAAAAATGCAAGCTTGTGTTCCCTAGGGTTTTTATTGCTCGTTCAGTATTTCAAGGAAAAATGTCATTTCTTCACAACGAGGTAGAGTGGGCCAGTGGCTAAGTGAAGTATTGATAGATGTCATGACTGATTTGTAGCCCTCCAGCAAGTTATTTGACCTGGGAAAACCAGACCCTGTCAGAGATGGGAGAAATAAAAAAGGTACGCCAGCCAGGGTGTCACCAGCAGACCTTGGTGGGATAAAATGCTGTTCAAGATTAGTATCTTCGTGCATTATAACTGCTAACCAAGTTTTGTGATGTGCATCATCACCCCGGGGCATTTCAGGGTGGGGAAAGAGTTCTTAGCCTGTTAACTGATTTTTTTTTTTAAACTATTGGAATTCCCAAAAGCCTAGAGCCAGATGAATTAAGTCACAAGTACAGGAATCTTCCTGTTTCCTTGTCAGGAAAGTACAGGGTTCATTTCATTTAAACTCGGAGACTTGCTTACTTTTCTAAGCACAGCCATCTTGACATTTCTTGCCACTCCCGGTTTTTCCACCACCTGCTGCCACCTCACCAGGGAGCTCGATGGGGCTTCTCCTTCTAACACTGCTTAAGTTCTGGATGAGCTTAGCTGCAGGAGAAGGAGGAACATGTGCTGTCCAGTCACACTTTCTACGTCGGTACATAATAAAGTATGGTGTGGAAGAAAAGAATGGAATTAGAGAATGTTAGAGAATGTCAACTGAAGACCGGTCCATCCTGTTTGTAAAGTGTCTAAATTAAGCTCCATCCACACCAATAATCAATCTAATCGTTAAAGCCTTCTGCAGAGTCACTGGGAGGAGAGCTCAAATCCTACGTGGGTTTGAAATAAGAAACCAGTCCTGCACTCCTGCCTACTGGTTGGCTGACCTGGAGCTGTCACTCAACCTTTCTGGGTCTTTATTTCCTCAACTTTCAAATTCCAATAATTCTGTCTACTCTATCTACCTCAAAGATCATTGTGAGGACCCAGTGGGTTAGTGACTAATTTTACCGAGTAGATTTTTTTTTTCCTTCCTACCATATTATGATGTATAGAAGACTGTAGATATTTTTCTTCCCCTCCTGTAAGCTCATCACAGGATTTTAAGCAGTTCTTCTAAGACAAGGAACTCTCAGAGAATCGGTTGGGCATTGGTGAGTCTCCATTTCCATTTCACAACTGACAAGCAGATGGAAAGAATTCAAGGCAAGCAGCCTGATTAGTCATAAAGTCTAATTGTAAGGGAGGCTGGGAAGGGTAGTCTTTAGGTGGGTGGCCATGGGCAAAGCCATAACTCAGGGTGTTTTGTTACTAAAAGGAAGGAGGGAAAAAAGATCCTGTGGGTGATAAGTAGTTTCTGTCACACCGTGTTTGTTTTCTCTGAAGTCTTTTAGGGGGATGGTCAGTGAGAAACTAATGAGTGAGCAAAGAAATAAAACAGGATGATAAATTTGGGATAGTTCTCGTGGAAACAAAATGGAGGGACAATAATGGGATGGGTGTGGAACCTCAGTGGGTTCAGGGAAGGCGGTTGAGAAAGGTGACATTTAAACTGGGTCCTGAAGGGTGGGAAGGAGACAGGCTATGAAGAATGGGTTGGCACGTTCTAGTCAGAAAAGAGCGTATGCAGATGGGAAGGGGGTAGGCACGTCATAAAACTGAGAGGAGACCGCTGAGGCTAGAGCTTCAAGGCTGAGAGTTTTCCCTGTAGAAACAGGATGGTGTTTGAAGAAGAGGAAGTGGCTGCTGGACAGGCAAAACCATTCGATTTCATTGTTTAATCTCTTAGTTTGTATTTCCAGCCATTTACCGAATGGCTGAATTGTTGGCACATACAGAGAAATGAAAGATAGTACTTTAATAGGATTGACTTGTCCAAATGCCACTTTGGACATTTATCTACCATGAGTAGAGAAAGCGTTGTGAAAAAAATGTTCTAGGAAGGGGCATAAACAGTAAAGGCTTCTTCACTTTGTACTTATGACCAAAGATTGGTTTGGTTTTCATTCATTCATCCTTAGGGAACAAATTGCTAACAAGAGAGTACAGTTTTCCCCAGTTTTACATTTTAACAACAACGACAATGTATTGAGCCCATGTACAGGGACCCTGAGCTAGCACTTTATATTCTTTATTCCATTTAAGGAAAAAGCCAAGTCCCTGTCATTAAGGACGTGACAGCCCATCTGGAAAGACAGAATTATATTCAAAGTTAGGGATTTTACTGAAATATTTAATAAGTGGGCTAGACACCAAGCCGTGAGAAGGGATGTCAGTTGTAAACCCTCAAATGAGCCATGCAGGGGCCCCTCAGCAGCAGGTCAGCCCTGGTTGTACCATCCACGTGGCGGGGAGCCCTCTACTGCAAGTATTAACAGGAAGTCATTAGGTCGGCCCTGGGAGGTTAGAGATTCAGCCACAGAGGAAATCTGGGGAGATCACATCCCCTTGGATGGTCAGAGTTTTATATTATGCATTTCCTGATGACCAGAACTTCATCTAAACTTTTTCTAAAATACTCCCAGTGTTGTACTCCTTGCATTTAAGACGTGATGTTTCATTATGGAGGGTTATGATATCACATCTCAAAAGGTAATTTTTGCTACCCGAGTACATCCCATTTGGGTATGTTATAACATTTTTGTTCAGCACACCTGACTCTGTTAGCATGGCCTCTTCTAGTCTGATGGGTGGTGTTCAGTCCCTCTGGTGGGTAACATTTGCATTTAGAAAATCTGAACAACCATTTGTTCCTAAGGAGATTACCTAACTGAGAAAAATAGGACCCCAGCGTTCATTATTTTGGAGCAAACATTTCATCTTCTACATCAACACACTCCACCTACCGAAGCATAGGTATATCACCAAAAATTATCCTCTGAGTCAGGCTTTCTCAGTCTCTGCACTGTTGACATTTGGGGTCAGAGGATTTTGTCCTGAGCATGGCCTGATATTCAGCAGCATCCCCAGTTTCTGCCCACCAGCTGCCCGTAGCACCTGTCCCTGCAGTGTGACTACCAGAAATGTCTCCAGATATCCCCAAATGGCCCGAGGGTTGTGGATGAGAGTAGGGAGTGATGTAAATCATTGCTGGTTGAGAACCACTAGTGCAAGTAAAATTTGAGGGTCCCAGAGTCCTTTTCTGCAAATGGCTGTTATAACTGCTGGGGTTTTTTTTTCCTTGGGGGTCGATCTGAGGAATTTTCCCAAGTTTTTGTTAAAAAAAAAAAAAAATCTCCATTGAGTCCTCTTCCCAGATGAGTGAGGCAGGATGGTGTACTTTGGTTAGGCAGTGGGGTTTGGGGAGCCTGGTTGTGCCTGGGTGTGAATACCAGATCTGCCCCCATTTAGCTTTGTGGCCTTGGACAATTTATGCAAACCTCTCTGAGCCTCAGTTGTCTGTCTTATAAAATGAGGCTGTAAGTAGTAACTCCCTGTAGGGTTGTTGGGCAGACTCACTCTCAGGCACATAAGCATTTGATGGATAGAAGGATGGCTGGCTAGAAGGTGGTCAATGTGGCTTTCTAAAAGTCCATGATCCCGCAAAATTCTGTCTTTGTGAGACTCCAAAAGGCAAAACTCATCCACTCACTTGATCATGAGTACTAACAGTACATTCATCAAGTATAACTTTTTTTTTTAAATGAAAAAAGCATAAATCAATAATACAGTTCTTTGGTTTTGCTTCAAGTTACAGCAAGGGATCACCCGATGTGAGTCACTGTTTGATGTACAGTCATATAGTACAGCTCTGACTATCCCAAATTTGGTCATTTCCAGGTGAACTTGCAGTTAAATGATTAACCTATATTATAAGTGCTATTAAAAAAAAAAGCCTCTGATGATGCCTTTCCTATCCTGGACTGGTGTTATACCTTTGGGTGACCTCTAATTTTGATTTGTTAAGATTCAAAAAGACAGGGTTTTTTTTAAAGATTTTTTATTTATTTATTTGAGAGAGAGAATGAGATAGAGAGAGAGCATGAGATGGGGGAGGGTCAGAGGGAGAAGCAGACTCCCCGCTGAGCAGGGAGCCCGATGCGGGACTCGATCCCGGGACTCCAGGATCATGACCTGAGCCGAAGGCAGTTGCTCAACCAACTGAGCCACCCAGGCTCCCCTCAAAAAGACAGCTTGATCCTTTCTGTCCGAGGCTTTCCCTCAGTCTTTTATTAGCCTGGGAGGTACCCCCCGGCCTATGGCAGGTGCACACTCCTCAGCATTGTTGGCAGGTTCCTTTTCTGGGTACCCCAGACAGGAGGGAGCTTGCTGCCATGCGTCTGTCTGTGGGAGTGCCCTTGACCCACCCCACCCTCCTCCTCTCTGACCTCCGTGATACAGGAACAGTGAACAGATTTCCTACCCAGAGGGTGTATCAGGAAACCACCGATGAAATCAACAGAGATATAGCAGTTTTTACAGAGGCTGAAACTCGCAGAATTGGAAACCCGATGTGTCAACAGAAGAACTTGACTGGTTCTCGTCAGTGGAAAGACAGATGTGGGATCCAGACAGCTCTTTCTACTTCTGTTTCTGCTATTAAATGGCAGTCCCCCATCCTCACAAAGACATGATAACATTACGGAATTGGATGGCATGTCCTTCATAACAGTTACAACTAGCTCTATCACTTACTGCATGTTTATTCTAAACCAGACGCTGGGACTAAGTGCTTCATAAATGTAACCTCACTGAACCCTTCCCACAACCCTCTGAAGCAGGCGTTGCTCCAGTTTTACAGATGAGAAAACTGAGACTCAGAGAAGTTAAGCAAGTTACCCCCCCCAAAAAAACAAGTGATGGAACCAGAATGCAAACCCTTGGTACACTCCACCATCCTCACCTCACAGACTCAGTCTCGTACCATTAACTTCTTTTGCAAACCCAGTTGCCATCTAATTATTTCAAATTCCTTAAATAACCTGGAGCCCTTCACCGTTTAAGTAGGGCTTTTGCTTGCAGGGAGGATGTTTGCTCTCGATGCAGGGACTTGCTGAATGGAGGCAAAGGCGCTAGTATTTCCCATTTGTAAGTGATAAGAGGGGGAGGTGGTGGCTTTCAGAGATCATGTTTCAAGTCCGGCCCTGGTTTTTATGTGTGTGGGAATGGACGCAAAGAAAAACACAGCTGAGCTGCATTGTGGTTCTTCCTGTAGAACCTGTTTATGCCCAGGGTGAGTAAACCTGGGGTAGCAATGTCTCCCTGAGACAGCCTCCAGTGAAATTTGTGCCTGGATTTGAAGCAACTTATTTCCCGGGAAGTATCATCAGGATCCCCGCTCTGGTCCATTTAAAAGAATGTGTCTCCCTTCTGGGAAGATCTGCCAGAGAGAACTTTGCCCTCTTTCTCCCTGATCGGAGGAAGGAGTAGAACTGGGGAGGTGTCACCCGCTAGAGTTGCTGATGTCAGTAGCGTGTCAGCCGTGGGAGGCTCTGTTTGTGAAATTGAGTTACACCTCGATGTCTTATGAAACTCAGAACTCACCAGAGCTGCTGTCTGGGAGAGGGGAGGTGGAGCAAGCCTTGGGGTTTTCCTTCACATTTCTGTCCCATTTTTGGAATCTCTGGATGAAAAGAAATGAAAGCGTCCAGTCTACGGACATTTTAGGAAATGGGTATGTAGCTTTAAGCTTTCACTAATAACTCTTGCCACCTGGGTGATTGTTGTGGTTACATTGACTGTGTGTTCGGACCACGAAGGGCTGTGTTCTTAGCGTGTGCTGGTTTCTCTCACTGTGTTTGGGGTTGGGGGTCCAGGTTGAACGCTTTTGTCTCCTGGTTACATGTGCATAGGAACTTTAAGTTCGTGCTATTCCTTTACATGAGGTTCACATGTTCGTGAAAAGTCTTGGCTCCTGTACTTCAGGAAATGGTTGTGCTGATGGTGCTTTGCAGTTAGACAATTTAAATGCGCCCCTAAGATTCCCTGAACATAATTTCAAACTCTGGCCAAAGTCTACTAATCATCAATAGTGGGACAAATTCCTAGTTGAGAGGAAAAGCTGAGACTCAGGCTAGTACCAGGGGGTTGGGAAAGAAAATAGAGCAGGGCACTCGGCCTCGGGAATGGGCTGCTTTTTATAAATTATTTGATTTTCAAATGCACATTGCTAGCTCACTTCTGTTTCTCCCAACCAATTGGCAAATGACACCGAATGCAGCATTAGAAGGTCAGCAGTGGGAATAGAGAAGTGGGTTCTATTTACAAAAACTGGAGGCTCTAGCTCAGAAACCAAGAGGGCAACCCCACATTTACCCCCCTCCCCACCTCTGCTCCAGTTCTTGGCACTAGGTTTCTGTCACATTTAGGGGAACTCTGGTAGGCAGGAAACTGGTATCACAGAGAATCACCCCTGCTTGGGGTCCCGTTTTACTTTCACTTTGCATTCTTTTGAAATTTCATCTGTGGTTCTACTGAAACATCCCTTTGAATATCTTTCCATTTGAATATGAAGTCAACATCTTTGATCAGAAGGCATGTGCTTACTGGAATCTGTGAGGATTTCCTAACTATTTTTATTTAGTTGAGTCAGAGGAAAAAGAGTATGCATGTACCCCACACTGGCCTGGTTTTAGCATTCAAGGAAGATTTACTCATGAGGTGAAGATTACTGTCAGAGAAAGGAATAAAATGGTTTCAGGTTGTTGATTTGCAACAAGACTGCATCACATATCCGTGCTTCGCCTTAGTGTACCTTCTTGATTTTTTGATGATGAAGCTGAGTTCCAGATTTAGGAAAAATCAGCATTAATTAAAGCTGTGCATCTTTTCTGCGTTCTTGATTTCGTAGTTATTCCAGTGGAAACAGCTGGAGAACTTATATTTCCGTGAGAAAAAATTCGCCGTTGAAGTTCATGATCCACGGAGGTGAGGATGACAGCCTTTTCTTTATATGGTTGCATTGACAATCCCTGTAACCCTGCTGCCGGGGACACTCATGTGCACGTTTTTGTGCTGACATGTTTTCATTTCTCCTGGGTAGAGCTGGGAGGGGGATTGCTGGGTAACTCTTTTCTTTAACCTTTGGAGGAACGGCCACAGTTTTTCCACAGCAGCTCTACCATTTTGCATTCCCACCAACAACGTATGTGGTTCCCTTTTCTTCACATCCTCCCTAACACTTGTTATTTTTAGTTGTGTTTTTGTTTTTTTAATAGTCACCCTGGTGGCATACAGTGATAGCCCATTTTGGCTTGGATTGGCATTTCCCTCATGACTAATGATGGCTAAGCATCTTTTCATGTGCTCTTTGGCCACTTGTATATCTCCTCTAGAGAAATACCTGTTCAGATCCTTTGCTCATATTTTTAATTTGGTTTTCCTGGCCACTTCTAAAACCATAGTTGCCAAGTTACCGCCATGGATTGAAGTCAGGATTGTAGGCTCTCTGAGCTCTTCAGAGGAATTCATTATCAGTCCTCAGTGTTTGCCTTTCAGATACGTTTATGGATGCTTGGAGGTCAGAGGGATTGGGGAAACAACTGTGACAAAAAGAGGACCAAGAGATAAGCCAAATTCCTACAAAGAACATTGGTACCCTTCTCCCTCCTTCCCCACAGCGTCTTCCTGCTCCCCCTTCCTTCTCCTTTCACCCTCTCTTCCTCTGACTCTCTCTCCTCTTCTTATCTGGCACATAAGCAGTACACTGGACCAGTTTCAGACTTGCATATCTGCAGACGATATTATCATGTTCATCCTCTGATAATGTCAGAGCTGCATAAGTCTACCTAGATCTGAAATGGTCTTTTACCTTGAGGGAGGTGTTGACCCTGCCCTCTCGGTTGCGTTATCTTTGAAATATTATCACCTTGATTCCTGACCTCTTGTGATGGTCACACATCCTGTGGTTTTTTAAGTAAATGTTTTTAGTACAGCCCCTAATTTGAGTAGTTCTTACCCTTTGGATTATGTGCGTATGCATTTTTGAATATGGTAGTTTAAAAAAAAGAGAGATTATCCAGGTGTAACGGGTTTCTTCATAAAAGGAGAAAATCAGAAGCTTGGCTCCTCTCAACATCCGAGTGTGACAGCAGGAAAACAAATAAGAAGATACTTCATGATCACATTCCTCACTGGGTACATGTTGTGGTGTGCTGGGCCAGAGGTGAATAAATCGAATGCTTTGCTTAATCTTTCAGGATTTCTGTGTCAAGAAGAACCTTTGGGCAAAGTGGGCTCTTCGTGCAAACGTGGTATGCAAACCCTTCTCTCATCAAGTCCATCTGGGTAATGGCAATTAGTCAGCACCAGTTTTACTTGGACCGGAAGCAAAGCAAAGTAAGTCACTAGAGTGTTTCTATAGGAACAGACTTCCCTCCCTCATTTGCTTTCTGCTCAGAAGATAAGCTTCCTCAGAAAAGATGGAAGCACATGGGATTTTGTTCTTTGAGTTTTTGCTTTTTAAACTTTCTGACCGTTTTAATTTTCCTTACATTTAAAAGAGGAGCACTATATATAGCCTGATTTAGAAGTTGTAAGATGGGCCAACTTTTCGGCACGTGTATACATGGACACAGGTGACATTTTAAAGTTAATGATTGAACTGTACCATGAGAGAGATTCATGCGTATTTAAACATTTTCGATGTAAAGCTTAAGTTTTGTATTTTTTTCTTCTGAAGTGTCACTTGGGCATGTAAAAATTCTAAATTGTCCTCTCTGTTGACATACTTATTCCATAGTAACTTAATCATTTTATTAATTTGAAATAGGTTCTGTTGAATGAATTCTGTTTCCATGTTGTGTACCTCTTAGGCAAAAATTCCTTCAGCCAGGAGTTTAGACGATATCGCGATGGATTTGACTGAGACAGGAACACCGAGGGTCTCCAAAATGGTGACACTGGAGGCCAAAAGTCAGTTCATCATGGCGAGCAATGGCAGTTTAATCTCTTCAGGTAACATTTTGGGAAAGTACAAGTGATTTTTATTTTTCACTTTTTTTGGTCCTAAACTACTTTTGGGGGTCATAAACCACTTTTAAACACATTTTAGACCCATTATTTGGGGAGTAAATAAGCCTATCAAAACCTATAGCATGCAGCATAAACCAATGTATTAAAAAGTAAAAGGAAAGTTAAATTATAAATAGCTTGCATAAACAACACTGGTTACAAAGATAGTGAACTCCTCAGGGTAACTTGAAAGGACATTTTCTCCCCATCTATTCTATCAGCTTCTTCTCCCAATATTTAGTTTTTGATTTAGACAGTTGTCTAATGCTCTACTTAATATATAGTCAAACGTGACTACAAGCTTCAAACCTCACCCCAAACCCACCTCCCAGTGTGATTGCTGCCCTGAAGCCCTTCCTCTGTACACGTATATGTGGACACAGGTGACATTTTAAAGTTAATGATTGAACTGTACCATGAGAGAGATTCATTCCAAATGCTGGAATCTCTCTTTTTTTTTAAAGATTATTTATTTATTTATTTGAGAGAGAGAGAGAATGAGATAGAGAGAGACAGCATAAGAGAGGGGAGGGTCAGAGGGAGAAGCAGACTCCCCACTGAGCAGGGAGCCCGACACAGGACTCGATCCCGGGACTCCAGGATCATGACCTGAGCCGAAGGCAGTCTCCTAACCAACTGAGCCACCCAGGCGCCCAAATTCTGGAATCTCTTATCACCAAGTATACGTAACTGAACTCAAATGAATTTTCCCATCTAAATCCTATTGTCAACTCTTAATCTGAGGCACAGAATGTTCCTTTGCCTTGCTTGCTTGCTTTCTACAAGGACATTCTAAACAATTATCTCCAGGAACATCTTACCTTCTCCCTTGCTCAGAAAAATGAAATTCTTCCTTGGGTGCGTCTGAAACATTAAGCATTTTATCATTGCTTCTAGAATGACTGAGCCAAAATACAGAAGGTATATATAATGACCAGGCTGTGTTGGATGCCCAGAAGCATGAGAAAATGTACTCCAGTTTCCTTTTATTATGTTCGGAAACAAGGAGAAATGAAATAAATTATTATTTAATAGCAGGTCAGGCTTAAAAATCCTTTGTCCTTTAAAAAAGGAAGGAAACATGCCTTGTATAAACCTTCCCTGCCCTCCCTTCCAATCCCTCCAGGTTCTCAAGACTCAGAAGTTAGCGAGGAGCAAAAGAGAGAGAAAATCCTGGAGCTCAAGAAGAAGGAAAAGCTCTTGCAGGAAAAACTCCTGAAAAAAGTCGAGGAGCTTAAGAAGATCTGTTTGCGGGAGGCTGTGAGTGTCTTCTGCTTTGGGGGGACTCGTCACATTGTGTTTGACAATCTGGCCAATGTCAGTTATCCCCCTCTCGATTCTGTCCTGTTTTACAGGAGCTCACCGGCAAAATGCCAAAAGAATATCCGCTGAACGTAGGTGAGAAACCGCCTCAGGTCAGAAGGCGTGTAGGCACCGCGTTCAAATTGGATGACAACCTGCTGCCAAGTGAACAGGTATGAGCACCAGCTCTGAGCATTTCTGCTAACAGCCCGACAGAACAGCCCTCAGCTGAATGTGACTGACTCGTTTCTTTGGTTTTTGAGTCCCTGCTGTACCTTTCTATCTCGCCACTTGAAAGTGATATAGTAGACCAAATCGAATTCTTTCTTTCATGCACAGTCCTATTACAGTTGAGTTATTTCTCACTACTTTACTCCTCCCAAGCATAGAGAGTGTTAAACAAACCCCAAATGTTATAACTGAGAACCATGGCCGTAAGAATGAAGAACTCCAGCAACAGCATTAGATGCTTCCACGTAAAACAGAGAAGCCTTTGATGAAAACGTTTGCCCTTTCTGATAGGCCATTTCTCAGATCTCAGTTCCCTTATCCATAAAATGGGGGTAATCCTCGTTCTTCCCGCTAACGGATAAGAGTAGTTTAAGTGACATAATACATCTGCAGCATTCAGGTATAATAAAGTTCCAATATAGAGTGTACTTTCTTATTTACATGTCATCAGATCGTAGGGCCCTACTCCTGTTTCTTGCCCAAATTTAGCCATTTGGCTGTAGAAAATGATAGCAGTTTCCATCCATAATAGAGTGAGCTTTGCAAGTTTTTAAAAAGATGTGTTTATTTCTTTTAGAGAGAGCACGAGCAGGGCGAGAGGCAGAGGGACAGGGAGAGAATCTCATACAGGTTCCCTGCTGAGCACGGAGCCCGACACGGCTCCATCCCATGACCCTGAGACTATGACCTGAGCCGAAATCGAGAGGTGGACTTTGAACCCACTGAGTCACCCAGGCGCCCCTGAGCTCAGCAATTTATTGAGTATACCCAGTCCTGGGCTAAGCAATGAACACACACAATCTCATTTAATCCTTGCCATATTTTTAAAAACAAGGTAGATGTTCTCTCATTTGAAATGGAGATGCAGAATGAAAATAACATGCAACATTAGCAGTGTTTCCAGGGTCACGAAGCAGGAACCACCAGAAAGAGAAATCAAACCCAAATGTATCTGTTTCTAAAGCTATGTATGTAAATATAACCTTCTGTGTCTCTGAATCTTGGGTTAAGAATCTCTCCTTGAAAAATATAATCTTCACCCAACCAACTACATGAATGAAAGACCATTCCCTTCTTTAAAAGGAAAAAAGTCGGAGTAGTGAGGAGTGTAAGTAAATGGATGAGGGAGGTCTTGACTTCTAGAAAAGTGTTTGAAAATACCTATGCAGTAGACTTAGGAAGGTTTTATTCTCAAAGAGCATCTGAACTGAGAATGTACAAGAACCAGTATCATTGTATAAATGCAGGATCCTGCTTTGCAAGAACTGGAGAGCAATTTTCTAATACAGCAAAAGCTGGTTGAAGCTGCAAAGAAACTTGCCAACGAGCCAGACCTTTATAAAACCGTGAAGAAAAAACGAAAGCAAGATTACACAGATGCAGTGAAAAAGCTTCAGGAGATTGAAAATGCGATAAATGAATACCGAATCAGATGTGGAAAGAAACCCAGCCAGAAAGCAACCGTTATTTTACCAGGTTCGTAATCAGTAAGGTTTTTCCAGTCACATAGTCAATGTTTGTGATAGTATGTAGCATTTCCAAGTTAGTTCATTTGGTGAGAGATAAAAGAAAGAACAAGTTTAAAAGTAAGTTTCTTAGGGTTAAAAATGGTTTGGGATGTCAGTCTTGCAAGTGTGTAAACATGGTTTTCAGTGACATTCTCACTTTTGTAATACTATACTATTGCATTGCTTTCATTTTTGGGATGAAGGAGCATTCATAGCAATATTGGTTCATAATCCCCTTTTAACTAGCCTGACATCACTACAGGAAATAGAGTTGATAGCACAGAGTGGTAAGAGAGCTAGGCCTACGCAGTCATTTCCCAAAGGTTTTTCATGCAGGGACATACATTTTTTTAAGGACCTATCTAACATTTGTGAAAAGAGCTCTTACCATCCTGTCATTGTGGAGGCTATTTAAAGCTGTGGACAAATGCTTGTGATATAACATGAAATGCAGAAAGCAGGGTATTAAATCATAACCACAACATGATCCTGACATCGTATAAATATCTACATACAACAGCTGGTTGGGAAATATTTCAAAATACTAGTAGTTGTGGAATTTCAAGTAACTAATTTTTCTTTTAATACTTTCTGTATTTTCAAAAATTCTCAACATTGTATACTTAACGATTTTCATATTCGGGAAAAAAATACACTGAAAATCTCGTTCAGGTAGTAAGTCCAGTTGGCCTTACTTTAACAGCATGGTTTTCAGCCTTGATTGTTGGTTGAAATATGATTATATTTCTTTGATTCCAAGACTATTTTTTTTCACATTTAAACATCTGTGAAATTTGAATAATTTTTATACTAGATGGTGTACTACAGTTACAATTGGCAATACTTTCTCTTGTTTTACTGAAACATAAAATAATTATATATGTCAGATTGGATGAAATGTGGTGACTAGGTTTCGCGTATTCTCGGGTTTAGGGCGGTATGGTTTATAAAGCAGAGATACGGCTTTTGGAAAGTGAATGCACAGACATCAACACACAAGTGTTCGTCAGCTACAGCTGGAGAATTTAGAATGGCTTTGACTCTGAATGAGAAATCCAGTTGGCTTTGGAGGTGGTTACATTCTGGACCTACAGAGATGGGTGATTAGCAGCGTACTTAACTTTCATAACCATTTGTTGTGGCCCATTCATCCCCAAACTGTGCAAGATTTGAGTGATCTCCTTTACAATGAGTGACATTTGGGCAGCAGATGGTGCCAATGGTTGAGCATATATTGGGTAGATTTTTTTTTAAGTGTGCCTGACAGCTGACTACACTGGCACCTTGCCTTCAAACGCTACTGTGTGTCCAATTAAGAGATAGTCTGCCCGGCTCTGATGGAGATTAACATTTGAGATCAGATGGGAGAGATTCCCTTCATAATGGCATGGAAGCCTACACTAAGGTGCTGTATTTGCCTGTAACCTTGCCAGGACTTGACCCTGTGTGTGGAATGATTTGCCAAGGCAGATCAACACATCTGAGATGACTCTTGTTTTAACATCTGATGAGCAGCAGTAATATTTAGGAGCATTATGGGTATTTCCAACCACCAGGAAGCTGTGTCTAAGTAATAAAAGCAAAACTGTAGCTAATATTTATTGAGCGTTCGTCCTGTACAAGGAGCTGGGCTAAGGGCTTTACATCCATTATTTTAATTACCGTTCACCTTAGCACTGCATACTACATACTATTCTTATTCCCATTTTAGTTGAGCCAAGTGATGGTAAGAGGGATTAAGTCATTTGCCCAAGGTCTCACAGCCAGTAAGTGTCAAAACCAAGATGGGAACCCAGGTCTGTCTAATTCAGTGGTTCTCAGCCAGGAGCAGTTTTGCACCCCAGGGAATATTTGGCAATGTGTACAGACATTTTTGGTTGCCAAAACTGGGCGTGGCGGTGCTTCTCTTAGACAGTGGGTGGAGGCTGGAGATCCTACAATGCAAAGGACAGCTCCCCCCAGCAAAGAATTATCCAGTTCAAAATGCCAGTAGTGCCACGTGAGAAACCTGGGTCTAATTGAAAAGCTCATGCACCACAAAGTGTTTACCTATTAAGAAAAGGCCCTTTTCTTCAGGGAGGGGTCAAAAAATAATTTATACTAACAGCAGATTTTCAAGTGAGGGTTCAGGTGTATTTTGCATAACATTTAGCATTTTTCACATGAATGGCATGATTTTTCTTTCCAGTTTGTTGGGTGTAAGCCCTCAATGTATAAGGTAAAGTTTTCATCCCATGTAGAAGCTAGATTGAAAACAAAAACTGCCTTGAAATCGGTCCCATTTTTCTTAAAGATTTTATTTATTTATTTATGTATTTATTTATTTAGAGTGCATCAGTGGGGAGAGGGGCAGAGAGAGAGAGGGAGAGAGAATCTCAAGCAGACTCTGTGCTGAGAGCGGAGCCTGATATGGGGCTTGATCTCACGACCCTGGGATCATGACCTGAGCCAAAATCAAGACTCAGATGGTGATTGAGCCACCGAGGAGCCCCTAAATCTGTTCCATTTTAAGAAATAGTCCAGTGTCATATTTTTTTTTAAAGATTTTATTTATTTATTTGAGAGAGAGAGAGAGAGAAACAGCATGAGAGGGGAGAAGGTCAGAGGGAGAAGCAGGCTCCCCGCCGAGCCGGGAGCCCGATGCGGGACTCGATCCTGGGACTCCGGGATCATGACCTGAGCCGAAGGCAGTCGCTAAACCAACTGAGCCACCCAGGCGCCCCCAGTGTCATATTTGTACAATTTCTAAGATGTTTATATCTTTACTAGTGATTCCATTCTTGTAATCATTAATTATTCTTAATGCACTGTAATTAGTTATGCTTACTAAATAAAAATAAGATGGACTCTATTAAGAATTGCTTTATTAAATTCACCGTAGATGTATAAATGCCCTGTTCTTCTAAAGGCACTTATTTTTATTCACAGAAGACATAATCCCATCAGAGAGCAGCTCCTTGTCTGACACTACCACCTATGATGATTGTGAGTAGCTCTTCTTTTTCATTTTAAAATGTTATATATTCCGAAATATTAAGACAGTTTCTTCAAGTAAAGCCTATGTTTTATTCTTTTGGGAAAAGCAGAATGAACTAACTTACATTTATGCAGAATGGTTGGGAAAGGGAGATTATGATTAATTTCTACCGAGGCTAACTCAGCATTAAATACAGTACCATACAAATCACTTGAACTTAGGAAATCATAATACTATATACAACTAAGCCAGTCCTTCAGTAAGGGTTTGTGAGGCTCTATAGAATTTTTTTATTAGCATTTTTACTTACTATTATTTTTTTTTCACTTTTAAGTAGGCTCCACACCCAATGTGGGGCTTGAACTCATGACCCTGAGATCAAAAGTTGCATGCTTTACTGACTGAACCAGCCAGGCACCCCCGTGTAGGATTTTTTTTTTTTTAATGTTTTCTCTTGAAGTAATTACAGGTTCACAGGGAGTTGCATAGATAATTTAGAGTCTTTCACTCAACTTTTCCCAACGGTGACTTCCTATATATTTAGAGTCTAATCTCAAACTGGAAAATATAGTGTAGACTTTGATTATCCCTGTATTCTGGATAGCTAGGAGTTTATTTTCCTTAGGAAGAAATTGGGTTTCATGTCATTGTATTGGCTTCATAGAGGAACGCCATATCTGTTGGGATGGCCTGTGTTTGTTCAACACATTTTATGATGGAATGGATTTCATATCGAGTGGTAGAATACTTCCTTGGAATCCCTGGTGCTTAAGCACAGGAGTGACTATCTGTCTGATATGATTTTTTTTAAAGATTTTTATTTATTTATTTGACAGAGAGCGAGTGAGAGAGGGAACACAAGCAGGGGGAGTGGGAGAGGGAGAAGCAGACTCCCTGCGGAGCAGGGAGCCCAATGCGGGGCTCGATCCCAGGACTCTGGGACCACGACCCGAGCCGAAGGCAGACGCCTAACGACTGAGCCACCCAGGCGCATATGATTTAAAGAATTCTGGGACGCCACTAACCCATACAGATTAATCTCCCCCATCCCCACCCCAAGTTTGATGGTGCATGAAACTCCACCATTCCAAAATTCTTCCTTTGAGCTGAAGTTGGGTCATGCTTGCCATTCCTCTTTGAAAATGCAAATGTCAGCAGGAGACATAACAAGTCTCTAATGACTTAGCATAAATCAGTTATATCACTTTCAATGATAGGATGAGCCTCTGGTCAACCAAAGAGGTGTTAAGAACTTGAAAGGTGAACAAAAGTGATCCATACCAACTTTACAGGCCGGCTTCCTTTTGGCCCTATACACACTGGGGTTTTTCTTTAATATAACTCTAGAAAAGCTATAGTATCACCCATTCTACCAGAATGCTTTCTTTGCTCAGAGTGGTACCTACTAAAGTGGCAAAAGTTGGATCAGGCCCACAAGAGAACAGGTGACCCTTGAACTATGTGGGGGTTATGTGTGGCCATACCCCCCGTGGTTGAAAATGCAAGTATAACTTCTGACTACTCCAAAACTTAACTACTAACAGCCTACTGCTGGCAGAAGCCTTATTAATTTAAACAATAAACACGTTTGTATGTTAAATGTATTTTATACTGTACTCTTACAGTCAAGTAAACTAGAGAAAAGAAAATGTTATTAAGAAAATCATAAGGAAGAGAAAATGCATTTACTATACTGTACTATATTTATCAGAAAAAAAAATAATCCATGAACTGCATCCATGCAGTTCAAACCTGTGTTGTTCAAGGGTCAACTATATTCAGTAATTTCCGTTTTCTAGTGTATAGAGTATAAAAATAAATTTCCTGAAAGTAATACACTTCTAAAAACATCAGCTCTTCTGATTTTGTTTTTGGAGGGCTGGCAAGGTATTTATTGCCTTATTTATTTACCTACTTACTTATTCATTCATTCACTTATTATAGCTAATGACAACTTCACTCTTGCCGGGCAGCGACCAAGTTCAGTACCTCATTCTCCAAGAATTCTTCCCCCCAAGTCTCTCGGGATTGAGCAAATCCATTTCAGAAAGTCGTCCGTCAATGAACAGTTTGTGGAGACCAGGCAGTCCAGGTGAGAAGTCACAGCATTAGTAAGGCAGATGCCTCACAGCCATGGCACCTTTCCTCCAAAATAGTTGACCCTTTTTGGCTTTACCCTATTTATCCTTTCGGAAGGGGTTATCTTGCAAAACAAAGCATAGAAACTAACCCCGTTATTTGTTGTTGACAGCAAGTGCAAGTGTTTCTAAGAGATCTTTTCAAAGCATTTGACAGTTTCCTATATTTTAAAGTCTGCTGGATTTATGTTAGGTTCCAGGGGCATTATTTATAATCTGGATTTGGATATAATGTCCTAAGTTCAGTTTCAGAACCCATGCTCTCAGGAAGCTGACATTAAATACCACTCTATCGGTGCAAGTGACAGAAATGACTTCTGATCTTTAAAATAGAAATGAGACTTCAACTCATCTTTAATCTGTAAAATAGACAATATGACTTTTTTCTCAAATGTCTCAGGTAAATATTATCTGGGCAATAACACCAGATTTTAAAAAGATGACAGACCAGTGATTCTCAGAATTTGGCTGCATGGATCAATACTACTAAAAAAAAAAAAGAAAGAAAGAAAGAAAAATAGGACCCAAGATAGGATTACCAAATGTTTACTCTCCCTAATCAGGATGTTCAAGTAAACAATGCCATGATTTCAGGAAAAAAACGACATGTAAATATCAAAAAAAAATACAGCCATTGTCATAATAATAATAAAATGAAGTTAACATTTATGGAACTCCTACTGTGTATCAGACACTGTTCAAAGTGTTTTAATATGTATTAATGAATTTAATCTGTACCACAATCCTGGTGGTTATGACAACTGTCATTACCATTTACAGATAAGTAGACTGAGGACCAGAAAGCTTGAATAACCTGTTGGGTTCATGTAAATGTTGGAATCAGGATTTGAACCTTTTAACCAATATGTCACACTGCATCTCAACAAAGGTGTTGGAAATTAGTCTTAAAATAAAGGAAGATTATTTAGATTAAATAATTCTTCGCTTATGAAAACAACACCTTGTTATATTTCTCCTTTGTCGAAGACCGTATCAGGCCCCTCTGTTAGAATAGCATTTAGAACTGTTGCCTTAAACAATAGAAATCCAAGTGTCTAGAGCTGTGCTGGCCAGTTCAATTAAAAGTAAATAAAATTAAAAATTCACTTTCTCAGTCATGCTAGCCACATTTCAAGTGCTAATGGGCGCACATATGGGCTAATGTCTATAATACTGGCATAGATATAACACATTTCCATCATTGGACAGCCCTGGACAAGTATGTTTATTATATTAGGGAAAACAAAGCTATTGCAGTAAAAGGAAAAATTATAACCAGAAATCATTATCTTAAAAATTACTATACCTACTTCCTTAATAGCTTAAGATGGGTTTGCTCTTTGATCCAACAATTTCACTTAGAGGAACTTTTCCTATTGAATTAAGTACAGGATGCTCATCACATTATTGTTTACACTAGTGACAAATTGAAAACAACCCAAATGCTCAACTAGTGAATTGTTTAAATAAATTATAAATCCTTACAGTGGAATGTTATACTGTCACTAAAATAACATTGTGAATGAATATTAACCAACACAAAACATTAGATACAGTTTTTTTAATGTGGGTTTTGAAGGAGAATATAGGGTAAGATAATATTTTTTTGTTGTTAAAAACTGTAAATGCCTGTAAGTATGCTTAGTAAAAATATCTGGCTATATCCGAGGCTTCTGATTATAGATATTTAAATTTCTTTTTTATCTGTATTTTCAGAATTTTCTGCAATGAACTTGACGTGCTTTTGTAATAAGTAAAAATGTAATCAAAGTCACATTTAATTAAAAAATTAACTTCAGAGTGTGTTCTCACTGTGCTGGGTAGCAAACAAAGTGATTTAAAGATGTTGCCTTCTAGTCCATGGGCCTGCAGACAATAGCCCATTGGCCAGATCCATCCTGCGACTTATTTTATATTTTTATATGGCCCACGAGCTAAGAATGGTTTTTCTTATGTTTAAACAGTTGGAGGGGAAATCAAAAGCAATAGTATTTGGGGAAGTGAAAATTATATGATACTTGACTTTCGGTATCCACAGTCAATCTCTATTGGCTCATAGCCACCCCCATTCACTTACATGTTGTCTACACTGCTTTTGTCCTTCAAGGGCACAGTAGAGCAGTAAGGACTGGGACATCTGGCCTGCAAAGCCAAAAATATTAACTATTAGACTCTTTACAGAAAAAGGCTTTGCTGCCCCTGCTCTAGTTGCTTTTGATCTCTTTTATTCAATATACTCTTTTTTTAAAAAACTTTAATTTTTTTCCTTCATCCGTATGACTCAGAGAGATCAAGGATACTAAAGCACAAAGGCACTCTGCCCTGTTTTCTCCAGTGCTCCTTTCCTTCAGCTTCCAGTAAGTTTCAGATTGGCTGATGACGAGTTTGCCAGAGATGTCAGGAGGCTCATCATCTCCCGACTTCTTCTTTTCCCCATCACAGGGAAATGCTGTCGACACACGGCAGCCCTTACAAAACCCTGGAGCAGCGGCCCCTGGGCGGACGGAGTATGCCCACCACCCCAGTTCTGACCCGGAACGCCTATAGCACCAGCCACTTGGAGTAAGAGCGCTTCGTTCCAATGACTTTGCCACTGTTGGTTTTGCTTTCCTTTGTTGTGCATCTTAATCATTTTAAGGCACTTGATTCAGCAGGACTGTGTTACGAATCTACATTTTCTACTTAATGGGTCAACGACATTGGCAAAGAAAATGTATTGAAAAATATGCTTTGAGATAGGAGATTTGTGTGTGTATGCGCGTGCGCCTTAATTTTCCCAACCAGACATCACCGTTTGTTATTCAGTGGTGAGGATGAAGATAATGACTCGAGCAATGCTTTGACGTCTTTAGGGGAGGTTTTGCTAGCTCTTTTATATGCCTGATTTTTTTTTATTTTTTTAAGATTTTATTTATTTCTCAGAGAGAGAGAGAAAACACAAGCAGGGGGAGCGGCAGGCAGAGGGAGAAGCAGGCTCCCCCCTAAGCAAGGAGCCTGATGCAGGGCTCGATCCCAGGACCCTGGGACCATGACCTGAGCCGAAGGCAGAGGCCTAACTGATTGAGCCACCCAGGCATCCCTATATGCCTGATATTATTCAGTCCACACAACAAGCCGAACTGTAGATCTCAGATCCTGTTTTCCCTCCTCATTTTACAGATGAGGATTGCAAGAGGTTAAATGTCTTACCCAAGCTCGCACAGCTGGGAGATGGCAGAGCCATGACTCCCCCAGATATGTCTGGCATCAGAGCCAGGCTCTCCCCCGTGCGGTGCTCCCTCCACCCTAGTCTGCATCTCCTGCTATCCTTATTGGAAGAGAGGAACCTCCAAAGATGCGTTGGGCTTTCTTTTTAGGCTTTGATGTAACTTGTGCATCATCAGTTTATATCTTCCCTCCTCTCGAGTGAGGCTTGGGATCGCATGGTTGTTAGAACTTGGTTCTTTTCTCATTTGGACCATGACACAGTGAACCTGTGTGGGAACCAAGGGATTGTGTGAAAAATGGATTCTCTTGTGCAGTCAGCTTTGGAAACCTTTGAGTCTTATGGCAGTTCAGGGGTGATTAGATCCTTCAACGCCATGTTCATTTTGTAAAATTTCGGTCCTTCCTTCTTTCTTCCTCTGTTACTTTGTTTCTACCTCTGTTACTACCTATTACTACTCTGTTTCTACCTCTGTTAAATTGGCCTTTCTCCTTCTGCAGACCCGAATCTTCAGCCCAGCACTGTCGCCAGCGCAGTGGAAGCCTTGAATCTCAGTCCCACCTGCTGTCTGAGATGGACAACGATAAGCCATTTTTCTCCCTCTCCAAATCCCAAAGAAGCAGTAGTACAGAAATCCTGGATGACGGGTCTTCCTACACCAGCCAGTCAAGCACAGAGTATTACTGCGTGACGCCCGTCGCCGGCCCATATTACACTACCCAGACTCTGGACACTCGTGCGAGGGGCCGGAGAAGGTCCAAGAAACAGAGTGTTTCGACTTCAAATTCAGGAAGCATGCCCAACCTAGCACAAAAGGATAGTTTGAGGAATGGTGTCTACACAAAGAGCCAGGAACAACCTTCTTCTAGTTACTATATTGCTGGGTACACACCCTATCCCGAGTGCGATCTTTATTACAGTGGCGGCTATGTCTATGAGAACGACACGGAGGGACAGTACAGTGTCAATCCTTCCTACCGGGCCTCAGCCCACTACAGCTACGAGCGCCAAAGGGACTATAGCAGGTCCTTTCATGAAGATGAGGTCGACCGGGTGCCCCACAACCCATATGCAACTCTCCGGCTGCCCAGGAAGGCTGCTGCCAAGTCAGAGCACATCACCAAAAACATCCACAAGGCCTTAGTTGCAGAGCACCTGCGTGGCTGGTACCAGCGGGCCTCTGGGCAGAAGGATCAGGGGCACAGCCCACAGACTAGCTTTGACTCAGACAGGGGATCGCAGAGGTGCCTGGGGTTTGCAGGGCTACAAGTACCCTGCTCTCCCAGCAGCCGAACATCCTCCTACTCTTCCGGTAAGAATACTGCCTACTCACTTGATCCCCAGATCAAATTTACCTCCTGTCCCCCGCCCACCCTTCCCCCAAACCACTCCCCTCAGGGATCACAGGGCCAGTACCCAAGGTCATGACACTGGTAGCCATTCCGTGGGGCCACAGTAAGAATTGCCAACTGAAACATAGTTCTTTCTCTTCGGCTTTCCAAAGAACACAGTCCACAGGAGTCCAGTGGAGCAAATCGTAGATTCCAATCCAACAAGCATTCATTGAGCACCTATTCTATGCTGCCCTGTGTTAGGGGCTTTCAAATATTCTATCTTTTCCCCATGTCATTAAAGTGTTCAGGTCACTGATGTTTGATATATTTAAAAAAAAATAGAGTGAATCCATCAGGTAAGCAGAAAACATTAGGATTTTGCATCCTTCCCTGCTCACCAGCAGGAACTTGATCCTCTAAAGGCAGTTTGTTTTGAATGTTCGGGTAGCTGCGTGAGGATCTTAGTAATTCTGATGGGAGCCAGTAATTTGTAAGCCCTGTTCCTGGCACTGTTCTACGTGCTTCGCGTGCTTTGACTCAATTCAGTAATCATATATACTCTGCTTTAGGGTTGGTGTAAGGGATTTTCAAAGATAATTTTGGTTAGAGATGTTCCCTCATGCATTGACTTGGGCCCCTCACTCCACTAAAATCCATGGAGTACTTACTGCTTACCCCTCGCTGAGTAGAGAAATGAGGGGAAAGAGGAATATCTGTCTCTGGTTACGTTGATTCAGCAAACAAGCAGGCATGTCCCGGAAGCTGAGGAGCCAGGGTTGACCCAGTTTTGGCCTTGAGGAGCTCACGGTCTAGTCAGCAGCCAGAGGAGTGTATGCAAATTAGCAATTTCGAGGCTCTAAAACGAATGAGTTCTTGAACTACGTGGAAACCTGAGGTCCTATGTTCTTGCCCCTCTTTCAGGCATGACCCCTTAGTAGGACACAGCACAGGGATTCCTGAATCACCGTGTAATAGTTGGTGAAAACTGTGCCTTTAAAAGTATTCTAAGTTTGTTGACCAGAGACATTTCCATGGAGATTTCTATTTTTTTTTTTTTTATTTGGGTGTACGGTCTCTTATGGTTTGTGTAGGACTTTGGACTTCCGCTAGGGCTTTCCCATTTATTATCACATCTACCATACAAAAAGGCTCCTGTTCTTACTCCTGGTAATTTATGGCTCATCTCTAGAGAACGCCTTTCTTCCCCCTAACGTTCAGGGCACTGCATGAGAATCTTTCCAAAAACAAACATGGAGAAGGTGTTAGAAAGAAAGAATAAACAAGGAGGGCTGAGATGCATATGGATTGTCATCAGGGCCCAGGGCTGGGGTGATGCCGTTTTAAGCAGGGAGGCTGGAAAGGAGCAGGCATCCCTCCGAAACCACAGCATTACTGCTGGTTGGCTCGGTCCCTGGGGCAAAGGTAAGAATGGAGTGAGTGCTTCTCGATTCACACCCAGTAGGAGCCTGGCTTGTAGCCATAGGATTTGGCCCCACAGACCAAAGGCATTCCATTCATGTTAAAGAATTAAAGGGATGGAATTAGATCTCATTCCTGTCTACATTTTATAGCTGCAAAAATGTATTACAACAGGCATGCATCATGGAGAGTTTCCTGTTATTTGCTAAAGTAGTCAGGGGTTTCGTAGCTCGTTCTAGTCATCTGAAGACTCTCTTGGTGACTCCGTTTTAGTAGTAATGACAGCCACCATCTCTTGGCAGCTTCCCCTGGGCCATGCCACATGCTCAGTGCTTCGTGTGCACCATCCCACCTAATGTATGCAAACAGTTGGGTACCGTGAGCGCTGTTGTTAGGTCTATTATTACTATCCTCGTCTTTCAGCAGAGGCAGTTCTGGTTTAGAGAGTTGAAGTGACCCTGGCCAAGTCCCAGAGCTAGGAAGTGCTTGACACCTTAACCACCGAGCTTTCCAGCCCCTGACTCAGAGTTATGAAACATTCTTAGAAACTCGAAGTGAGAGAATTACATCTTTGAGTCAAAACCTCATGGCATCCAGGGCCACAGATGAGTTTTGAAAGGCGTCCACCCTACACTGGACACCAGGGCTTTGTGGGTGTGAGAAAGAAGACAAGGAAGGTGGCTGCCAAGAACAGGAAATGGAGGGGAGCTGGAAGTATCCATGAGCGGTCCTGGCCTTGGACCACCAGCATGGCGTTGTGGTCACCTTGTGCATCCTGGGCATGGAGCAGGACTGGTTTTAGAGAGAGGACAACAAACGCCCTACGATGAGACATTCACTGGGCTTTGCTCCCAAATGATGCCCTTGTCTTGTTCCAGTTCAGTCCCTCAGTAGAACATATTCCCTCCTATACTAGTTACCCTCCCCACCCCTTCCCACACACACACTTTCTCTTTTAAGGCAAAAAGTATGCGTCGATCCTGCTAGTGGCTGGCATTGCCTTGGGCCGAGGAGCAAGTCGTGACCCAACAGGGCAACTTACGGAGTGCTTTTCCTCCAAAGGCCTCCAAAAAACTCAAACTGGGTCATCTTATCTTTACAAATAAAGCCTTATCTATCCAGCCACCATAGCCAGAATGGAAAGACTCTCTCCATATATGAGAATGTTTTTCCTACTTGTCTTTTAGGTTATTTTTTATGCCTTTCAATTAACTTTATTCCCATTAACAATATCAATAGTTACCATTTTGGGAGTGCTTACTCTATACCAAGCACGGTGCTAGACATTCTCATATATAACCTTATTCAATCCTGGTATCATCCCTATACAGGATATATCTGCATTGTTATCCCCACTTTACAGGTGAAGAAACTGAGACTTGAAGAGAGTAAACTATTTGCCCGAGGTCACATGGCCAGTGACTAAATTGGATTAGGAACTCTGTTGATTATAAACACTGGCTCTTAATCTCTGCACATAGATGATTATAATGTACATCTAAATGGCCTAAACAGTCTTTGCTTTGAATATTCCCACTAATTTTGTCTCTTTCCATTTTTACTTCTAGTATCTTCTACAAACGCTTCTGGAAACTGGAGGACCCAGATAGCTGTAGGGCTATCTGACTACGAGACCCCGGCACGTTCTTCCTACACCAGCTGCTACGGCAACATCTGTAATCCTTTGCCCTCCCCAGGCAGGTGAGAAAGCAATGCTCCAAAATTCTAGTAGCCTGTTCCTGGTCAAAACAATTGAGGAATTCATTTTTTTCTTTTTTCTTTTTTTTTTTTTTTTTTATGACTGCTCAAGGATTATCAGACTATAGCCTGTGGGGCCCAAACCAGCTGCCACCTGTTTTTGTAAATTAAGTTTTATGGGAAAACAGCCATGTTCATTCACGTACATTTTATCTATGGCTGTTTTTGCACCGTGAGGGCAGAGTGGAGTAGCGACAGAGCCCTCGTGGCCAACAAAGCCAAAAATATCTGGCCTTTTTAAGAAAAGGTTTGTTGACTCCTAATCTAGATTGTTCGAATTTGACTCTGTTCCTCGTCTTCTGCAAGGTCTTAAATTCTGTGTCTGACGGGTTTTTTTTAATTGCAGTACTTTAAACGGTATTACTGATACATCCATTTAAGACTCTCCTGGAACCTTGGAGGAAAAATATCTCTACTCCAGAAAAGGCTGTTCACATCAGAATTCCTCGTAGGCAGTTGGTGGGCTTGATTACAATGAACATTTGCCAGCATTTTGTGTCTGACCCTGTGTTCCTTAAGAAGCTACAAACACAGTCAGTTGCCCTATTGTAATCGTGGTTCTTTGTAAACATTTGGAGGAAACATACAAGAACAATTTGTTAAAATGTGATTTTTTAAAAAAGATGGCTAACTCCGCATTACTTCTTTGTATATGCAAGAGGAGAGGAGTTTCTCCAAGAGGAGTTAAGTTATGAAGAGGTCATTTCTCCCTCACTTTTCACAGGATATCATTCACACCCATCGTGCCAAGAAATAGAGCATTTTCTGTTTGTTTTTATTTAATTTTTGCTCTAGGTCAGATTGCTTCAGGCATAGGGAGACTTACACAGACAATAACTTATCAAAGTGTCTAGCCTGGTGAGTTTGAGAGATTAAATATCTTTGCTTTTTTCTACTTCAATTTTTTATTTCAGTTCTAGTTGATTAACCTCCATCAACCCTCAGTTTGTTCTCTATAGTTAAGAGTCTCTTCTGGTTTGCCTTTCTCTCTTTTTTTCCCTTCCATTGTTCATCTGTTTTGTTTCTTAAATTCCACATATGAGTGAAATCATAATTTCTTAATAAAGTACTCAGTGTTACAAACGAATTGGAGGTATTCAACCCCAAAGCCTTATTTTTCTTCTCCTTGTTCAAGGAGAGTTTTTCTTGGCTTGAACTGTTAGGCCGATTGTCTCAACTCAACAAAGGGTGTGCTCAAAATAGGATTTTAGTGAAAATATACCTCAGGGGACTTCAAATAGCTTGGGTTTCTGTAAATAATGCTTGCAAATGAGTTAGGAGCAAGAACTATAATGGCTTTGGCCCAAAATTGGAGCTGCACTTTAAGTCAGTTCTCATCGTTTTGTATAATTCATTTGCATATAGTTTTCCCCACTTGTACACTTTTACTTTCCTTTTCATGGACTGCATGAGAAATAATATAAAAGCACATGAAACAGTTTGAAAATCCTTAACACTACTTTCACTGGACTCAGGAAGTACTAAACATTTTTAGAGAAAGTCTGTTTTTACCAAGTGTGCCTGTCTGTCTCAGAGAGCCAGCCCAAGATGGCTTGACGTGGAGTCTGATGTCAGAGGTGGGGTAATCTACAGGAAATTAGAAACTATTTAAAGATCCCTATTGTGTGTGCTCACATGCACATCGTATGAGCTCATTGTGGAAAATTAGGAAAATAATAAAGGGATAAATAAGTAGGAAATCATTTACCCATAATTCTACCATCTAGAGATGGTAGCTATTAGCATTTTGACACATTTCCCATTTTCCAGTGTCCATTTTTAACATGGTGGTAATGATACCCTTATGTGCAGTTTTACACCTTTCATTATCTATGAATTTCTGCATCCCAGTGTTTTACTTAATATCACAATATAAACATGTTCCCATATTTTTAAAAACCATTAAGCCTTACTTTATGTGATCCACATGATATTCCACTCAATAAATATACCATACTTTATTTAACAGTTCCCATATTTTGAATTTGAATGGTTTTTTAGATTTTTCTCTCTCTTTTTTATTGTAATGCTGCTGTTAATGTCTTTGTGCAAAATATTTGTCTGAATTCCAGATTATTGCCTTAGGATACATTCCAATAAGTAGAATTAATGGATTAAATTGAAAAGTGAATTTTTTTAAGCCCTTGCTTTCCAGAAAGATTTGCCAGTTTACCCTCCCAGCAACAGAGGTACGGGTGTGCTTATTTCCATCTATTTGTCTATTTAGGATTTTTTTTTTATTATACCTCAGAGTGATCAACTTAACTTGACCTACTAACAAAGCAAGTATCATAACAGCCATCCATTAAGTTTTAGAAATTTGGTGTAAAATTATGTTATTTTTGATGAAAACATAATTTTTAAAATAAGAGAGAAATTAGGTTTCAAGATAAAGATAAAAAGAAAACCTTTAGATCTGCCCTGAAGTTCAAGATTTGAGTAATTTTTTAAACAAATGAAGTACATAGTATTTCAAGATCCTTTCCCCCCAAGTGTCTGGCTCTTAACATTTACAGAAAGCTACACATTTTTACCAATAAAAATTTGTTTCCAAGTATGCTGTGGTATAATTGTCAGTGGCATAGGCTTTCTAAAATCATAAATGTCAATGTCTCTTATGCTCCCTAGTATATAATGCAGTCAGATTCTTGGCTCTGTGTGCTGCAAACTGTGTTTCAAATAACTTTTTCCCCCTTGCCTTCCTGTTTTCCATTTTGCATTCTCTTCCTTATCTAACTACCTCTACCAGGCAACACCCAGGGCTTCTGTCACGGAGAATGGTTGTGTCTCCCGAAATGAGATCAGTTTTCAGTTCTCTTTTGCTCAGTGTAGCCAGCTGTAGTAAGTACAGCCCTCAGATCCGTCTGCTGCATCTTGCCTTGTAGCAGGACTTTTGCTTGTTCTGGCTGATGTGTGAAGCTATGGAAATCTGACTTTGTGTTTATAGTAGATGAAAACACTAAATACCTGGTTTCACATAGTATTTCTTTCCGCAGCTCTCCTTCCAGTGCCTTTTTAACCATCTTGACTAAAGAAATGTAAAATAAAAAGAAACCTACTAACTATCTAACCTATTCTAAATGACTGTTGCAGGAATGAAGTTTTGCCTATTGGAATGTTTTGTGTTATAGGATGCCTTCCTTTGGATATATCATCCAAGTATGCCTATGATTTTTGAATGTGGTGTTGTTTCCAATTGATGTTCAACCCATAGACCCTAGGGATGTAAGATGTGTTCCTGGGTGCCCCTGCCTGCCACTAAATATATTCCTTTGTCCCTGAGGAAAGCATCTAGTCTATTCCCTTAATTTGAAGAATACTTAAAATGTGGCTGTCAAAAATACTTTTTAAAAAGTTAAAAATAGGGGCGCCTGAGTGGCTCAGTTGGTTAAGCGACTGCCTTCGGCTCAGGTCATGATCCTGGAGTCCCGGGATCGAGTCCCACATCGGGCTCCCTGCTCAGCAGGGAGTCTGCTTCACCCTCTGACCCTCCCCCTTCTCATGCTCTCTCTATCTCATTCTCTCTCTCAAATAAATAAGATCTTTTAAAAAATAAAATAAAATAAAAAGTTAAAAATACGACTCTCACACAAAGAGAAAATGGGCATGTGTCAAAGATTTATTTAACTCATTAATGTAACAGAATGGTAAAGCTGCTTCCAAGAGAATTCAAAAGACTGAATTCAACACACTGAAAGATAAAAGGCTGGAATAAGATTACTAAATAAGATTAAAAAACCAGTTAATGGCCTACAGGGCAATAAAACTATAACCATAGTCTTTTTATAGTAGACCAAAGTTATTTGTATTTCTTCCAGACAAAAACCCTACAAGTTAACATGTAACTTACCACAATCTGGATCCTAATCAATGGTAAATATAAGTGAGACAAAGGAATATCTCCCGAGAGAATTAAGTACACCTTGCATGGGCCTTTTTGACAATTCGCCAGTAGGATAGTGAAAGAACACACCATCATCCTTTGCCTTGACAGTGCTTTCTACTAATTCTTTGAGTAGCGTCATCTTTGTACTCTGGTAATAAAAATGACCACAAGTAATAACTCTCCTGGTTTCCTTTAATAGACAGTACCCAGAGATCAGTCAACTGGACAGCACAGATGGAAGCCGGTTGGAAGACAGCCTGGAGAGCAGGGAGCAGAAGCTCTTTTGGCATGAAGATTCAAAGCCTGGAACATTAGTCTGAACTGCAGTTGGACCTCTTGACCAAACACTGCATCTCACACTAGTGTGCCTTGCAAAATGTGTTCGTCTTCCCAGAAAGCTATCCGGCGTTAGAAAGCTAAAGGCATCCAAGTTTGGAGAGACCCTGAACGACTTGCCTTTCTGACTCCGGGCACTCACGTGACAGAGCAAGGTGGAGCCGTGGCCACGAAAGGCCTCAGCCTTTATCAGTAGCAAGCACTTTTTAAGGGAATAAAAGTTGTTGAAGGCAAACCGCAAAACTGTGAAAAGTGCGTTCAGGGTCCCCAACAGGAAAGAAGGACGGGAAATTTCAGAGCACAATCCAGAATGATGAGGAAAGGGAAAGCAGAAACTCCTTAGTCATTAATCACCTTCAGAAAGTTTGGGTTTGTGAGCCGGTGAAGAATAACTTGCTATCTCTACCCAGACATGAACAATTTAGACAGTATTGGAAAATTACTTGAAGAGAAGCTGGATTTTCATGAAGTTCTGAATGAGTGTAAATGTTTTTAGGATATCATAAAGAGTGATGGTTTTCATAAGCACCGTAAAATGGGTTCTGGAAAGACTTAGCATCCTGTAATATAACTTTATGGTAGCAGATTGGGGAAAACAAAGCAGCCCACTGAATAATTGACAAACTCTGCTTGGAGAATGTTCTAAGGTACAATATTATTGGGCTCCTTTTTTTCTTTCTACACCAGTTGCCTGATGGATGATTATTCAGGCTGGTAACTCTCCAATTTGCCTGCCATTTCAAATGGCAGACCTGATATGGAAAGTTTTTCTAACCAAGAGTTCAAAAAAGTATTTTAAGATCATACAGAAAGAACCCAAAACAAAACAAAATGGAAAAACAAAAGCCACAGCATTTTCAATGAATTGCGTGCCTTAAAATGGTGAACATTAGAAAAGTAAGCATATTGTCCAGATTCAATGGGGGGTTCTAAGTCACCAAATGACAAAAAACAAGATTAATCATTAAAAAACAAAACAAAAAAAACAAAAACAAAAACAAAAAAAACTCCAAGCTGCAGTAGATTTAATTATGAGGCTAAAACTACCTCATACTTTACTCGGAAGAACTAATTAGCTATGGTTTACTGTATTGTTTTTTAAAAAAAAAACAAAAACAAATATTTCCATATTCCAGATTGCTCTTTTTTGTCATCTTCACTCTGCTTCAATATTCCATAAAAGGTGCTCCCTTCCCCCCTTTTATACAGGTTTCATGTTCATATTGTGAATAGAGAAGTTTCTGAACAACTTTTTTGGAACATTTTCTATCTATATTCCAAAGCATGTAATATATACATAAAAATGCTTTGTTAAACTGGTCCTTAGTCATTTGTATCATTAAATATGAAGTTTGGGAGAAAAATTTGGAACAAAAAAGAAGACATGCAAAAAATAGTAAGTTATTCCTTTTTGCATACTTGTATAGCCTTCTAGAAACAGAAATACCCTTTTGCATATTCTTTTACTGTTCTGACTTTTTAAGACCTATTATTTTTTTACATAGGTCAATAAACTGAGGTGTGCTACTGAAAATGTTTACGTATTCTTCCATTACATTCAGGGTTCAGACAAAGCAGTTTAAAGTGCTCTACTTCAAGTAATCATGTTGGACAAGATTGCGGATTTTTAGTTATATATTAGCATATTTTATTGATGCCAAGATGCACATTTTTTCATATTTACATCTTTGAAATCAGGATGCATCTTTTGATGGATGGCATGCTCTCAATGAACTGGCAGTGTTTTTTTCTTAGTGCTACATAAAATAATGCTGTGTCTTACAATAAAGTTGTCTTAGAATTGATGAAATACGGTAGTTTATTGCCTCACTGAGGATGACAGATGTGAATTTTTAGGCTTCCTAATCGTGCGAATGTTGTTTATTTGTAACAAGTCATCCATCCTAGTTTTGCCGACTTGCCAACAGGTCTTCTAAATTCAAGAAAATGTTTCATCTGACATCTATTTATCCTGCACAATGGGGGAAGGGAATGGGAAATGAAATGTAGGAAGACCTTAATATTTCTGTGCAAGTATCTCAGATGGAAATAACCTTCTTCTGTTTAAGAAAGGGAATGCTCAGAATTGCAAGTACACTTTGAAAGAATGCATGGAACTTGGCTCCCAAATGGTTAAAGAAGGTACAGAAATGGAAGCACAGTGGGCCTGCTGTTTGATTTTTTTTTTCCCCTGTCTTTTTAGGAAAACCTCTCTCTACCACATGTTTGGTGTGTTTATTAATAACCAAAGCATGGCAAAGGTAAATTATTCAACATAACCCATTGATCTGTTTCTTATTACAAGATGTCATATTTTCCTGATAAAAATTTTAAATTAAAAAAATTTTAAATTCAAACACAAAGCAAATAAATAACATAAGAACATAATTATGCCCTGGAAGCCTAATGTTACCAGATGTAAGAATTGTTCATTTATTTTCTATTAGTTCACATTTTCTTCTATGCATACAGTAATGTTTTAAAAATTCAGCATCATATTGCAAGGACAGTTTACAACTTGTTTTTTTCACCTAGCATATCATGGACCTCTCTGTATCAATATATATTGATCTACCTCATAAAGATGTATATTTTCCAAGGTGGATTTTTTTTAATTGCCTCACCTTCCTTGCTGTTCATATTTTTTCCTATATTTGAGAAAATTCTTCAAAATTCTTTCTTGTACTCATATAAGCTTAATGTTACAAGTAATAAAGATTCCAGAATTGTTTCAAACTATTAGTTTGGCCTGTTCTTAGGAACAAAGGTTCAGACTAAGAGTTCCTTCAAATGTTAGTCCTTCAGAGCATTCAGAAGTGGAATAATGACTTTCTTCAGGACAGAAGAGTTTGAATTCTTTTCTAGAGTAATTTTCACAGGATCAGTGGTGAGAGACAAGTTTTTTAAATTTTCAACTATTGTGGGCCTTTAGTTTTGTGAAGACAAAGATGAATTACTAAGGAAAACAAGTTAATTTAAAAAAATGAATTCCTAGGGAAGTGGAAAAAAACAAATGGGTACAAAAATATACATTCCTGCTCATTATTAGATTCACAGGGCATAAAACTACTCTGTCGAGTCACAATCACAGATTCTAAACACAGACTCTTACTTTTTTACCTCAATTTACATTCCACTAACAGTTTCTTAACTCCCCATGTTTCTCATTGAAGTATAGTTAACATACGGTGTGCTGTTTCAGGTGTACAATGTATTGATTCAACAATTCCATGCATGACTCAATGCTCACGGTCATAAGAGTATCTGAACCACCCTCTGAGTACCGCTAACTTGGAGCTCTTCACAGGAGGTTCCCATTCATGCATGTTAATAAGGCAAGTCATTCTTCATCCCCTGTTACCTCATAAGGCATGGAGCTGCAGTTCATCTCGAAAGAGAAAAATCTGTTTAACACATACATGGATATACTCATCTTTCTGCTCAAGCCCTTTACCTCTCGTGTTCCTCATGGTTCAGTGTGTGCCGTGAAGTGTTGTGTGTACGAGCTGCTCTAATCCCCACGACAGCCCAGTGACTTGATGTTATCTCCATGTTACTGAATCTGAGAATTGGGAAGGGCAAATCATTTGTCCAAAAGTCGTGCAGCACTTGGAAGAAAAGCAGGAAATAGATTTTGATTCATCCAACACCAAATCCTAAACTACTGCAGCCTTGTTCCAAGAACAATTTCTCTGCAGTCTGGGTAGCAAACAAGATTTTTAAGAATATATTATAGGGGCACCTGGGTGGATCAGTAAGTTAAACGACTGACTCGGTTTCAGCTCAGGTCATGATCTCAGGGTCCTGGAACAGAGCGGACTTCAGGCTCCATGCTTATTGCCGAGTCTCCTTGGGACTCTCTCCCCCTCTGCCCCTCCCCCTGTGCTCTCTCTCAAATCGATAAATCTTTTATAAAAAATATATATATATATACATAAATGAAAATTGAATATATGCTAAGCTCAGCTGTCCTTGTTTGTTTGTTTTTGGTTTTTTTTTTCCATTACCAGTGGCAAAAAGGCAAAGGCAGGCCTCAGTCTGAATATAGGTGAAGATAACCCTTATCTGGGTTACTACCAGCCTTGCAGCCTGGTAGGCTGCATTTTGTATTGCTATGTGAGCTCATCAGTGGACCAAGTACATTTGTTAATTCTTTTCAAGTCAATAAAATGTCTCACACCAGTGAATATACTTGTTATAATCACAGATAACCATAATGAGCTAAATATTGATCAGTAGCACTGAAAGTATCTATCAATCTTTCTCCATTTCTGATGGCTCAGGGCAGCAGGATAATATGAAGTTTATATGCTCTGCTACCATGACCCCAAGGAGTCCTCTCAGAATTGACCTCTATCAGATGTATGTGCCCGTGGGCTTTCGCTCTTGATTCTCCTTGGAAAGAGTGAATCTGGGATTAATCCCCTTTTAGAATCTGAGCCCAGTGCCAAAAAATCCTTCTAGTACTTCCCACCTTTTCTACCTTTGATGCCTCATGGAGTCTATCTCCCCTGCAAAAGAAAATAGGAACTGTGCATCAAGATTTGTTTTAGCAGTACTTAGCTGATTCTTAACATCAACACACACACAAACATTTTCTCCCTTTTCTTTTGCTTTTGAATATCAGCAGTCTTGACAAGAATGGTGTATTGGGACCAAGGTAATGGGGATGGGAGCTGACTTAACTTCTGAGTTTTAGATAATTATCTCTTCTTAAATGCTTATTACACTTAAGAAGTGTCCAAGGTTAAAAGTTTCTGTGGTTTTCAACTAGGGCTGTACCACCAGCTATGGGGCATTTGGAAATGTGAATATGTTGCTGTATTTTAGAATCCCTCAATGATTTGGAAATACTACTGACATATAGGGACCAGGGACATTAAACAGATACAAGTCATGGGATGGGCCCCTACAATAAATAGTTGTTCTATCCAAACTGCCCAAAGTGACCCCACTGAGGAACCCTGGGCGTCTTACCTAGGAAAATGTGTTAAATCCACTTCTTTGGGTGCTGCCTTCCAGTGTTTGAAGCAAAGAATTCTCAATTCTGAAGGGAAGAAAGGGGAAAGTAAAGGAGATGATGGTCTCCTGAGGGTGGGGGAGAGATTGTATGTGAGTTAAAAAGGTATATATCTAACAAATATTAGAACACCAACGACGGTCACTGTGCCAGGCAGTGAGAATAGAATGTTTTCCTGAAGATGGCTGTCCAATCAATGAGGGAGAAACAGAAGTGACCAATGTGAATAACTTAGAAGGAACATTAGTCTTATGAAAGCCAAGCGTGGTGAGAAAAGAAAGGATGTAGATGATACCTTAGGTTGCTGGGACACAGTGGGGTCTTTGGGGCGTTGATGCTTCATCCCAGGCTTGGGGGTCGGTAAGAGAAGGTCCAGTTAAGCAAGAAGGAAAAGAAGCTCTCCCCGGGTTAAGAGAATGTCACCATGGGGGAGCCTGGATGGCTCAGTTGGATAAGTGTCTGACTCTTGATTTCAGCTTGGGTCATGATCTCACAGGTTGTGAGGTCACGCCCTGCATCGGGCTCTGCACTTGGCATGGAGCCTGATTAAGATTCTCTCTCTCTCTCTCATCCTCTCTTTCTGCCCCTCCCCTCTTAAAAAAAAGAGAGAGAGATTGTTACCATGGCATCACCAAAGCCCTAAAGCGAGGAGCAACTTAGCCAGTTTCAGAAACTAAAAAAATAGGAGGACTTATTATTCCAGGATTGAAGAAGTATAGGTAATTAGAAAGAAAGCTGCCGGGGCGCCTGGGTGGCCCAGATGGTGAAGCATCCAACTCTTGGTTTGGGCTCTGGCCCTGATCTCAGGGTTGTGGGATCAAGCCCCATGTGGGGCTCCATGCTCAACGTACAGCAAGCTTGTCCCTCTCCCTCTGCCCCTCCCCCCACTCAAATAAATAAATAAGTAAAATCTTTAAAAAAGAAAGAAAGGTGCCATTTTTGAGTTTTCACTATAGTCCCAAAAATGGGCTAAGTGCTATCATTTGATTTAATCCTTCCTACAACTGTGTGACAAAGATGGTCTTAGCCCGGAAAAGGATATGAAGAGAGAGGCTCAGAAAGATGACCACGGCCTCAGTTACCAGACCACAGAGTAAGTTGTAAAGCTAAAATTCAAACCATCTTTGACCAAACCTCATGCTCTTTATTAACCATGACATTATGGAAAAGCAGTTGCTCACCAAGCACCTCTGTTAAATGGAAGCCAAAGAAAATGACAAGAGAAAGGAAGGAGCAAACAAAAGAGCTGCCCTGGGTCAATGGGAGGGATGGAAATCTGATCAGCAAGGTGAAAATAGGGGAAAAGACTGTTCAGGGCAGTTGGCAGTGCATGGGTTTTCAAGATAGGCACGTCAGACAGTTCTGATCGGGGTGTGGCTTGAAGATGTTCCTAATGAAGGGCCAACTGGGGGAGAACTATCTTTGCAAAAAGGGTGGAGGAAAAGAGCAAAGGCATTTGGGGAATATACTCAAAACGCCGGTCAGTGGGTCGTGAATAGTGAATTAAATTAGCATTGCAGCCTCCCACCCCTGCTCCCATACAAAACAAACACAACATTCCCTGGAAAACCATTCTTCATGTTGTCCTCTCATTTTCAAAAGAAATTGGCTCCATAAGGAGATCAAAGATTGGGAGGCCAGAGTGGGAAAGATCTTATCAGGCAAACCGGCAACCCACGACTGGAAGTACATTCTCCTCAGCCCTTCAATTACCAGAAGATAGTGGGTGTCTGGGTAGACATTACCATCTTTATAAAGCAGTGGTTAAGTGTGTGGGCTTTGAAGTCAGGCAGACCTGGAGACGGGTTGCCCGGCTTGAAATCAATGCTAGCCCCACTACTTGCTGAACCCTATGAACTAGGGTAAGTTTTCTAACTTCCCTGGGCCTCAGTTTCCCCACTAGTACCCATCACACAAGGGTATTTGTGGGCTGAACAAGATAATGCATCTAACAGTGAGGCACAACATCTAGTCTCTAGCAGGTGCTTCATGAGATAAATTATTTCCTGGAAAAAAAGAAAAGATGGGAAATGATGATTGAATATTAAACGAGATCTAGAAAGTTGAGGTTCTGAGGATTGGCACTGCCTGAAGTGACACCACTCTTGAAATTACTCATCACTGTCGAGAGCCGATTACATTTCAGGCACTGTCATAGGCAGAGTACCATACTGGAATATTTTTTTCTTTTTTAATCCTTACATCAAATTTACAATTATTAATCTCCAACAAAAGCTCAGGGAGGTTAAGTGCTTTGCCCAGGTTACATATCTAGAAGGTACCCAGGCCTGGATTGCACCTCATAAATGCATAAAACAGAACCTTTGTAAAGTAGGACTTTGTGCCACTCTGGAGTCTGCCATGGATGGAAGACACGTCAAGGTTTAATCCACGCAGTCAAGCCGATTAAGGTGTTTTCCAGACTTTTCAACCAGAGGTCTCGTGCAAAGCCCGGACCAGAGCGACGTGCACTTGCAAGAGCCTGGGAGTGAGTACCTGCTTAAACTGTGTGCCCAGCTGCCTGACTTGCTTCACCCCCAGCTTGGCCTTGCTGTGGGCTCAAGGACTACACCTGCCCTTTTATGTGCAGAAGAATGCAAAGAAGCCAGCCCGCAGAGGGGCTAGATTCAGCAAATGAAAATCAAAACGCTAAGTTCAATTTAAAAGAAATACCTCTAACTGCCAAATTTTTGTCATTTACTAAAAAAGAAAAAAGTAGATACAGGACATTTAGGGCATCCTGGAAAAACTCACCAAGGGACACAAAACGAAATCATTCAATTCAGAACATGTACCATAGATATGGGACACATGGCAATCCCATTTGCCAGGCCACTGCCCACTGGCAGGTGGGACAATAATAGATGCTTGAGAAGCTCTTGTGGATGGTTTTCTAGAAAGGTAAGTGTCACACCCTCCAGGTCCATGAAGAGGTTCGCCCTGCTCAAGCCAGAGTCTTTCTTCAGACCAGGAGCCGTCTAGATCAGGCCGTTTTGTCTGAAAACATGCAGAGAATGTGTGGAAGTTCTTCCGGCAGAGCATGCCTTAGAAAATTACCTTTTCTAAAACGTACTTTTTCTCTGGCCCACAAGTTTGGCTCCTACAAATTTGGTCAATGAGGACACCTAGAGGCCGGCTTGGGTTATCACAGGCAGGAGGTTTCTGATGGGCCTCCCGGTGATATTGAATTAAAATCCTATGTGTATATACAAACAAGTTTCAGTAGCCTTGCAGGGGAAAAAAAAAATCAATTTTGAGTGTTCGACGCCTTGATTTATTAGGTGTGTCTTCTTGGGGAAATCGTTTAAATTTTTAAAAACTTCACTTTTCTATAAAATAGGAAATAGTAATTTTAACAATTTCGCAGTATTGTAAGAATTCAATAAAACTATAACTTAAGGAAGTTAGCACAATACCAGGGACACAGAAAAACCTCATAAATGTTCCTTGTCATTACTGTTTCCAATATGACACTACAGGGCAGTGTAATATTAGAGAGTTGTAATTAATATTTAACGTTATTAAATTTAAATGTTAATACAATTAAAAGAGTAAATATTATTAATATTTAAGATTCACTGAATGCCAGGGCCAGGATTTGGGTGAAGGGATTGAGCCTCTCGCTCAGGTGCGAAAATGTAAAGGGGCATCGGAAAACCCATTTGACAAGGTAAATAATATTTTGGGGCACCTGGGTGGCTCAGTCATTAAGCGTCTGCCTTCGGCTCAGGTCATGATCCCAGGGTCCTGGAATCGAGCCCGCATTGGGCTCCCTGGTCGGCGGGAAGCCTGCTTCTCCCTCTCCCACTCCCCCTGCTTGTGTTCCCTCTCTTGCTGTGTCTCTCTCTGTCAAATAAATAAATAAAATCTTTAAAAATAAATAAATAATATTTTAATGCAATCTTTTTTAAAAATCAAAACTTAGACAAAGAAAATCTGTGACGAACAAAACGTTAACATTTTAAATAAGGGCAGGAAGGGCTGGTCATTCCTTTTTCCTCAGGCTCCATTATGGCTCAGCACTACCAGCACTGTGCTAGTGCTTAAACCCAACAAGGAGAGGCCAGGGTTCTATATACCCATTTTACAGATAAGGAAAGAGAAACCCAGAGGAGCTGCTCAGATGCACTGCCCACATAATCAACAGTAGGGCCAGCAATCTCCCCCAGATCTGAATGATTCTAAAGCTCATGTCCTGCCCCCTTTTTATCTTGTTCATACTTCCCATTTACGAAGTGATGCAGGCTCAAGGTTCTCTACCCCATGGTGTCATTTCACTTGTACTATGTTTAGAGTTGCCAGATCTGGCGAACTAAAGTGTGTCCAGTTCAATTTGAAGTTGAGATAAACCACAAATAATTTTTAGTATGTGTCTGTCGCATGCATATCCTTTACTTTTATCTGGCAGCCCTCCTCCCCATCCCATCACCAAGGAGACCAGACATTTTAATAAATAGAGCTCACAATTTCAAAATGGAATAAACCTGCTGGATTAATCCTGCCATTTCTGTACTGAGCACAGATCAGGAATGGTAAATGGCTTCGATAGAGTTACAAGCTTCTCCCCCCGGTAAAATAGAAAACTGGCTTAGTATCTTTGCTTAAAGGCAAAGGGACCATTTGAGCTTCATCTGGCCTTACAAAGTGCTTCTTTTGGTCTTTACTGAGATGTTCTAGGGTAAGAAATTACAAGCCTGAGTTGAAATAAAATAAAGAAAATGCTTTAGGCGTTTTGGGTTGCGTGTCCTGCAAATACTATTTGTTATTTTGAGATCTCTGACTCCAGGCGCCATAAATTATTTCCTTGGCAGAATAATATTCTGAACCCTAATGATTTGCTTCCATTCACAGTGCAATGAAGATGATTGAGAACGAATGAAATCTGTTCTTTAAAAGAACTGGTAATCATGTCTCCCACCTGGAGCTGAATCATTAGCAAATTTCAGCCCCTTAGAGCTCACTAGATTGAATATATTGTCAGAAAGTATTTCTTCTAATAATGTTACTGCATACAGATGAAGAAGGAGAAAAATATTTCAGGGGTAACCTGAACTTTAAGCACTATTTGAATTATTAGGTTTTTAATTACATAAGAGTGAATCATTAAAACCTGTCAACGGATTCTTAGCAAATTGCATGACTTGAACAACCATTTCAGTTTCAAATTCATACCGTACCACACAGTGAGAATTTCCTAGCTCCCTCCCAGATTAATACTGGTGTGTGTGTGTGTGTGTGTGTGTGTGTGTGTGTATGCGCATGTGCGCACACACATACATGCTTACCCTCCTCCCCCTTTAGTCTGTGAGCTCTTAGAGATCAAGGACCATATCTTATTTGAATATGTGTTCCATTTAGAATCTAAAATTAATTCTTTATCTAGCAAGTTCTTGTGGAATTGCACGGTATGTACATGCTGGATTCATTTGCTAGGGCTGCATAAACAAAGAATCACAAACTGTGACTTAAACAACAGAAATGTACTGTCTCACGTTTCTGGAGTCTGAGAGAGGGTGATGGCAGAGTTGGTTCCTACAGAGGCTGTGAGAGGGGATCTTCTATAACCTCCCCTCGTGTTGCACCTGAAATATGAAAGTGATAAGAAGGCACACTCATTTCCCACTCTTTCTGTTTCCAAGGAGGGACTTTAGCTAGGCCTGTGTATGCTGTATCTATCTAAGAAGCTGAAAAAGAAAACATACTGGTGCTCCAGCCCTACAATGGACCGACTAAATCAGAATATTTGAGGGTGAACCCAACCACGGATTTTGTTTTCAATGGTCAGGTGATGCTACTATGCACCCTGGGGGATGAGAACAAGTGAGCTGCAGCGGGCCTCTCCCCTGCATCTTCCCTTCACCTGGGAATGCTCTTCCTCCTTTTTCAGTGTCCCTGCCTCTAGAGCGGGAGCATTCGGCCAGTTCCCCAGCCCTGGGGTAGCCATAGTTTCTCTGAGCAAGATCACCAAGAGAGAGACCCGCCATTATGCAGAGCTGTAGTGTTGGCTAACCTGAAGCCTGCGTCCCTGGGAGCCTCTTTAACATGCAGGCTCCGATTCAAGAGGTCTAAGGCCAGGAGTCTGACCTGCACTTTTTTTTAATGATTTTATTTATCTACTTGACACGGAATGAGAGAGCACAAGCAGGGGGAGTGGCAGGCAGAGGGAGGGAGAAGCAGGCTCCCCGAGGAGCAGGGATCCCAATGTGGGGCTCGATCCCAGGACTCTGGGATCATGACCTGAGCCACCCAGGCACCCCCTGACCTGCATTTTGAATGCATTCCCATGCACGCCTGTTTCTTGTACATGGCCCACACTTTAAGTAGCAAGATGGTGCCATCTTAAAACCATCCCTTCTGATCCAGCTTTTATCTGTTATACATGCATATCTATTTTACTTTCCTATATGACACCAGTGTCCTTTTGCTGAACTTGACTGGAAAAGGGGGTAGCATTTATTGGAAAAACCATAAAACTCCAGTAAACTAATTGGTCTCCACCTTTATAATTATTCCTAAATACTAATGTAGTGCCAATATATTAAATCTTATAGGCACAACTGCCCAGGTGACAGTGATTCTTCCTCTGGGATCGGCCCGCCCCATTACCACCAGAGTTCCCAGCTCCTCTGCTAAAACGTAAAGCTGATAGAGCACAAGGGCTCTACAGTCAGGCAGTGTGACTTCAAGGTCCAGCTCTGACACCTGCTAGCCCTGTGACCTTGAAAAAGTCACTGGGCTTCTTTAAGAATCTATTTTCTCTCCTCCCTTCCGAGGGTTGATGTGCAGAGTAAGGATGTGCGTATAAAATGCATAGCGCATGACAGGCTCAGAGTAAACACGCATTGTATGCTAGCGGCAGTGGTGATTTTGCTATTTCATGACCTGACCCCCTAAGGTGTAGTTGATGGATCCAGGGGTGCATGCTTGACCTAAGCTAGGACACTGGCAACCCCTCTTAGGAATTTGAAATTGGGAAGTGAAACCATCAGAGACTAGATAGTGTCAAAATTTGACACTTGAATCTTTCTACTAGAATAGCTATCAGGGGACCAGCGGCATGAGCATCACCTGGGAGCTTGTTACTGGATACATAATCTCAGGCTCCAGCCCAGACTGACTGAATAAGGATGCATTTCTAATAATGTGCGCATTACAGCTTGGGACACACTTAGAGGAAAGTCTGTTATCCTCTTGGAAGGCATTTCTGTGACCTTTGCATCTTCATACCTGCAAATACAAATGCAGATGTTTATAAAATACTCTCAACTAATGCCTTATCTTTTCTTAAGCCTGAGCTAGCTCTAGTTCATCCCTGCTACTTGCAACCCCCAAATCTCAATAGCATTGCAGACCATATTCTGCATGTTAGAGCTTTTGCACCATATCCTATAATGAAGACGAACCTAGAAGTGGAAGAGAGGTTAGGTTCTAAAGTCAGCCCATATGGTACAAACTGTGTCTGGTCAAAATATTGCCAGAAAATGGAGTAGAAATGTGCCACGTTAAAAAGCGTTATACCATCTTGCAGTAAATCCAACACAGCTGGTTTTGGAATACACTCAGTTGAACTTCTTCAACTGAGCCACAGAGGAGTAGTAGCTTCTCTTTCATGATTACATTGCATGAAAGTACTTTTTTTAATTTACTTTATTAACATATAATGTATTATTTGGTCAGGGGTATAGATCTGTGATTCAACAGTCTTGCACAATTCACAGCGCTCACCATAGCACATACCCTCCCCAATGTCTATCATCCAGCCACCCCATCCCTCCCACCCCCCACCACTCCAGCAACCCTCAGTTTGTTTCCTGAGATTAGGAGAGTACTTATTTTTAAATCCCAGACTGAGGCGTCTGGGTGGCTCAGCCGGTTAAGCATCAGACTCTTGATTCCGGTTCAGGTCATGACTTTGGGGTTGTGAGATCGAGCCCCACATTGGGTTCTGTGCTGGGCCTGGAGCCTACTTAAGATTCTCTCTCTCTCCCTCTCCTTCTGCTCCCCCACCCCACCAGCCCCCACTCACACGTGTGCACACTCAAAAAATATATATAAAAAGTAAACTCCAGACTCACAATCACCATGGAAGATCACACTATGGAAACTGAGAAAATAGATGCCGATTTCCCAGCTCACATCCATTCTGGGGCATAAGCTCATAGTGATTGATATGGCAATCAGAATCCCTTACACAATTTAAACTGGTTTTCCCCGTCTTTTTCTCTCTCCCCCTTTTCTGTTTCTCTCTGCGTGTAGAGTTGACTTTTCACACATTAAATGAGAGCATGTTATCACTCTCAGGATGTTGGATCACACATGCTTGTATACATCACAGACTCTCCAATTCTGTGTGGGGCAGCCACTAGGAAGTATTAAAGGCTGTACAAGATAGTAAGCAAGCCAGCAGTAATTACCCTGTGACCACTGCTGCAGCTCAGTCGTGCTCTTCTTCCAGAACACCCACAGTCACACAGCCTTCGCTTGCTTTCCAACATGATGTCCGCTACCCCTGTCCTTTCTCCCTATCATATCCCACGCTGGCCACGCCATCATCTCTCTGAAGATTTCACCGTAAACTCTGCGTGCCCTCAGTCCTAGCAAATACAAATTTTCTATATTGATCCAGATTTGGTGCCACACTTGTGAAATGTTTCATTTTCTAGCCACTTAAATGTTTTAAAGCCTCTGCATGATAAGAAAAGAAGCCCACACCTCACTAATAGGCACCATCTTTATAAGATATTGCTCTCTCATCCACTCCTCTGCTTAAAAATGGTCCTCATGCCACAATGTGAATAAACCTTGAAAATGTTTTGCTATGTAAAATAAGCCAGACCCCAAAAGACAAATACTGTATGATTCCACTCATAGGAAATGTCTGGAATAGGCAACTTCAAAGAGACAGGAAGTAGATGAGAGGTTACCAGGGAGAGGCCAATCGGGATTTCTTGCTTAATGGTTACAGAGTTTCTATTTGGGTTGATGAAAAGTTTCGGAAACACGTAGTGGTAAATATGATTAATGCTGCTGAATTGTATGTACTTAGTGCAAATTTTAAGTAATATGTATTTTAAATAGTAAAAGAAATGGGGAAAAATGGTTCGAATCGGGATTTCCTGCTTAATGGTTACAGAGTTTCTATTTGGGTTGATGAAAAGTTTCGGAAACACGTAGTGGTGAATACAATTAAGGCCGCTAAATTGTATGTACTTAATACAAATTTTAAGTAATATGTATTTTAAACAGTAAAAGAAATGGGGGAAAAATGTTTCCTACTGTCCACAGCGTGAGGTCTGCATATTTATGGTCCCATATTCTAGCTAGACTTACTGCTTAATAAATCCAAGGACCACCATCCACTCCATTCAAAACTCTCCCCATTCTTTCCTCATTCTCGCCAATGCTAAACACTCTTCATTCTCATTTCCCTGGGTTTTCACATGCTCTTTGTTTATTTATTAAATTAATTATTTATGAATTATTATTTTATTAAATTATTACCTGTAATGCGCCAGGAGACAGAAATACCAGAGTCTCAGGCGTGGGATCCATCCCCTGGAAGTTTGCAGTTTAATCAGGGAGTCAGTCAAGTTCATAGGTGATTGTAATATAGTGAAAAATGATATTATCAGGGACCCTTTGGGAACTGGGTGTGGGCAACCAACATAATTGGGGACAGGGTGGAGTCAAGGAAAGCGTCCTGGAGGAAGTGTCCTCTGACTGTGTGTGTGTGTGTGTGTGTGTGTGTGTGTGTGTGTGTGTGCGCGCATGCGCACACGCGCACACACGAGCGCACAAAATTGCTGTTATCTTGTTAATTCGATTTAAAGGAAATGTATCACTTTTGTAATACTCAACATCAGGCAATACTGGGAGTAGCCATCCTAGGACAGAGTCAACAGCGAGCAGTTTGGTATTATCATTGCAGGGCACCCACCATGTAATGGGTTCTTGTCCAAGAACTGTATCTACAGAACCATCTTAACTATAATGGGTGCTTTATCATGCTGTAATCCAAGCATGGCAGACTAAAATAATCATGATTTTCTAAAAGTCTGAAGGAAAGAATACCTTATGATTAGGGAATAGCATGCACAACTTGCTTGGCCCATGGTTTTTTTCCCTTCTTTTTTGAGGTCTCAGGGTGAGGAGGAGCGTTCTAGAAATTAAAAAGTAAGTTAAACTTGGATATAGGGAAAGGCCAATGTGTACGGTCCATCTGAGCCATCCCTAAGATTGCATGTAAATAAATGAAAAAACTGTGAGTCCTCTTATTTGGAGGTCACATGGCATAGTGGGAAGAAATAAAGGAAAAAATTGTGACTCCTATTATTTGGAGGTCATGTGGCATAGTTGGAAGAACAAAGGCTTTGGGGCCACTTTCCCACAAGGGTCTTGTTAGTAGAAATAATGATAATAAGACCTAACAATAGTTACACTCTTGTCATATAATTAGGTTCCCATTCAATCCTTAAAATATACCCACGAGGTGAGTACTACCATTACTCCTATTTTATAGATAAACAAGCTGATGCTTTATTAGGTTACATACCCAATGTCGTTCTCCTCATCTCTCAAATGGGAATGAGTAAGCTGATTTGCTTTGATAGAAGTGGATAGGAAATACACCCGTACAGTATCTAACAGGGTAGATGATCTATACACACTGGTTCCTCTCCCTGGAATTAATGCCATTGAACCACTTTAGAAATGAGCTCTCTGTAACTGTCCCCTTGGTTACTTAAGAAACCAATACCCTTTGGCTAGAATCCCATTTGGAAAAGACTCTTGGAATTCATGTCTTAAATAAGTTTAAAATTCTGGTTCCACCTAATGTAAGCACCTCCCTAATCAAATCATAATGTGTAGATTTGATGCATAAATAATGCTAGACTAACAATGACGGTCTAATCTAGCCTTGAAAAGCTGTTGACATGATAAATACTGTAGATCTGGCAAGGTCTCAATAGAGCAAGAAGGTTTGGGCTGGAGATCTACCAAGAATCTCAAAGGATATAGACATCCTTAGCCTGGTGTCTTTGTTAGGGCAGTATCAAAAGTTACCATGCCATAAGACTAGCTAGGTAATCAGATAAACCCTGCAAGAGAAAGAAGGTAGTTCCAAACTCACGGTGCCTAGATTCTGATCAACTTTGTATTTTTAACAAGTAGAAAAGTAGCCCAAATCCAGCTCTCTGCTCCCAGTCATCCATTAGCTACATCAATACGGTAGCTGTTAGCCACCTTTGAAGATAATCTGTGAAAAGTGTACATATATTGATTTAGAGCGATCTACGAATCAACACACCAATAACCATTCCTTGACACAGGCTGTACTTAAATCAAAAATAAAGCCAACCTGGGAAGACCAAATTTGTGTGCACCCTAATCCTCTCGATTCATTCCCCATGTAGAGGACAACAGTAGTGCAGGTGATCCAAAGAACCTAAATAGAAGGTGGCTCAGTCAGTTAAGCATCTGACTTTGGCTCAAGTCATGATGTCAAGGTCGTTGGATGGAGCCCTGCATGGAGCCCAAGCCACACATGGAGCCCCATTAGGGGCTCCACACTCAGCGAGGAGTCTGCTTGTCCCTCTTCCTCTCCCCTGGCCCCTCCCCACCGTTCATGCACACACACACACACACACACACACACACACATACACACACACTCTGCCTCTTAAATGAATAAATAAAATCTTTGAAAAAACCCCCAAAACAAAGAACCTAAATAGAGTATTTGGTTTTATAAATATGACTCAGTAGCAGATTTACTTCTGCTTAGGCTTGGCTTAAGTAAAGAGTTAAATGACGTTAAATTGCTTGGGTATGGGGTGCCTGGGAGGCTCAGTCAGTTAAGCGTCTACCTTCAGCTCAGGTCATGATACCAGGGTCCTGGGATCAAGCCCCGCATCAGGCTCGCTGTTCAGTGGGGAGCCTGCTTCTCCCTCTCCCTCTGCCACTCCCCCTGCTTGTGTTCTCTCTCTCTGTCAAATAACTAAATAAAATCTTTAAAAAACATTGCTTGGGTACATACTGCAGTTTGTTTTAACCAAGTAGTTTCATAATGGTGCCAGTAACTGTCTTCATAATTGTAAATTCTAAAATTCCTGTAGAGCCCTGGTCTCTCTGGTTATAGGACATATAACCTGGCATATTCACTTTTACTCCTGTGTTGTAGGAAAAGATAAATGTGCAAATCTGGGAAGGAAAATAACATGTGATTGGTTCTACTCTAAGACCTGGATGTTAGGGGCTATCTCATGCTGGGCTCTTTGTCCAAGTGCCTTCTGTGTATTTAGGAGGGTATGTGTTAGGGGCTACTCTCACACTTCTCTACACCCCCTTTCCTCTAGGACAGAATTTGCTAGCCTCTGCACTATTGACTTTTTTGGCAGACACTTCTCTTGCAGGGGCTGTCCTGTGCAAGGTAGGACATTGAGCAGTATTCCTCTCCTCCACCCTCTAGAGGCCAGTAGCATCCCCTCTGCAGTTGTGACAACTGAAAATGTCCCTAAACATTGCCACATGTCCTTTGTAAAGACACAATCCCTCCTAGAGAACCACTGCTCTTAAGAGGAGGAGTTGCTAATCTGATTGTTGACAGTGTTACCTCCATTGGGCCACATTTCACTGGTGGGGTGATCATTGCTCAACAGCTCTTAACCTGACCTCTCTCTTGCTTTCTGAAGTTTCTTAAGGCACAGAGGCCATAATGTAATGGCTACATGACACTGGGTTCACGGACACTGAATCTAATCCAGCTTTAGAATTTACTAGGTATTTATCTTTATTTATTCCTTACTTTCTCTAAGCCTTAGCTTCTGATCTGTAAAATGGACATAATAATAATACTTAACCTGTGGCAGATGCAGTTCATCCCATACTCTATATTTGTGTTGCCCTTCTTCTATGCTAAAACCCAGTTTTGTCTGGGCAGCAATGTGTCCAGGTTAGGATTGTCTGATGTAGCAAATAAAAATACAGGATGTTCAGTTGGATTTTAATCTTAGACAAATGACAGATTTTTCTTGTAAAAGCATGTCCCATTTACTAAAAATGCATTTAGTATGTTCAGGGCCCCTCTTAGAGTTTGACCTGCCCTGTTCTTGTTTTCCTTCTCTTTGACACTCCTCTCCCCCTCTCCATCTCTTTTCTCCACCCCCACACATTAGATAGGTCCCGAGTGTGCCGGTCCCAAGATTTTTCGAGAGAGAATGAGGAGGAGTCTCACTTAGTCCTTGAACATGAGCCAGGTCCAGGGCTTTGCTTTAGAGTGTGGTACTTTGGCAAGCACCGTACAATCTTGCACTTTGCTTCTCTTTTTGCAGCTGATACCTGTATATACTCCATGGATCACAGCATTGAAAGGGAAAATGAGTAAATGGTACCCAAAAGCCCTAACAGCAGTTGCAAGGAACAAAATCTAACTTCTGGATAAATGGGGTTTTTTAGCTTTATTGAGATGTAATTGAAATGTAATATCTTATAAGTTGAAGGTATCCAGTGTGATGATTTAATACACATATATATTGTGAAATGATTGCCGCAATAAGGTTAGTTAACACAGCCATCACTTCACATAATTATCTTTTTTTTTTTTTTTTGGCTGGAGGGAGAACATTTAAGATCTACTCTCATGGGGGTGCGGAGCAAGATGTCAGAGGAGTAGGAGACCTGGATTTCGTCTGGTCTCAGGAATTCAGCTGGATAGGGATCAAACCATTCTGAACACCTACGAACTCAACAGGAGATCGAAGAAAAGAATAGCAGCAACTCTCTGAACAGAAAAGCGACCACTTACTGGAAGGTAGGACGTGCGGAGAAGTGAATCCGAGGTGATATTCGGGAGGATAGACGGCGGGGGAGGGGGCCTCCGGCGGCCGCTTCTGGCAAGTGCTAGAGCCGCGGAGCACAAAATCGGAACTTTTAGAAGTCGGCTCCGCTGAGGACGTCACTCCAGTGGCCAAGCGGGGGGAGAAAACCTCGCGGGACAGTGTGGTCTCAGGACCCTCGGGGCACAGAAAGACCGGGGGTGCCTGAGTGCGGCACAGCTCCCAGGTATCGGAGCTGGGAAGCCGGCTGCAGAGACGGAGCCGAGTCGCGGGCTCTCAGCTGGGGTTGCCATAAACTGTGATCCGCGGCCCAGTCGGGCCACTGCTCCTCCAGCAGGGACCCAACAAGTGGCAGATCCGGGGAGACTCTCCTTCCTCCCTGGGGAGGAGCGGCACAGGAGCAGACCGCAGGGATCTGCTGGGTTTGGAGACTCCACACCAAGTCGGGTGCCACAGATAGAAACGCTCGGTCACAGGCCGGGTGAGCACGGAGTGCGGCCGGAGACTGGGGAGACAGGAGTGACTGCTTTTCTCTGGGGGCGCACTGAGGAGCGGTCCCCGAGTTCTCGGCTCCTCTGGGACGGAGATTGGGAAGCCGCCATTTTCACTGTTGTCCTCCAAAGCTGTAGCAAAAGCTTGCAGGGAACAAAAGCTCCGAAGAGCAAACCCGAGCAGCTTGCATAGCCGGGACTCACAAGGGCGGGGCAATTCCGCCTCCGGCAAAGACATCTGGGAACCACGGCAACAGGCCCCTCCCCCAGAAGATCTGCAAGAACAGCCAGCCAAGACCAAGTTTACTGATCAATGAGAACGGCAGAACTCCAGCGCTAGGGGAATACTGCACATAGAATTCATGGCTTTTTCCCCATGATTCTTTAGTCTTTCAAAGTTAATTTTTTTAACTGTCTTTTTTTAAATTTTTCTTTTTCCCTTTTTCAACCAACATCTTATCAATCCCTTTTTAAAAAAAATTTTTTTTTTCATTTTTAAGAGTCATATTCTATCCCTTCATAGTAGTTACCCTTATTTTTGGCATATATATATAAGTTGTTCTCTCTTTAAAATTTTGAGATACAGTTTCTTCTAACAGATCAAAATATACCCTAAATCTCTAGTGTATGACTTTGTTCTAGTCTCCTGCCTGATCACATTCTCTCCCCTTTTCTTTCTTTCTTTCTTTCTTTCTTTCTAAATCCTCTTCTTTCTTTTTTCAAACAACTTCTTATCAATACCTTTTATAAAATTTTTTATAATTTTCATCTTTACAGTCATATTCCATCCCTTCATCGTATCAACCGTTATTTTGTACATATATAAGTCTTTCTTTCTTTAAAATTTTGGGAGGCACTTTCTTCTAACAGACCAAAATACACCCCAACTCTAGTGTGTGGCACTGATCTATGCACCAGCCTGATCATATTTGATCATATTCTGTTTTTTTTGTTGTTGTTTTGTTCTGTTTTTGTTTGTTTTTATCTTTTCTTTCTTTCTTTCTTTCTTTCCCTTTCTTTTACCCTGGTTTCAGGTCTTTTCTGATTTGTTTAGAGTATATTTTCTGGGGATGTTGTTACCCTGTTAGCATTTTGTTCTCTCTTTCATCTATTCTCCTCTGGACAAAATGACAAGACAGAAAAAATCACCTCAACAAAAAGGACAAGAGGTAGTACTGTCAGCCAGGGACCTACTCAATACGGACATTACTACGATGTCGGACCTAGAGTTCAGAATCATGATTTTAAAGATACTAGCTGGGCTTGAAAAAAGCATGGAAGTTATTAGAGAAACCCTTTCTGGAGAAATAAAAGAACTAAAATCTAACCAAGTCGAAATCAAAAAAGGCTATTAGTGAGGTGCAATAAAAAATGGGGGCACTAACTGCTAGGATAAATGAGGCAGAAGAGAGAATCAGCAATATAGAAGACCAAATGATGGAAAATAAGAAGCTGAGAAAAAGATAAACAATTACTGGATCACGAGGGCAGAATTCAAGAGATAAGAGATACCATAAGATGTAACAACATTAGAATAATTGGGATCCCAGAAGAAGAAGAAAGAGAGAGAGGGGCAGAAGGTATATTGGAGCAAATTATAAGAGAGAACTTCCCTAATGTGGGGAAGGAAACAGGCATCAAAATCCAGGAGGCACAGAGAACCCCTCTCAAAATCAATAAAAATAGGTCAACACCCCGACATCTCATAGTAAAACTTATGAGTCTCAGAGACAAAGAGAAAATCCTGAAAGCAGCTCAGGCTTCTCCTGATATGTAACCTATAATGGTACAAATATTAGATTGGCAACAGACCTATCCACAGAGACCTGGCAGGCCAGAAAGGACTGGCATGATATATTCAGAGCACTAAACGAGAAAAATATGCAGCCAGAATACTATATCCAGCTAGGCTGTCACTGAAAATAGAAGGAGAGATAAAAAGCTTCCAGGACAAACAAAAACTAAAGGAATTTGCAAACACAAAACCAGCCCTCCAAGAAATTTTGAAAGGGGTCCTCTAAGCAAAGAGAGAGCCTAAAAGCAGCATAGACCAGAAAGGAACACAGACAATAGACAGTAACAGTCACCTTACAGTCAATACAATGGCACTAAATTCATATCTTTCAATAGTTACCCTGAATGTAAATGAGCTAAATGCCCCAATCAAAAGACACAGGCTATCAGATTGGATTAAAAAACAAGACCCATCGATATGGTGTCTGCAAGAGACTCATTTTAGACCCAAAGACACCCCCAGATTGAAAGTGAGGGGGTGGAAAACCATTTACCATGCTAATGGACACCAAAAGAAAGCTGGAGTGGCAATCTTTATATCAGACAAATTAGATTTTAAACCAAAGACTGTAATAAGAGATGAGGAAGGACACTGTATCCTACTTAAAGGGTTTATCCAACAAGAGGATCTAACAATTGTAAATATCTATGCCCCGAACATGGAAGCAGCCAATTATATAAGGCAATTAATAACAAAAACAAAGAAACACATTGACAACAATACAATAATAGTGGGGGACTTTAACAGCCCCCTGACTGAAATGGACAGATCATCTAAGCAAAAGATCAACAAGGAAATAAAGACTTTAAATGACACACTGGGCCAAATGGACTTCACAGACATATTCAGAACATTCCATCCCAAAGCAACAGAAGACACATTCTTCTCTAGTGCCCATGGAACATTCTCCAGAATATATCACATCCTAGGTCACAAATCAGGTCTCAACTGGTACCAAAATATTGGGATCATTCCCTCATATTTTCAGACCACAATGCTTTGAAACTAGAATTCAATCATAAGAGGAAAGTCGGAAAGAACTCAAATACATGGAGGCTAAAGAGCATCCTACTAAAGAATGAATGGGTCAACCAGGAAATTAAAGAAGAATTAAAAAAAATTCATGGAAACAAATGAAAATGAAAATACAACTGTTCAAAATCTTTGGGACGCAGCAAAGGCAGTCCTAAGAGGAAAGTATATAGCAATACAAGCCTTTCTCAAGAAACAAGAAAGGTCTCAAATACACAACCTAAACCTACACCTAAAGGAGCTGGAGAAAAAATAGCAAGCCTAAACCCAGCAGGAGAAGAGAAATCATAAAGATCAGAGCAGAATTCAATGAAATAGAAACCAAAAGAACAGTAGAACAGATCAACGAAACTAGGAGCTGGTTCTTTGAAAGAATTAACAAGATTGATAAATCCCTGGCCAGTCTTATCAAAAAGAAAAGAGAAATGACCCAAATCAACAAAATAATGAATGAAAGAGGAGAGATCACAACCAACACCAAAAAAATACAAACAATTCTAAGAACATATTATGAGCAACTCTATGCCAGCAAAATAGATAACCTGGAAGAAACGGATGCATTCCTAGAGATGTATCAACTACCAAAACTGAACCAGGAAGAAATAGAAAACCTGAACAGACCTATAACCACTAAGGAAATTGAAGCAGTCATCAAAAATCTCCCAACAAACAAAAGCCCAGGGCCAGATGGCTTCCCAGGGGAATTCTACCAGACATTTAAAGAAGAATTAATACCTGTTCTCCTGAAACTGTTCCAAAAAATAGAAATGGAAGGAAAACTTCCAAACTCGTTTTATGAGGCCACCATTACCTTGATCCCCAAACCAGACAAAGACCCCATCAAAAAGGAGAATGACAGACCAATATCCTTGATGAACATGGATGCAAAAATTCTCACCAAAATACTAGCCAATAGGATCCAACAGTACATTAAAAGGATTATTCACCACGACCAAGAGGGATTTATCCCTGGGCTACAAGGTTGGTTCAACATCTGCAAATCAATCAATGTGATACAATACATTAATAAGAGAAAGAACAAGAATCGTATGATCCTCTCAATAGATGCAGAAAAAGTATTTGACAAAGTACAGCATCCTTTCTTGATCAAAACTCTTCAGAGTTATAGGGATAGAGGGTACATACCTCAATATCATAAAAGCCATCTATGAAAAATCTACAGCAAATATCATTCTCCATGGGGAAAAACTGAGAGCTTTCCCCCTAAGGTCAGGAACGCAGCAGTGATGTCCACTATCACCACTGCTATTCAACATAGTATTAGAAGTCCTACCCACAGCAATCAGAAAACAAAAAGATATCAAAGGCATCCAAATCAGCAAAGAAGAAGTCAAACTCTCACTGTTTGCAGATGATATGATACTGTATGTGGAAAACCCAAAAGACTCCACCCCAAAACTGCTAGAACTCATACAGGAATTCAGTCAAGTGGCAGGATATAAAATCAATGCACAGAAATCAGTGGCATTCCTATACACCAACAAGACAGAAGAGAGACAAATGAAGGCGTCAATCCCATTTACAATTGCACCCAAAACCATAAGATACCTAGGAATAAATCTAACCAAAGAGGCAAAAGATCTGTACTCAGAAAACTATAAAATACTCATGAAAGAAATTGAGGAAGACACAAAGAAATGGAAAAACGTTCCATGCTCATGGATTGGAAGAACAAACATTGTGAAGATGTCAGTGCTACCTAGAGCAATCTACACATTCAATGCAATCCCCATCAAAATACCATCCACTTTTTTCAAAGAAATGGAACAAATAATCCTAAAATTTGTATGGAACCAGAAAAGACCCCGAGTAGCCAGAGGAATGTTGAAAAAGAAAAGCAAAGCTGGCGGCATCACAATTCTGGACTTGAGGCTCTATTACAAAGCTGTCATCATCAAGACAGTATGGTACTGGCACAAAAACAGACTTATCGATCAATGGAACAGAATAGAGTGCCCAGAAATGGACCCTCAACTCTATGGTCAACTAATCGTTGACAAAGCAGGAAAGAATGTCCAATGGAAAAAAGACAGTCTCTTTTTTTCTTTTTTTTAATTTTTTATTGTTATGTTAATCACCATACATTACATCATTAGTTTTGGATGTAGTGTTCCATGATTCATTGTTTGTGCATAACACCCAGTGCTCCATGCAGAACGTGCCCTCCCTAATACCCATCACCAGGCTAACACATCCCCCCACCCCCCTCCCCTCTAGAACCCTCAGTTTGTTTTTCAGAGTCCATCGTCTCTCATGGTTGGTCTCCCCTCCAATTTCCCCTCCTTCATTAAAAAGACAGTCTCTTCAACAAATGGTGTTGGGAAAATTGGACAGCCACATGCAGAAGAATGAAACTGGACCATTTCCTTACACCACATGCAAAAATAGACTCCAGATGGTTGAAAGACCCAAATGTGAGACAGGAGTCCATCAACATCCTAAAGGAGAACACAGCAGTAACCTCTTCGACCTCAGCTGCAGCAACTTCTTCCTAGAAACATCGCCAAAGGCAAGGGAAGCAAGGGCAAAAATGAACTATTGGGATTTCATCAAGATCAAAAGCTTTTGCACAGCAAAAGAAACAGTTAATAAAACCGAAAGATAACCGACAGAATGGAAGAAGATATTTGCAAATGACATATCAGATAAAGGGCTAATATCAAACTCAACACCCAAAGAACAAATAACCCAATCAAGAAATGGGCAGAAGACATGAACAGACATTTTTCCAAAGAAGACATCCAAATGGCCAACAGACACATGAAAAAGTGCTCAACATCGCTCGGCATCAGGGAAATCCAAATCAAAACCTCAGTGAGATACCACCTCACACCAGTCAGAATGGCTAAAATTAACAAGTCAGGAAATGACAGATGTTGGCGGGGATGCGGAGAAAGGGGAACCCTCCTACACTGTTGGTGGGAACGCAAGCTGGTGCAACCACTCTGGAAAACAGTATGGAGGTTCCTCAAACAGTTGAAAATAGAGCTACCATATGATCCAGCAATTGTACAACTGGGTATTTACCACAAAGATACAAATGTAGGGATCCGAAGGGGTACGTGCACCCCGATGTTTATAGCAGCAATGTCCACAATAGCCAAACTGTGCAAAGAGCCAAGATGTCCATTGACAGATGAATGGATAAAGAAGAAGTGGTATATATACACAATGGAATATTATGCAGCCATCAAAAGGAATGAGATCTTGCCATTCGCAATGGCGTGGATGGAACTGGAGGGTGTTATGCTGAGTGAAATAAGTCAATCAGAGAAAGACATGTATCATATGACCTCACTGATATGAGGAATTCTTAATCTCAGGAAACAAACTGAGGGTTGCTGGAGTGGGGGTCGGGTGGGAGGGATGGGGTGGCTGAGTGATAGACATTCGGGAGGGTATGTGCTATGGTGAGCGCTGTGAATTGTGCAAGACTGTTGAATCACAGATCTGTACCTCTGAAACAAATAATACAATATATGTTTAAGAAAAAAAAAAGATAGCAGGAAGGGAAGAATGAAAGGGGGAAATCGGAGGGGCAGATGAACCATGAGAGATGATGGACTCTGAAAAACAAACTGAGGGTTCTAGAGGGGAGGTGGTGGGGGGATGGGTTAACCTGGTGGTGGGTATTAAAGAGGGCACGTTCTGTGTTATGCACAAACAATGAATCATGGAACACTACATCAAAAACTAATGATGTAATGTATGGTGATTAACATAACAATAAAAAATTTAAAGGAAAAAAAAACCCATCTACTCTCATGGGCGCCTGGGTGCCTCAGTCAATTCTGCATCGGCCTTCGGCTCAGGTCATGATCCTGGAGTCCTGGGATGGAGTCTTCCTGCCTAGCGGGGAGTCTGCTTCTCCCTCTGACCCTCCGCCTCTCGTGCTTTCTCTCTCACACGCGTTCTCTCTCTCTCTCAAATAAACGAATAAAATCTTTTAAAAAAATCTAATCTCAGTAATTTTCAGGTATATTAATACAGTACTGTTAGCTTTGGTCTCCATGCTATATATATATTAGATTCCCAGAATTTATTCATCTTATCACTGGAATTTTGTACCCTTTGATCAACATCTCGCCATTTCTCCTGCCCCCACCTCCTGCCCCTGGAAACCCACCATTCTATTCTGTTTCTGTGAGTTTGGCTCTTGTTTGTTTGTTTGTTTTAGAAATAAGTGAGATCATATGGCATTTATCTTTCTCTGACTTTACAGCATAATGTCCTTAAGGTCCATCTATATTGTCACAAATGGCAGGATTTCTTCTTATGGTTGAATAATATTCCATTGTATGTGTATATACCATATTTTCTTTATCCATTCATCCATGGAGAATCACTTAGGTTGTTTCCCTGTTTGGACTATTGTGACTAATGTTGCAGAGAGTGAAGATATCTCTTTGAGGTCTTGGTTTAAATACTTTTGGATATATACTCATAAGTGGGATTGTTAAATCATACAGTAGTTCTATTTTTAATTTTTTAAAAATTTTAAATAATCTCTATACCCAAAGTGGGGCTCAAACCCACAACTCTGAGATCAAGAGTTGCACACTCCACTGACTGAACCAGCCAGGTGCCCCCTAGGTCTAATTTTTTGAGGAACCTCCATATTTTTCTCCATAGTGGCTGTACCAATTTACAGTCTCATCAACAGGGCACAGGGGTTCCTTTCCCCCACATTCTTGCCAGTATTTGTTATCTCTTGACTTTTTTGTAACAGTCATCCTAACAGGTGATTTTGATTTGCATTTTCCTGATAATTAGTGATGTCGAGCATCTTTTCATGTACCCGTTGGCCATTAGTATGTCTTTGGAAAAACGCCTATTCAGGTCCTTCACCCATTTTTATTGGATTATTTGTGGGTTTTCTTTCTATTGAGTTGTATGTGTTCCTTATATATCTGAATAAAGATTGCAAATATTTTCTCCCATTTTATAGTTTATTTTATTTTGTTACTTCTTTTGTTCTGTAGAAGCTTTTCAGTTTGATGTAGTCCTACTTATTTGTTTTTACTTTTGTTACTTGTACTTTTGGTGTCCTATCCAAAAATTGTTACCAAGACCGTGTCAAGGAGCTTTTCCTTTGTCTTTTCTTCTAGGACCTTTACAGTTTCAGGTCTTACATTTAACTCTTCAATCCATTTCAAGTTATTTTTTTTGAATGGTGTAAAATAGGAATCCACTTGAATTCTTTTGCATGGGAATATCTAGTTTTCCCTGCATCATTTATGAAGGAGACTATCTTTTCCTCATTGAACACTATCCCCCAAATATTTGTTGACCATATGTGGATAGGTTTTTTTTCTGGACTCTCAATTCTGTTCCATTGGTTTATGTGTTTATTTTTATGCCAGTAACATACTGATTTGTCTATGTATTTATTTTTTTTAAGATTTTTTTATTTAATTATTTAGAGAGAGAGTGCAAATGGGGAGAGAGGCAGAGGGAGAGAGAGAGGAAATCTCATGCAGACTCTACGCTGAGTGCAGAGCCTGATGTGGGGCACAAGCTCACAATCATGAGACCATGACCTGAGCCAAAGTCAAGAGTCAGACATTTAACCAACTGAGCCACCTAGGCGACCCCCTCTGTGTTTATTTTTATGTCAGTAGCAAATTGTTTTGCTTACTGTTCTGTATTGTTTGAAAACAGCAAGTATGTTAACTCTAGCCATGTTTTTTCTCAAGATTGCTTTGCCTATTCAAGGTCTTTCATGGTTCCATATGAATTTTCAGATTGTCTTTTTCTGTATCTGTATAAAATGTCATTGGGATTTTGATAGGGATTGCATTAAAACTATCAAGGGCTTTGGATAGTATGAACATACTCTTCTGATCCACAAACATGAGGTATCTTTCCATTTATTTATGTCAGTGTGTTATAGCTTTCAGTGAACAGATTTTTTTACCTCCTTGGTTGAGTTTATTCCTCAGAATTTTATTGTTTTAGATGCTATTATAAATGAGATTTTTTTCTTTATTTTTTTTTCAGATATTTCCTTGTTTGGTATAGAAACACAACTGATTTCTGTATGTTAATTTTACAGCGTGTGACACTTTTGGTGGAATCTTTATGATTTTCTATATAGAAGATCAGATCATCTGCGAACAGGTAATTTGACTTCTTCGGTTTGGATGTCTTTTATTTCTTTTTCTTGCCTAACTGTTCTGGCTAGGACTTTCTGTTCTTATCTTTTTTTTTTTTTTTTTTTTTTTCTGGCTAGGACTTTCAATACATGTTAAATAGGAGTGGTGAGAGTAGGTACCCTTGTCTTTTTACTGATTTTAGAGGAAAAAGCTTTGAGTTTTTCACCATTTAGTAAGCTGTGGGTTTATATGACCTTGATTATCTTGAGGCATGATCCCTCTATATGCAATTTGTTGAGAGCTTTTATTATTTTGTAAAATGTTCTGCATCAGTTGAGAAGATCACAGGATTTTTTTTATCCTTCTTTCTACTAATGTGGTGTATCACATTTATTGATTTGTGTATGTTGAACTATTCTTGCATCCTAGGGGTAGTCCCACTTAATCATGTAAATCCCATTTAATCCTTTTAATGTGCTGTTAAATTCAGTTTGCTAAAATTTTGTTGAGAATCTTAGCATCTCTATTCCTCAAGGATATTGGCCTATAGTTTTCTTTTGTAATTTTTTTTTTATTTGAGTATAGTTGACACATAGTGCTACATGAGTTTCAGGTATGCAACATAGTGATTTAGTGGCCTATCGTTTTCTTATAGTGACCTTATCCGGTTTTGTTATCAGGGTAATACAGGCCTCAAAGAATAAGCTTGGGAGTTCCTCCTCTTCATTTTTTTTTTTTTTCGGAAAGAGTTTGAGAAGGATTATTATTCCTAAAATATTTTGTGGAATTCACCAGTGAAAACATCTAATCTTGGGCTTTTCTTTGTGAGGAGGTTTTTGATTACTGTATCAACTCTCTAGGCATTATTGGTCAGTTCAGATTTTCTATTTCTTCATGATTCGATCTTGGCAGGTTGTTTGTTTGTAGGGATGTATCCATTTCTGGTAGGTTATCCAATTTTTTGGCATATCATTATTCATAGTAGTCTCTTATGATCCTTTGTATTTCTGTGATATCAATTGTCATATTTCCTCTTTTATTTATAATTTCATTTATTTGAGTCCTCTATTTTTTCTTGGTTAGTCTTACTAAAGATTCGTTAATATTGTTTACCTTTCCAAAAAACCAACTCTTTATTTCATTGATTTTTTTCTTTTGTCTTTCTAGTCTTTATTTCATTTATTTCTGCTCTAATCTTTATTTTTTGCATCCTTCTGCTAACTTTGGGCTTACTGTGTTCTTTTTCTAATTCAATGAGGTGTAAAGTTAGATTGTTTGAGATCTTTCTCTTTTCTTAGTGTGGGCATTTATTGTTATCAATTTCCCTCTTAGGACTGCTTTTGCTGCATCCCATAAGTTTTAATATACTGTGTTTTTTCTCCCTCCCTCCTTCCCCCCTTCCCTCCCCCCTCCCTTCCGCCCTTCCTTCCCTCCCTACCTCCTTTCTTTCCTTCCTTCCTTCCTTCCTTAAGCTCTACATGCAATGTGGGGCTTGAATCATGACTCTGAGATCAGGAATCACATGCTCCTCTGACTGAGCAGGAGACACTCAACTCCATGTTTTCATTTTCATTTGTCTCAAGACACAATACTCCTTTGACCCACTGGTTGTTCTGGAGTGTGTTGTGTAATTTACATGTATTTGTGAATTTTCAGCTTTCCTCTGTGTTACTGATTTCTGATTTCATACCACTGTGGTCAGAAAAGATATTTGATATGATTTTAATTTTCTCAAATTTGTTAGGACTTGCTTTGTGACCCAACATATGATCTATCCTGTAGAATGTTCCATGGGTGCTTGAGAAAAATGTGTATTCTGGTGTTGTTGAATGTTCTATATATGTCTGTTAGGTCCATTTGATCTATAGTGTTATTGAGGTTTGCTGTTCCCTCATTAATTTACCATTTGGATGATCTTTCCAATATTGAAAGTGGGACATTCAAGTCCTCTACTATTATTGTGTTGCTGTCTATTTCTTCCTTCAGTTCTCTTAATATTTGCTTTAAATATTTAGATGCTCCAATGCTGGGTACATATATATTTTACAATTGTTATATCCTTTTGATGAATCAACACCTTTATCACTATATATTGACCGTCTCTGTCTCTTTTCATTCTTCTTTTTTTCTTAAGTAGACTCCACACTGGGTAACCTGAGATTGAGACCTGAGCTGAGATCAAGGGTCAGACACTTAACCAGCTGAGCCACCCAGGTGCCCCTCTTATAATTCATTTTGACTACTGGCAGACTGTAGCTGTGAGGAGCCTGAAGCCAGGTGTAGGGCTCTTTCAGGATCTCTAGACATGGGTGGGAGTGTCTCCTGCTGGGTCCCTGTGCTAGCAGGCCTGCTCATGGACTATGGCTGGGACAGGCTGGAGCCCAGGTTCAGGGTCCTTTCAGAATCCATAGTCTCAGCAAGTTTGGCAGGCTTACCTCCAGGGGCTCCCAGACTGCAGCTGAGAAGGGGAGGAGTCCATTCATGGTTTATTTCAGAGTCTACAGCTGGAAGCAAGGTTTGTATGCCAATTATTTGACATACAGGTGGGCATTACTTCTCCTAGGTCCCTTGGCAGATGGTGCTGGTGGCACAACAGTAGCCAAATAGGGTTGTGGCTAAGTTCTCACGGGTATGGAGCTGTTTCTGGGTCTGTAGCTAAGACCATGGTCTGAGAGTCAGCCAGATGTGAACCTGCTTTCCTTAATCCTGGACTGGATGGTGTGTGTGTGTGTGTGTGTGTGTGTATGTTTGGGCATCCTCAAAATCTCCTACCTTGATCCCAAAGTTTCTATAAAGGCACTTTCATTCATGGATGGATGACAAAATATTGCTGTTGCAGCAGGGGTACAAATGAGGGACACTTTATTCAGCTATCTTGTTCAATACATGGTTTTAATTGGGAGCTGAATAGAGATTTCATCTCAGACACCAAACTGATTGATAGTGGCTGCCTGGCATGGGGCTCTGTGAAGGTCTCCAAGGTTGCTCTGGGCTTTGAGACTGTGTCATGGTCAGTTATCAATGTCTGCCATGGACATGACATAGGGGAGTGGCAATACAAGTGTCATGTATTTGTCATCCTGATCTGTAATATAAACCTCAACCAGTGATGGTAGCTGTAATTTTCTGCCGGCTCATGCCCTGACATGGCCTTGGCAGGCTATTCAGATGTCTTGGTAGCAGTTGTGGAGTTGTGCTGTTTACCAAACTAACTTTTCACTCATTAAACTTGTAATTTAAGTAACTGATTAACAAGCATATTATATCCATATATTGGAGCTCTCAAGAGGTGTTCAAGCATTAAAAGTATATTTTGATGCCGAGAAAGATAAAAAATCTCTTAGGATAAATATAAGAAATAAACTTACTTTAGATCAAAAAATCAAAACTTACTTTAGATCAAAAACTACAGTTAGTTTTGTTTTTTTATGAAACTTGAGAAAATTGTTTCTCTTCATTCTTGAAACATTTATCTTGAAAAAAAGGGAAAATCATGTTACTAGAAATTATACATGCCATGACATCTAAAAAGCCTCAAAATTGTTTTAGTAAAAATGGCAGCAGCAGGATTTTGCCCCCAAAATTAATGCCAACATTGACATGAAACATTCAAATACCATGTCCTCATTGCCTTGCCTCTTTCCCACAGCCTTGCGCTTTTATTCCTCTAGTTGCTGGGTGGTTGTTATTGTAAAGTCACCATCTGACCCTCTATAATCCCCAGATTGCATTTCAGTGGATTGCAGTTGGGCAGAGGCAGATAAATATTTTTTTCAATTTTAGAAGCTTCCATCATACCTACAAGTATTTTCTAAAGGGATGCTAGTTTGTGTTACATGGAAACATTTGCTGAGCAAGTCAGGGAATGTCTGGCAACCGAAGACAGGGAGCAATGGCTAAATCAATCATTCTGTGTTGTTTATCGGGGGGAAAAATGAAGCCACTAGTGTGAAATTTGTTTGAAAGCATTTAGCATGTGACACTTCCATTAATTTAAAAATAGACCCCAGGAAGTATGTGAAGTACGTAAGGAATGATGTTGGTTATAGGATCAGTGAGACAACCTCACTGTGACTAAGAACAATGGTGGTGGTGGGGAGATCACATATCCATGTCCAGTTCTAATTCTCCCAAGAGTTTTATGGGTGTTTCTCCTTTGTGGATGGGTTAAATTTCTGAACTCCTGGAAGAAAACCTGTGTTTTCAAATACAGAATTCTGAAGACAGTAAGAACTGTTTTGCTAAAAAAATTTCATGGCCTAGGGAAATGGTTTACTGAGGAATGTAATATGAACCAGTGGAACCAGAAAAGCTCTGAAATAATCCTGCATATTGTCTGTGCCTTAAAAACCAGAAAAACAATGGCTGACACCTCTAATTCCACACTTTTATCTACAGTGATAAGAGTTCACAAAGAGAAAGGATTGTGACTTTCAGTTACAACTTGAAGACTGGCTACAGTATGGTTGGCTATTTTGGACTATGATTGGTTATTTTTGGTTCAAGTGTTTTAAAAAGTTGTCACACCACTTCCAACAGCCTTGCTGTGCAAGCTGATACTCTTGTTGCTCTCCAGGATGCATACAATTGCAAGGTGATGATATCTGTGTCCTGATAGAGTGGGAAGCAAAATTCCCCTGTGTAAGCTCTGCTGCACACCAGAGACTCTGAAGGAGAGGTCTGGTCCAAAGGGCAAGGCAAAGAGGGGGACATATGAGTTGTGGCTTTGTGTGCCTATTGACCTCATAAACTTATCAAATTGTTTTTGGTGAGCACTTTTGTACTTTTGATAAGTACCATACGTATCTTCCTTTTCTCCCAACCACCTACGTGACTCATTCATTCACTCAACCAAAATACTTGATAACTTTTTGTGTGCCCTGAACCATGAAAAGACGTAAAGAACACTGATAGCCCTTGTTCTTACAAAGCTTTCTGATGCATGAGATGGCCTATCTTTTGCTATAAAGAATACAAAGAGGGATGCCTGGATGGCTCAGTCGGTTAAGCATCTGCCTTTGGCTCAGGTCATGATCTCAGGGTCCTGGGATCGAGTCCTGCATTGGGCTCCCTGCTCAACAGGGAACCTGATTCTCCCTCTCCTTCTGCCTGCAGCAACCTCTCTTTCTCTCTGACAAATAAATAAATAAAATCTTACAAAATATGCAAAGAATAACCACACTTTATTATTTTTGCTTTTTAAAATTGAATTATAATTCAGATGCAATAGTATATTGGTTTCATGTATACAGCACAGTGATTCGATATCTTTATACATTACGAAATGATCACCTTGAGAGGTCTAGTTACCCTCTGTCACTATACAAAATTATTACATTAACCAAGTAAACTTTATATCATTTTACTAATAGTTATCTTTTATATGTGAGAGTGCCATCTCTCCTCCCTTTTACATGGTAAAGAAAGGGAAAAAATATGTTAATTGAAAACACTACCATTTGGAGAACTAACTACTAACATATCCTGTCCAGCAATACACCTGACCCATATTCATAATCGGTGTAGTCAGCCTGCAGTAGCAGATACTAACAATCATGAGAGGTAACAGTGTATCTCAAATGTGAACGTTAGTGTGCGCATGCACGCGCGCAAGCGCGCACACACACACACACACACAGAACACCAAACAGATGAGAGGACTCACATGAGAGGAAGACAAAATCATGAAATGGAAGAATTAATGCACAAGCAAAATAGAGTTAATAACAGAGCATTAAATCCTTGAAATAGTACAGTGTGACATGTATTCTAAGCAAGGTAGCACATGTGGCTGAGGATCAAGGAGGAAGCATCCTACACAGACAGAGGAAGAACAGATTCAGGTTCTTGGAAACTGGTTTTTGTTTTTGTTTTTGTTTTAGATTGAGGGCAGCTAGGAAAATAGGGCACAGAAGATATTCCAGGTCATATGTATAAACGAGGGAGGATAAGATAGAGAACTTGATAGGAAATACAAAGAGATCAGGATTCCTGATTTCGAAATAGTCTGCATTAATCGTAATTCACATTTTTATAGTTCTTTGCAAGTTTCTAAATGCCTTCACAGACATTCTATGTCAATTCCACCTGCTACCTGTTAGTTGTACACATTTGATAACATTTCACAGATGAGGAAACTTCACTTAGAGGGTCAGTGATTTGCCTGCGGGAAAGAGCTTCTAAGAGACAGGTTCCAGCCTTCTGCCACCCAACTGAGTGGTGTTTCTGCTACTCTACAGCTGTCTGGTTTGTTTTAGCTGACATAATACAAAGTGGCACATATTATTCTGGCCACATGAGTAGCGAACCGAAAGAATGAGGTGGAGAAAGCAACTCCTGGTATGCTCTAAAGAAAACATGACTTTATCACGGAACCTGGAGTTTTCATCTGAATTCTGGAAAGCCTAGTAGAATTTTTTTTAATGCGACAGAAGTCACTCAAAATTTTAAAAATTAGCAAAATCTTGCCAATTTGACCTTGATTTTGGAGGCAGCGTCGGTGTGGGAGAAAACAGTAGGGGTCAATATCATAATTGTTTTACACTGCTGTTTTCCTTGTGTCTTGCACTAATGCTCTCTTTATTAACTAGTATTAATGTGGTCAATAATATGCTGTGATTTGTTCAGCAAAGAACCATTGATGTGATTATAAAGTTAGCACAACGTGTAGGGGATATTGTAGTTTTGCCAATCCGGCAACTGTTCCTTCTTCTCCAGATAACAGCACCCCAGTAATTCTTGGGGCACCGATCTTTTCCTCACTGGATAGGAGTTTTTGTAGAATGCCCAGTCAAGGTGCCCCCACCTACCCAAGGCATCTAAGCTAAGATAATCATATGCCCACTCTCTGGAATTTTTATCTTACACTGAGAAATCTGCAGGCTGAATGGATGGTAAGGATTTATTTATCTCCATAAGACGTGTGAAAGACACTGCTGCTTAGTTCCTGCTGCCTGGATTCCTACAACCCTGTCTGTTCTACCACTGGCATGCATTCAGAAACGATGCACTTGTCACCACGGACATTAGGACCTCTCTGGCTCACACTGCCATCTCGTCCCTTCCGGGTTTCTGTAGCAACTTCTTCAGCATCTCCCTGCTTCTATTTTTGCCCCCACAAAATCTATTTCCCTTGTGTATTCAGAGGGCTCTTCTAAAGATACAAACCATTTTATTCCCTTGCAATTCCCTTGCAGTGGTTTCCAACCGCATTTAGAATAAAATGTGAACTCCTTACATCTAGACGCTATCTGACCACTGCCTACCTCCCCAGACTCACTTCCTATCACTCTTAACCTGACTCATTAACCTCCAACCACCCTGGAAAAGAGAGAGGAGGTGAAGAGTTATCTTAAGAGACTAAATTATTTAAGCAATCAAGTCACTCTCAATCAGTGGGAATTTTACCATTCATTCAACACACCAGTTTTGAAGCCCTCTTTATCTCTTCTAGGCAGTGGGGATAGCAAAGCAGATGAGACAGACACAGTCCCTGATTTTACATTGCTTGTGTTCTTTTTTTATTTTTTTAAGATTTATTTATTTATTTTAGAGAGAGAGCAGGAGAGCAAGGGAAGTGGGGGAGGGACAGAGGGAGAGAGAGAGAGAATCTCAAGCATACTCTCTGCTGAGCATGGAGCCCAATGCGGAGTTCTGTCCCAGGACCCCAAGATCATGACCTGAGCCAAAATCAAGAGTCAGATGCTTAACTAATGAGCCACCTAGGTGTCCCTACATTGCTTATGTTCTAGTGGAAAATAGTTAAATTAAGAATATTTAACAGAGGCCACCCTAGGCTAATGGTTGCTCTCTAAGAGACACTGCAGAGATGCTTTAATGAATGGCAGAACCATTTAAATAAGTATACACCCTATGAAAAAGACTGCACATAAGAAAATGCTCATTTGGGTTTATAAACTCTAGTGTGTTCATTTTAAAAATCATGTTCTATAGCCATTTGTAGTCTAATTTCATACACAAGTGTAGGTAATGGTGCTTTTATATTTGCAAGAAGAAGTCATTCATGGGAAAATACTACTACATTGAAAGAAAAGCATACGTTTCTTATCATAAATGGTAACATTGGAAAGACAATCTTAATTTCTCTTAGATGACAATAGACCCATCTTTAGAAAAAGAGAAACTGAGGAAAACATTTTAAGATCACACAGTGAATGTAGGGGCAAATATGATGAATTACATGATCTTACTGTTGGATCCTCCCAATAAAGACAACCACGGGATTTTGCAAAGTGGGATTTGCAGAATCTCACTTACATAATCAAAAAGATAAGAAACAATCTTAAAAAGTTACCAACATTTCGAACACACACACACACACACACACACACACCCAGATGTTGAGTTGTTGTCTGTTAACCAGTTATTTCAATTTTTATTTCTGATGATCTGTAGTTCCAATTTTTCTATGATAAACTTATACGATTTATATAATTAAAATCAAGTTAATTTAAAGAGAAAAAATAACTTATTTCTAATGACCATATTTTTTAGCCTTTTCTTTGGAAAGACACCCAAGGAGAGGCTTGTTTGTACCTTAGTAAAATTTGATAAAATTCTTGAGACACTGAACTTGGTTTCAGGTTAGGCTTCTAAAGTTTCTTGAAGCTCTGGCCTTTTCTCCAATGTCCTGAATGCTTCTTGAGTAACGGAATTGTGGTATCTAAATTTCTCTTGCATTTCAATCAACTGAAGTGCTTTTTGCCTCGTATCCTTAGGCATCTGGTGCCAACAGTGTTGTGGTTCCTTTTTCCACAAGTAAATGGCCTGTAATATTTTTCTACCTCCAATTTTTGTTTAAAATTCTATTTATATATTGAGGTGAAATGAGCATTACGTGAAATGCCTAGATCTTAGATGTACAAATAGATGAGTAGTGACAAATAGATTCCCGGATGTAACCAACACTCCAATGAAGATAGAACGGTCACCCCAGAAATTGCCCCCAGTGCCAGTTTTCAAGTCAATCCCCACCCCGCATCAGCAACTGCCCTTATGATTGCTATCTCCAAGGTTTTGCTTTACTTGTTTTTGGTCTTTTACAAGCGGCATCTTACCACGTGTATTCTTTGGTGTCTGCTTCTTTCACTCACTAAAGGTTCTTGCAATTTAGTCATGTTGCTGTGAATATCAGCAGTTCCTTTTTATTGTTATGTGGTCTTCCCTACACCAGAATTTTTTCTCCATTCTTCGTTGGTGGACTTAATACCCTCAACTTGTTTAAAAAGTAGCTTTTTATTTTGTAAAACAGTTCAGAAAAAATGAATAGAATCTTTTTTTCTGTATTGGATGTTTGCTTGAGTACCAACTGAACTTCATTTTTTTAAGTTTTATTTAAATTCCAATTAGTTAACATACAGTGTAATATTAGTTTCCTGTGTACAATATAGTGATTCAACAATTCCATACCTCACCCAGTGCTCATCACAAGTGCCCTCCTTAATCCCCTTTACCTGTTTCCCCATCGCCACCCCCCACCTCCCCTCTGGTAACTATCAGTTTGTTCTCCATACTTAAGAGTCTGTTTCTTGGTTTGCCTCTCTCTCTCTTTTGTTAACCTTTGTTCATTTGTTTTGTTTCTTAAATTCCACATATGAGTGAAATCATATGGTGTTTGTCTTTCTCTACTAATGTATTTCCCTTAGCATAATACTCTCTAGTTCTATCCACATCATTGCAAATGGCAAGATTTCATTCTTTTTTATGGCTGAGTAATACACCACATCTTCTTTATCCATTCATCAGTCGATGGACACTTGGGCTGTTTCCATAATTTGGCTATCGTAGACAATGCTGCTATAAACATAGGAGCGCATATATCCCCTTAAATTAGTATTTTTGTTTTCTTTAGGTAAATACCTAGTAGTGCAATTGCTGGGCCATAGGATAGCTCTATTTTTAACTTTTTGAGGAACTCCATACTGTTTTCCAGAGCGGCTGCCCCAGTTTGCATTCCCACCAACAGTGTAAGAGGGTTTCTCTTTCTCTGCATCCTAGCCAACACCTATTGTTTCATGTGTTGTTGATTTTAGCCATTCTGAGAGGTGCGAGGCAATATCTCATTGTAGTTTTGATTTGCATTTCCCTGATGATCAGTGATGTTGAGCATCTTTTCATGTGTCTGTTGGCCTTCTGTATGTCTTCTTTGGAAAATTATTCATGTCACCTGCCCATTTTTTAATTGGATTATTCATTATTGGGATGTTGAATTTTATAAGTTCTTTATACATTTTAAATACTAACTCTTTATCAGATATGTCACTTGCAAATATCACTTGATAAATATTAGCAGGTACATCTTGATCATCTAATTACTTGTTTTAAATATTTTTCATTCAACAATTTTTCAGATTTTTTTTAAATTGTAATAAGCATGTAATATAAAACTTAGGATCTTAACCATTTTTTAATCATATTCATTTTAAAGTGTATAATTCAATAGTGTTAAGTATATTAATGCTCTTGTGCAATCATCTCCAGAATGTTTCATCTTACAAAACTGAAACTCTATATCCACCAAACAACTCCCCACTTCCTGCTCCCCCCAGTCCCTAACAACAACCATTTTACTTTCTGACTGTGAATATGACTACTATAGATGCCTCATGTAAGTGGAATCATACAGTATCAGTATTTGGTTTTTTTGTGACTAGCTCTTTTCACTTAGGATAATGTCCTGAAGTTTTATCCATGTTGCAGCATGTGACAGAATTTCCTTCTTCCTTATGGATGAATAATATTCTATTAGATATATATATATATATATATATATATATATATACCACATTTTATTTATCCATTGATCTGTTGATGGGTGTTTGGGTTGGCTCAATAGCCACCTCTTGGTTACTGTGAATATACTGTCATAAACATAGACGTGCAAATACCTCTTTGAGATCCTGCTTTCTGTTCTTCTGGATATACTTCTAAACTTGGGATTGTGAGATCATATGGTAGTTCCATTTTTAATGTTTTAAGGAACTGCCATACTGTTTTCGAGAGTGGCTGTGCCACTTTACATGCCCATCAACAGTGCTTCACATAGTTTTTGAATGAGTCAAATATCATCGTTAGCACTGAGGTCTTAGGTTACCTTTTGCTTTTACTCCTCTCTCTCTGCCCAGAGAGAGCCACTACCCTGAATTTGGTGATTCTCTTGCCCGTGCATATTTTGATATCACTCTATTGACTGTTGACACCCATTACTATGAATAAGATGTCTACTGTCACTTTTAGTTTTTGTTATTCTGTAAATAATGTCTTTTCTCTCAGGTAGTTTCTTTGAAGTTCTCTAGTTTTACTACAAGTTGTTGAAGTATGGCGAGGTGCAGATGTTTTAAAATTGCAGATGGTTTTAAATGTTTCAAAACTTATTTTGCTCAGTATTCAGAAAACACTTTCACTCAGAGGACCTAGATCTTGCTTCATTTCTGGAAAATAAGCAATAATTTCTCTTCAGATGCTGCTTTTTCCTCATTCTCCCCACTCTCTTATTCTGGAATTTCTGTTAAAAAAATGTGGGAGCCCTAGAATCATGCCATATTCTGAACATTACAGTTCTATGTTCCCATTCAGAAATACACTCTGTGTCCAGCTGGAGTTTATCCTATGGTTTGTTCCCATAACTATAATACTTATTTCTAAGATTTCTATTTTTTTACATTTTCTTGTTTGGTAATTTATAATTATTTTGAAAGAGAAGTTGTATTTCTTTCTGAACATATTAAATAGGATTATTTTAAAAGTCTATCAAAATCTATAAATTCACTTAATCTGCAATCAACACATGTTCAAAATACTGATTTTGCTGGTTTTTCCCCCTAAACTCCCTGACCCATTTCCTTTTTGTCTTTCCCTTTAAAAAAATGATCCCTGTTTTTTCTTTTACACTTTATTTTTTTATTTAAGTATGATTAATCTACAATGTCATGTCAGTTTCATGTATAACCTATTCTTAAGTTTTCACTTAAACATAGTAAAACAGGGAGTCATGCTAACCCCTCCATGATAATGCACATACAGAATGGCCTACATTTTAATGATGAAAAGTGACCCCTGTAAGGTTATTACCTATATATTAATATACACTTAAAATATGGTTTAATGATTTTTCTGATCACAAAAGTACATATGCACTTCCAAATTCAAATAATTTGGAAATGTTTAAAGAAGAAATCAAGGATCCCTGCTTCATATTGATATAGATCCTGCTGGACTTTTTTCTATGTTTATATATAAAATAAATATAGGTGGATTATATTTATATGTTTTTTAAATTTAACACATTATGTCATTTAATAACAGGCATTTTTCACTCCATAAATTTTAGATAAGATTCCATAATAAAACAACTTTATGTCAATTTTTAAAACAGGTTTTGAGGTATTAGGTGGTAAGAATAGTATATACTTTGATTAGTCCCCCATTGTTGGGCATTTAGGTTGTTTCCAGGTCACTGTAATAAATAATTCTGTGAACACACTTCTATTTTTTAATTTTTTTTAAGATTTTATTTATTTATTTGAGAGAGAGCACAAGCAGGGGGAGTGGATGAAGGAGAAACAGACTCCCCGCCAAGCAGGAACGCTGGCGGGGCTCCACCCCAGGACCCCAAGATCACAACCTGAGCTAAAGGCAGAAGTTCAGCCAACTGAGCCACCCAGGTGTCCCTGTGAGCACACTTACAAATATTGAAAGTTGTGAGGATCTTTCAAAATAAAATATGCTACCTAAATTTATTTCACTACCCTTAGTTTTTGTCATTGTGGTAAAATGTACATAACATAAAATTAACTAGATTAGCCATTTTTAAGTATATAGTTCAGTGGCATTAAGTACATTCCACAATGTTGTACAATCACCTTTGCTTTTAACTGAGTGTGAGTGTGCAGCTTGATTAAAGAAATCTCCTTATAGCAAAATGTGTTGTAGACAGCCATCAAGAAATCTTGGGCGTGCTCTCAGTTTTTAAGTTTTTAAAATATCTCTGCCTTCGAGAATGTAGACTTTTATCAAAGTAGTTGGAGAATGTCATATTTGTGAGGTATCCAAAAAGAAAATCTTGACATTGCCTGCTGCATTTACATATGTCAGAGAAAAATATGAATGAGTTGTTTTAAAAGATGCTGATGATTTAAGGGTTAAAGTATTTTGTTCTATGTGTCTGATCAGACCTGCATTTATTTTTTACCTGTTTTAGCAGGATATTCATAGCCCAAGTGACAAGATTAAGGCAGTTATTCTGAAATTCACTTAAAGATTTTCTGGGGTTATTATCTGTGTTTTAAAAAGTAAAAGCAGCATTTATTTGTTATTCTGAAAATGTAGAAAAGGCTGGATCAAAAAACAAAACAAAATACAAGCATTAGTAATGCCTCCACTTTGACTTGTAACATTTTAGAGTATTTCTTTCCAGTCTTTTTTTTCCTATGTAAATACATACATTCTGTTTTCTTTATTTGACTTGATTAGGTCAACATGTCACAAAATGCATTATGAGGAACATTACTCTTTTTTAAGATTTTATTTATTTATTTATTTATTCATTTATTTATTTATTTAGAGAGCATGCACGAGCATGCAAATGGGGGGAGGGGAAGAGGAAAATGATGACTCTCGAGCAAACTCTGCACTGAGCATGGAGCCCAATGCGAGGCTCCATCTCACAACCCTGAGATCATGACCTGAGCCAAAATCCAGAGCTGGAGACTCAACCAAGAGTCACCCAGGTGCCCCTAGGAACATTACTCTTATAATATGCCCTGTGGTAAAAAGTTTTTGTGGTCATCAGTTCGGAAAAGACTATTTTCTCAATTTAGAAATTCACAGTTATCTTAAACGTTTACCAAAAATTAATGATAGGAGGCTCACACTGATGTGTGATTTGTTTAAAGATTGGATTATTTATTTCTTGTATTTTCCTCAAATCTCTTGGGTAGCTTCATTTTCACTACAATTCTAGTATCCTAATTAAAAAAAAAAAAGAAATTCACAATTCTCATTGGGATGTTCTAAACTTTGGGTTAAGAAATCTCTCTAGCTGGGACGCCTTGGTGACTCAGTTAAGCATCTGCTTTCGGCTTAAGGTCACCTGGGATCAAGCTCCACATCGGGCTCCAGCCCCGCATCCGGCTCCCTGCTCAATGGGGAGCTTGCTTCTTCCTCCCCCTCCGCCTCTCCCGCTGCTTGTGCTCTCTCTCACTCTCTCTCTCTCTCTTGAAAAAGATTTTATTTATTTGAGAAAGAGAGAACATGGCGGGAGGAGCTGAGGGAGAGGATCTCAAGCGGCCTCTCTGCTGAGTGCAGAGCCCAACACTGACACCAGCTCAATTCGGGGCTCAATCTAATGACCCTGAGATCATGACCTGAGCCGAAGTCTAGTCGTTTAACCAACTGAGCTATCCAGGTGCCCCAAGTGGCTATAAAATCAATAGCAGCAGTAGTAGCTGTCAGCTGTCGTATTAATAGCAACAGTAATAAACATTGTAGCGACAATAGTAGTAATAGTAGTAGCCGTAGTAAGTAATGGTGATACTTAGTGTAGTAGCCCTATAGGGAGTAGTGCATTAACATCCTCACACCCAGGCACCTGGTGGCTCAGTCTTTATAATCGGCGGCCTTCGTCTCAGGTCATGATCCCAGGGTCCTGGGATCGAGCCCCACATCAGGCTCTCTGCTCGGCAAGAAGCCTGCTTCTCCCTCTCCCACTACCCCTGCTTGTGTTCCCTCTCTCACTGTCTCTTTCTCTGTCGAATAAATAAATAAAATCTTAAAAAAAATATCCTCACACCCTTCAGAAGTCTAGAGAATTAATTCACCTTTGAAATTAAACCCAAATCAAATGAATTCAATTTCACAATTTTGAGATGACTTATAAAACAATTAAGATAAAATAGTAAATATCCTCTTGTAATTCAAGCTACTCTGGGGTCTGGTAAAAGCAAGAGAGGCTGGGTATTTTGGCTTTAGAGAAACACTTGCCTCGTAAATTTAGGAGTCCATCCCGAGGCAATGCAACTATGGGTCAGGGAAATTTGAGGAGAGAGCCAGGCATTTATTTCACTCTCCCAAAGTCTTCAGGCACTTTGCAGTCAGTGAGCAGAATGTTGGTGATCCAGATGAAATTGCATAAGAGAATAGGGTGCCACAAACAGGACAGAACTGATTTATTTAGCGACATATGGAAACCATTTATAGAAGTTGTGTTCATTTACAGCTAGTGCTCGGGGCTGAAGGAGGATGTGGCTTCTCCGTAGTTTTCCCCATCCTGAATAAATGTGGGATGGAAAAATAAGTGGATCAAAGGAAGAAGTGCTTCCTTTTACCATCAGGATTTTTCATAAATGTGTCAAGCTTTACATATTTCTTTTACATGTTCTATGTGCTATTTGGAAAGAATAGAGCCGAACAGCGATTTATTTCTGTCTTGAACAATATTTGTTAGGAATCAGGCACTTTCTAGGCAGAAAAAATTCATACACTTTATTTGTGAAAATATTATAATAATTAATGTTAAATAAGTGTTTACCATGGATTGTGTCATTTAGGTTTTTCAAAAATCCTAAGGTAGCTTGGGCACCTGGGTGGCTCAGTCAGTTAAGTGTCTGCCTTTGGCTCAGGTCATGATCTGGGCGTCCTGGAATCGAGCCCTGCATTGGGCTCCCTGCTCAGCGGGGAGTCTGCTTCTCCCTCTCCCTCTGCCACACCCCCCCATCGTGTGTGCACATTCTCTCTCAAAATAAATAAAATCTTTTAAAAAAAATCCTAAAGTAGGTACAATTATCATCCCACTTTTGCAGACTAATGAACTGAAGCACAGAGTTGACATGCCTAGTGTAGGCGAGGAGGAAAGTATTTTCTTACTACCTTCATGGTTCTCCAGCTGAGACCCTGTAAATTGACAAAAGACAGATCAACAAAAGAAAAGCATACAAATGTACTTAAGTTTTATGTGACACTGGAGCCTTCATATGGAAATGAATACCCCAAGAAACGTTAAACCTGAGTTATTTTTGCTAAGTTTAAATGAAGAGTAGAAAATCATGGAAAAACATGTGGCAGGACAAAAGGATATGAGCTAAAGGTAGTAAACTGGGGGAAATTTAGCAAGGCTTATCAGTTTGGATTCCTCCTGGAGTGCTGTCTTTGCTCCATGTAAAGGGAGGGCACCTCTCGGATGAGGGACTTAGGACCTGCTTGAGCGCCGGCAAGCAGAGGTCAGAGAGTTCTTCCTGCACCTGCCTTTTCTGAAACATTTTCAGCTTAAAATATTCCTTATTCCAAGGTGCTATATTTGGGGGTAGTGTGTTGTGAATTTCATCAAATGCAGTTCCTTAAGCTCTCTGAGCCTGATCTGTAAAATGGGTGGCTTGCCATAGCCCTGTCATTCCCGTGCTTATTCACACATCCGAATCACCTGGAGAGCTTTCAAAAAATACAGATTCCTGAACCTAAACCAGAAAAGTCTGGTTGAGTAGCTTCTGGGTGGGCCCCAGGGTATCAGTGCACTCTGTAAACTTTGCCAGAGATTCTGATCTGTGATGCCCTACCTGGCTAGAAAACTCAGTAGTCCCACTGCAGGCTGCTTTCTTTGGGTATGGTGGTTGGATTTTGACGTGAGAAGCTGCTGAGATGGCAACTGCACAACATCGTTAAGAGAAAGCACAACTCAATCATCTGTGAGTCAACTGAGGCTAATTACACCAGCAAAACCCTCTCTGTCAGCATATGAGTAAAATGCACAGCGGAAGCCGCTGGGAGAGATGTACTTGCTTCCTGAACTATTCAGCAGGTTGGAAGTTAGCTGAAAGAGCGCCCCTTACAGCAGTTCCTCAATCTGCTTTTGATCATCAGAAACATTTGGTCACCATCAGAGAATTTAAATCTGAACGTTTACAAGCAACAATTCAGATCCTTTTCTTGGGAGAGCTGTATATTAACATGCAAATGGTGGTGTTCTATTTTCCTTATACACAGTCCCATCTAAAAGCCTCTTGCTTTCTGTAAAAGCAATGAGTTTTTTCAAGCCCTTTGTTGATGGACATTAATACAATGGTTTCTCCCATGGAAGTGGTTTATAAAATGTGTTACATTTTGTAATTGCCTTTGTTTTTCTTTAAATGTTTCTGTGGTTATCCATGAAAGATTAAGACTAGTAATATTTAACACTTATTGAGGGCTTGCGTTGTGCCATGCACAATCCTATTTAATTTGTATATCTATATATAACCTCATGTAGTTCTCTCAATAACTGCATATGGTAACTATTAGTCTCTGATCCCTTTTATATGATGAGGTAATTGGGCTAAGTTGTCCAATAGCACATAGTCACTGAAAAGTTCAGTTGGAACATGAACCCAGCAGATTGATGCCAGATCTTTCTCTTTCGTATTTAGATCAGTATGCCCCAAAGTTAATTACACAGGATATTAATAAATGACTTTTTTTGTGGGGGTGGGGAGGCATGAATTAAATGAAGTTGGGGAATATTGGGTTAAACAAATTGGTTTCTTTTGTGTGTGACTTCTCAGAGTGTTTAAAAACTCAGGTCCTATACACATCTCTAAGAGGCAAAAGCAGAATTTTACATTTCCCAAACCACCTTGAACACAGGACTCTTCTTGGTCAAGTCTCTTTAGACCACTGTTAAATGACGTCTATGAAATGATGGTTTGCAAATGAGTTATCTGCCAAGTGGTCTGCCTTCCTGCCTCCTGAAGCCATGCACATCTGTCCCTTTTACAGGGACAGTAGGAAGACCTGACAGCAAGAGGCCAATGCCGTGTTGCCACTATGCACCTGTGTTCTTTACTTTAAACATGATCATTAGGGGCGCCTGGGTGGCTCAGTCATTAAGTGTCTGCCTTCAGCTCAGGTCATGATTCCAGGGTCCTGGGATGGAGCCCTGCATCAGGCTCCCTGCTCAACCTTTCCCACTCCCCCTGTTTGTGTTCCCTCTCTCGCTGTGTCTCTCTCTAGCAAATAAATAAATAAAATCTTTAAAAAAATAAATAAACATGATCATTCAAGTAAATTGGCAATAAATTTCTTGGGAGTCATTTAGCCATATCTAATGAAAAGCTTCTCAACCTTGGGGTGTTCAAAATAAATAACTGGGATAGGAAGAAAACATTAGAACATCCATTTAAGACTTCTTGCATTTGATTTTTCTGCATATGTTTCGTTATAAAGCCGTATGTGTGTGTAGATATAATAAAACATATGTCAAAATTAACATTTATAATTATAAATATTATATTTAAGAGTATTTGGTCATGTATATTATAAATATAATATCTATAAATGATATATTACCATAGTTATATATGTAACTTGCAAATAATTTAATATATATGTATTGGGGATGATTTGCAAAAATATTGAGCAGATCACTTAGGCATATGAAAACCCTTCCATTTCTTCATATTCTTGGACCCAGCAATTTCACTTCTTAGGATATATTCACCTTATCCTAAGGAAATAATCTTACATGTGTATAATTATTTAGCTACAGGAGATGTTTATTAAAGAACTCCTTGTGCTTGTGAGAATTGAAAACAGTCCAAATATTCAACAGTTGGGGATTGCTTACATAAATTATGGTATATCCATATAAGAGTCTTAACAGAGAGCTATTAAAAATTATGTAGTTAGAAAAAAATGCTATGGAAAAATCCTGATTTTTGTAAGTCAAAAAAAAAAACAGATGACAAAAGATTATTTAGTTCATATCCTGGAAGAATGGACTAGAATGATGAACCAAAATATTAATAGTGGTAGCTCTTAGTGATGACATAAGAGAAAAATTTTATTTTCTTTATACTTCCCTGTGTTATCTTAAGCTTTGTACAATAAATGTACAAATAAGCATTGGATAAGCATTGAAGTAAGCATTAAATGCTTAACTAAGCATTATATTCATAAAGTCCCAAAGTTGGTAATTATGAAAGGGTATACAGTTAACAAGGTCTTTCCTAGTCTTGTCTCCCAGACAAGCTGCTCCTCTCTCCAAAAGTGTTGAGGGTAATGGTTTCTTGTATATCTTTCCAAGGATTTGTTATGTTGATAAAATTTGTATATATGCCTATATTCTTTTACCCCTTATATACAAATAACAGCATACAATACATACCGTTCTATACGGTTATATTGAATAATTCTGTGCACCTGTCATTTCACCCCATCTACAGTATATCTATAGGATACATTCCCAAAAGAGGAATTGCTGGGTCAAAAAATAATGTGCATTTGTCATTTGGATAAATATTGCCCTCTGAGGATATACTAAAAAAAAATCCTCTCATGGTTTCTTCCAGCACTTTAACAGTTTGGGGTTTTGTTGCAGTTCATTTGTGATCCACTTTAATTTATCCTGGCTTAATGGATACTTAGTAAGAAAAACAAATTATTTACAATATTAGACTCCTCGCTTATAGTGGAAATTCAAGTGCTGGTTGTCCTCATCTGTTAGATCACAGGATCTAGATGCAAATAAGGATGTCTTGCAAAGGTTCAGCTTACGCTGGGAATGAGTAACATAGCCAGACCTCTGCTCTGCTGTGTGCTGGTTTGCTTCCAGAGTCACACTGGAGTGAAGAGGGAAGCCCTGAGAGCTCGAGTTCCACCCGCAAGTGAAATTTTCACTTCTGTAGAACTCTAGTCGCTGGTTGGATCTTCCTTCCAAAATCCTGTAAGTTGCTTTAGTCATCTAAATAAAAGGACATGGTCTCCCCTGTAGTGCTGGGGTATGTGTGTGGGCTGCATGCATTAGGGTATGACAGTATATAGGAAGAGCACTGATTTTATTCCTGTAGATTTTCTCTAGACCTGTTACTCACTGGCAGACCTCAGCAGCTGCACTGAAATGTCAGATGGATTTGCACAGCTGACTCAAGTTGCCAAAATGAGAGCGGCACAGTAGTTTCATAAATTGACCCAATCCGGCCAAGCGCTGCTTAATATAGATACGGCGTGAGCTTAGCTGCAGTCCCCCGCCTAGCTGCTCAGCACACACCACCGGGATCCTTGAGGGGAAGATCTCTTCAAGCAATGTTAACCTGGAATGTTTGTTCACTGGGGGGATTCCTTGAGAGTTTTTTAATATTTTGAGAGTCTGATTATTTCTCCTTTTCTAGTAACAGAGAAAAATATAGGAGAAAAAAATCATGTCAGAACACAGCAGAAATTCAGATCAAGAAGAACTTTTTGACGAGGAGATTGATGAAGATGAAATCTTGGCCAACTTGTCCCCCGAAGAGCTGAGAAAACTGCAGTCGGAAATGGAAGTGATGGCCCCTGACCCCAGGCTTCCCGTGGGAATGATTCAGAAGGATCAGACTGACAAGCCACCCACGGGAAACTTTGACCATAAGTCTCTTATGGATTATATGTATTGGCAAAAGGCATCCAGACGCATGCTGGAAGACGAACGTGTCCCTGTCACCTTTGTGCCATCCCAGGTAATCAGGAATTTGTGTACAGCAGAGAAACGGCTGCCTGGGCCCGAGCGACAGGTGTCCATGGGGCAACTATCATTTCTCAAGACTTCATGTTTGGTCTTGTTTGGTGGCCACTGCTAGATTAAATCATAACATTTCATCTGATGTCAGATGGGAACTTCCTGAAACACTTACATGGTATAACGGGGAAGGAAAAGTGGTAGTTTTTGTGTAAATGTCTTTTTTTTTAAAGATTTTATTTATTTGACAGAGAGAGAGACACAGTGGGAGAGGGAACACAAGCAGGGGGAACGGGAGAGGGAGAAGCGGGCTTCCCGTGGAGCAGGGAGCCCGATGTGGGGCTCAATCCCAGGACCCTGGGATCATGACCTGAGCCGAAGGCAGATCCTTAATGACTGAGCCACCCAGGCGCCCCTAAATGTCTCTTTAAAAAAATGGCTGTGGGGTTCACTGTGTAAGAAAGCCTGATTCTACAGACAGGATATTTAATGAATTAACTCATAACCTATAAGCATTTGTCCTTAACTCCTTTTTCTTGGCGCAAAGGCTGCTCTAAGAAGCTGATGATAGCTCTGTACCCCTCCTTCTGCTTATACATTCATAGGCAGTATTTCACATACAACTGCAAGGGTGTCACAGCCCTTCTGAAGTCCTACCATATAACCTGCAGTTCAACCAAGTTAAATGACCCCCAAAATTCCATATTAACACAGCTTATTGGATATCAGTAATACACTTAGAAATTGATAGCTATTAGATGGTTGTTGTAAAGACCTTCTTTCTGAAATATATTTATTATATGAACACTAGAGTCGTGGTTGAATCTATGAACCTATTATATATCACAGCATACTTTTTTTTTAATGTTCCACTTAAAAATGACACAGCCAAAGGAAGACCAAGATCCCCACAGGTAAAGACTCTTTAAGTTATGCCTGCTGGTACAGCTAAATCTTGTCACATTGCTCTCACGCTGGCTGTAATTAAGGAAACTTATAAACTGGTTTCATGGTCAGAAGAGTTTAAACGCGTACTAACGCGTACTAAACTTAAGAAATTGCTAGTTTGGTCAGGTTGGAGTTAAGGATACAATCTGCAGATATTTGGAGTCAACATATTATACAATTGGAGCAAAAACTAATTCTATCCGAATGCAAATTTCAGAAAAAGTTAATTGGGTACTTTGAACACTTTTTCTTTCCTTGGTATAATTTACACAGCTTGATGATTGGCTCCCCCTGCTGGAACAGATGAGAAATGCAGTGGGGAAGGCTTTAAGGTGGTTAGGATGACTGTTGTCAACTGTCACTTCCAACCTACAATATGTTGTAAGCAAGAAGATCAAGTTCTTGCTTGAAAATGCTACACCAGCTTTCGAAATGACACCTATGAGGTACACATGTGGTATAGGAAAACACACTAATTGATGGGCAAGAATCTAATAAAGGTCATTGTTTAGAGACTGCTAATTTCTTTCTAGACTAATCAATTGTTTCTAAATGTCTGTATAATCCCGCCCTCTTTTGTAGCTGGCACTGCCCCCTAGATACTTTGTTTCAAAAGAAACTGGACTTGTGATCCCGTCCTTGGAGTAGTCAGGACTGTTGTCACAGAGCTGAGGAGACAAAAAATCCAAGTCTAGGTCTTTGGTATATTTCAGGGTATCATAGTGCTCTCATTTTTCCCACAATATATTATGTTTTCAGGGAAAGTTGATATACACATTATACTAGATTAGCAGATATCCTGGGAATGTAAATTTTATTCAGGGCAACAAGTAAATTGTGTAACCCAGGACTATTGAACACAAAAATGCCTATTTGGCTATATATAAAACAAAGACTTCAGTGTATTGACCGATAACTCCATAACGTTTCCAAAGCAAATAATTTTTGGACCACATCTAGAATTGAACACCATTTTAAAAAACAATACAGAACCCAAAACCAAAATTAGGTTTCATTTTACCGTATGGAATGAGATAAAGACAACCAGAAAGTATGTGTTTGTATGTATCTGTAGTATGGCTATAAAAGTTCATCTTTATTTAGATTATATTTTCTTTTACAAAACTAATATGTGTATCTTGTTTTTAAAAAAAATTCAAACACTTTAGAATTATATAATGTGAAAACTGAAAATCCCCCAAATGCGTCCCCTCCCCGGTCATCTTTTTTTTCTTTTTAAGATTTTATTTTTAAAGTAACCTCTACACCCAAAGTGGGGCTTGAACTCACAACCCTGAGATCAGGAGTCACGTGCTCCAGCAGCTGAGCCCGCCAGGCGCCACACCCTTCCCAGTTACCTGAATGGTTCCCTCTCTTCCTAAGAGAGAACTACTAATTGCGTCAACATTACAACAGGCTTGTTTTTCTTATGCATTTATACACTTTTATATGTTGTATATGCGTTTTTATATATGTATATGCACACAAATGGATACTACATATCCGGACTTCCAGCTCGATTACAAAGCTGTCATCATCAAGCCAGTATGGTACCGGCACAAAAACAGACACATAGATCAATGGAACAGAATCGAGAGCCCAGAAAGGGACCCTCAACTCTATGGTCAACTTATCTTTGACAAAGCAGGAAAGAATGTCCACCACTTACTTGCTTACTTTTTTCACTTCCTAATAAATCTCTTATTTCCGGTAGCAACTGCTCTGCTTCCTGTTTCTCCATTGCCATGCGTTCTAACCCACATAAACCTCTCTTTTAGGTGGACACTCAAAAGCAGCATGAAGAAGTAGACAAAGGTAATAAAAATGGGTCCCAGTATCTAAAAGAAAAGCTCAACAATGAAATCGCTGCAAATAAGAGAGAATCAAAAGGCAGCGACGATGTCCCAGAAACCGATGATGCTGATGGTGAAGGAGATGAAGGAGACGATGAGGAGGATGAAGATGAGGAAGGAGAAGATGACAGCGAGGAGAGTGTGGAAAAGCCGCAAAGAGGAGTGCAAGGCGAGGTAAGGGAGCAGATCAGAAATGGCGAGAGCAGCCGCCCACAAGTAAAGGCGTTTGGAGAACAGAAAGACAGACCAGAGGCCCAAGAAAAAGGTGAGAAAAAAATATCAAAACTAGATCCCAAGAAGTTAACTCTAGATACCAGCTTTCTAAAAGTAAGTGCAAGGCCTTCGGGAAACCAAACAGACCTGGATGGGAGCTTGAGGCGCGTTAGACAGAATGACCCCGACATGAAGGAGCTCAACCTGAACAACATTGAAAACATCCCCAAGGAGATGTTACTGGACTTTGTCAATGCAATGAAGAAAAACAAACACATCAAAACCTTCAGCTTAGCGAACGTGGGCGCGGACGAGAACGTCGCGTTCGCCTTGGCGAACATGCTGCGGGAAAATAGGAGCATTACCACTCTCAACATCGAGTCCAATTTCATCACAGGTAAAGGAATTGTGGCCATCATGCGGTGCCTCCAGTTCAACGAGACGCTCACCGAGCTTCGGTTTCACAATCAAAGACACATGCTGGGCCACCAAGCCGAAATGGAAATCTCCCGGCTCTTGAAGGCGAACACCACTCTCCTGAAGATGGGCTACCATTTTGAGCTCCCAGGTCCCAGAATGGTGGTAACCAATCTGCTCACCAGGAATCAGGACAAGCAACGGCAGAAAAGACAAGAGGAACAGAAGCAGCAGCAGTTCAAAGAGCAGAGGAAGTTGATAGCCATGTTGGAGAACGGGTTGGGCCTGCCACCTGGAATGTGGGAGAGGTTGGGGGGACCCATGTCCGATCCCAGGATGCGGGAGTTCCTCCAGCCTCCTCCTCAGCCTCCCAAACCCCAAGCGGCCCCCTTCGGTCGACAGAATGAAACGATGAAGAAGCCGTCACAGCCTCCGAAGTACAGGACGGACCCTGACTCCTTCCGAGTGGTGAAGCTGAAGAGGATCCAGCGCAAGTCTCGGATGCCCGAGGCCAGAGAACCACCTGAGAAGACCAACCTCAAAGATGTCATCAGAACGCTCAAACCGGTGCCGAGAAATAGGCCACCCCCGTTGGTAGAAATCACTCCCAGAGATCAGCTCTTGAATGACATTCGTCACAGCAACGTCGCCTATCTTAAGCCCGTAAGTAGAGGGAAGGAGAAATGGTGAATGAGCTCCCGTGTATCACACCTCTCCCCCTGCTTGTTTTAACACATGGAGAGTCTCACTAGTGGTGACTAACTGGAGCAAGCCCATCAGCGTTACCAGGGAACCAAAATTACTAATTAGCTCCAAGGACGTGCATACATCTAGACAACTTTATAACAGTGATATTCAGAGCTAACATTTATTAAGCACTTACTATAGGTCAGATGCATTATATGAATTAACTCATCATCTTAACAACCCTATGATGTAGGTATTATTATTCTCCCCATTTTATAAAAGAGAAACTGAGACTTAGAGAAGTTCAATACCATGTATAGGAAAGAGAGCTAGAAAGAGGTAGAGTTGACATTGAAATTCAGCTCCAGGCCCAGGGTCAAGCGTTTATTCATCCCAGCCACAGAGCTGACCTTCAGAGATCTCGAGGAACCTGCTGTGGGAATAATAAAGGACAAAGCCTAAATTAGGCCCATCACTTGTAAGTAAGTGAGTACTTCCAAAATGTTTAAAAATAGTTGGTTCTTTTTTAGTAGATGAAGAGAGACTACCTGCAACTGCACTCATATACTCTTCACTTTTTTAGGTGGACAGACAAATGGTAAACTTCAGGTTAGCATCACCATGAATTAATGGAGTTTTGACTATTATTTCAGCTTTAATGTTTACAGTGATCCACGATTAACTGCTGCTGATACATGAAAATGTGTTATTCCTTGCAGGTAAAATTGAAGAAATAATAGTTTTGTCATTACTAAGATAGCATTTATGGAATCTGAAAGGAGTATGTCCAAAAGTCACAGGTAGTTGATAATGAACTATATTATTTTATTTATTTATTTTTTATTATTATTTATTTATTTAATATTTTATTTATTTATTTGAGAGAGAGAGAGAATGAGAGAGAGCACGAGAGGGAAGAGGGTCAGAGGGAGAAGCAGACTCCCTGCTGAGCAGGGAGCCTGATGCGGGACTCGATCCGGGGACTACAGGATCATGACCTGAGCCGAAGGCAGTCGCTTAACCAACTGAGCCACCCAGGCGCCCCTGAACTATATTATTTTAAAATCTAGTGTGTAATTTAGCCAAAATAGTCCATCTCTTATTTCATCATAGGGAGTCACAATTTCTTCAAGATGTGTTACACAGATGTATATCCCTTATTCTCATCTCCTGGTTATGCAGAATTGACAGCATTCCATTCTTCTCAATCAAAGAAGACTTTCCACTATGTCGTACAGGGATTCTGATTCTTCCTAGGGTAGAAGCCAGAACACTAGAAGGTCCCCTGAGGTCAGGCAAGAGTTCTTTGCCTGCCCTTTGGGTACTACATCAAGACTTTCTGCACCTGCTCTTCTCCAGGCAGCCAGACCCCTGTAGGGGGGTGGATGGGGGTGTTGATTTGAGAGAAACTAGCTCTGTCACTGTGTAACCAGTCACTGGTAAAGCATATCCAAGCTGCCTGGGAGGCTGTACCATCAGAAAATAACAGTCTGAAAAGACTGAAGAGGAGTTGTTTTTTTTTTAATTTTTATTTATTTATTTTTGAGAGAGAGAGAGAGAGAGTGCATGCAGGGGGAGGAGGGGCAGAGGGAGAGGGACAGAATCTTAAGTAGGTTCTACGCCCAGCACAGAGCTGGATGCTGGGCTCGATCTCATGACCCTGAGATCACGACCTGAGCTGACATCAAGAGTCAGACACTCGGGATGCCCCAGTGGCTCAGTCGGTTAAACATCTGCCTTTGGCTCCGGTCACGATCCCAGCGTCCTGGGATCGAGTCCCACATCAGGCTCCTCGCTCAGCGGGAAGCCTGCTTTTCCCTCTCCCTCTGCCCCTCCCCCCATTAGTGTGCTCTCTCTCTCTCTCTCTCTCAAATAAATAAAATCTTAAAAAAAAAAAAAAGAGTCGGGACACTTAACCAACTGAGCCACCCAGGTGCCCTAAGAGAAGTTTTTAAAAATCTACATTAGAGGTGGCCTGTGGATTCAGAGTAGAAGAGAGAATGAAGTTCAGATGATTATCTGACCCAATTCCCTGCCTTCCGAGGGAGTGTTCTACTGAGCAAGTCTGCTTACCGTGGAGTCTGTTTCATTCTACCCATTCACTTATTCGTTAATGCAGCATATACTTTTGTAGCGCACCTGCATGTCAGGTGCCATCAGAGGGGCAGGGATATAGCGGTGAACGAGGCAGGCACAGTCTTGACCTCACCGAACTTAGGGTCTTGGTTTTGTAATTTCCACAGTCAGCACACTCTTCCTTTTAGTCAACTGAAAACACTTCAACTTTGAGTCGAGATTCTAGAACAAAAAACATTAAAATAAATTTATGAGGATAATGACAAAAGCGTAATCCCTGGCTAATCGCTACATTTTTAATTTTCAATTAGTTCTAAACTGCTATCAATTTTAAACTGTGTTTTGTTTGTGCTTAATGTCCACTAAGAAAGGAACGTGCTTCAAAGCAAACTCTGACACAATTTTTGAATGATGGTCTTGCATATCAACCTCTGCTTTGAAATGTCTTTTCTCTGTTCCAAGGGATTGGCAATCTCTCCTTCTTTTACCTGCCTGGCTTAGCCTGTGAGAGATGTCTCCTTGCATGTACTTAAGATAGAGAATGTCACACAACTTCATCCAGTTAGTCCTGTAAGATGCTCCGCAAAAAAAAAAAAAAAAAAAAAAAAGTGCAAATGCATCATCCCACTGACCAAGATTCACTTCACTAATGACCCTTTGTTCCCCACTGATCAAGTTGTGTGCCTTGCTACATAATAAATTTCTGCTTTCATGCTGAATCATAGTGTGATCTTTTTAAAAGATAGTCTTTTTATTTTGAAATCATTTTAGACTTGCAGAAGTTCAAAAATAGTACAAAGAGTTGTTACGTACCCATCACATTTTGTCAAGTTGGTTTTGTCATTCTTTAAAAAGCTACTCGAAATGGCAATACATCTGCGTGTGTAATTAATGGAAGTGCTGATATTGCAGAAGGCCGTGGTGTGTTCGTGCTTGAATCTGCAGTCAGCTGTTGTAAAGCTTACGGATTGTAAAATGCTTTCTGATTTGGGGGCTGTGGAAATGTCACAAAATGTGCCCCTTAGACTGAGTGAAATATTGAAAACGACATTGGTGATGATATGGCAAAGTCCCAGCAGAAAGGGATATTTTTAGCTAGTCAAATGAGACATAACAGCGCTCACTTGGGAAAAGTGAAACTAAAGGTTTTTAGGTTGTTCTCTCCCCCTCTTGTGCTGTGGACAGAGATGCCCTCCAAACCCCTGGGTTTTCAGGTAGGAGGTTAAAATTAAAGCGTAATTTTGAAATGTTGTGATTTTTTAAAATATTTTTAAATTTAAATTCAATTAACTAACATATAATGTATTATTGGTTTCAGAGGTACAGGCCTGTGATTCATCAGTCTTGTATAACACCCAGTGCTTATTGCATCACGTGCCCTCCTTAATGTCTATCACCCAGTGACCCCATCCCTCTACCCCCTCTCCTCCAGTAACCCTTAGTTTGTTTCCCATGATTAAGAGTCACTTATGGTTTATCTCTCTCTCTGATTTCATCTTGCTTTATTTTATCCTCTCTTCCTCTATGCTCCTCTGTTTTGTTTCTTAAATTCCACATATCAGTGAGATCATATGATAATTGTCTTTCTCTGACTGACTTATTTTGCTTAGCCTAATACCCTCTAGCTCCAACCACGTCATTACAAATGGCAAGATTTCATTTTTGTTGTGATTTTTTAAAAATAGAGACTGCTAACTAGAATCTTGAATGTCCAAAAACATACTTACAAATTATTTAGTCTTAGCTAGTCTTGTTTTCCTTTTTGTTTTCTATTTTTCTCTCATGGACTTGCAAATAGTATTTTTGCATAAGCAAAACATATCCCATCAAGCAGTCCGTTTATATTTTTTAATTGTATTTTTTCATTTCAATGCCTGTTCTCTCCCCATGCCATGCTTCTGGCCTGAGATTCTTGAAATGAAGTTGATAGCAAAGAATAAAGGAAAATCTGTACACTTGCTTGGTTTAAATGCTACCTCCTCGGGGCACCTGGGTGGCTCAGTCGTTAAGCGTCTGCCTTCGGCTCAGGTCGTGGTCCCAGGGTCTTGGGACCGAGCCCCGCGTCGGGAGGCCTGCTTCTCCCTCTCCCACTCCCCCTGCTTGTGTTCCTGCTCTCACTGTCTCTCTCTCTCTGTGTCAAATAAATAAAATCTTTTAAATAAATAA